>NC_136148.1:894907-1249907 GCF_965212315.1 Lampetra planeri
CACATCTCAACACCGCCACCACATCTCAACACACCGGCACCACATCTCAACACCGGCACCACATCTCAACACCAGGCAGCCACATCTCAACACCAGCACCACATCTCATCACCGGCACCACATCTCATCACCGGCACCCACATCTCAACACCGCCACCACATCTCAACAACCGGCACCACATTCTCAACACCGGCACCACATCTCAACACCGGCACCACATCTCAACACCGGCACCACATCTCAACACCGGCACCCACATCTCAACACCGCACCACATCTCAACACCGGCACCACATCTCAACACCGGCACCACATCTCAACACCGGCACCACATCTCAACACCGGCACCACATCTCAACACCGGCACCACATCTCGCAACACCGGCCACCACATCTCAACACCGGCACCACATCTCAACACCGGCACCACATCTCAACACCGGCACCACATCTCAACACCGGCACACATCTCATCACCGCACCACATCTCAACACCGGCACCACATCTCATCACCGGCACCACATCTCAACACCGGCACCACATCTCAACACCGGCCCACCCCACATCTCAACACCGGCACCACATCTCAACACCGCCACCACATCTCAACACCGGCACCACATCTCAACACCGCACCACATCTCAACACCGCCACCACATCTCAACACCGGCACCACATCTCAACACCGCCACCACATCTCAACACCGCCACCACATCTCAACACCGGCCACCACATCTCAACACCGGCACCACATCTCAACACCGGCCACCACATCTCAACACCGGCACCACATCTCATCACCGGCACCACATCTCAACACCGGCACCACATCTCATCACCGGCACCACATCTCAACACCGGCCACCACATCTCAACACCGGCCACCACATCTCAACACCCGCCACCACATCTCAACACACCGCCACCACATCTCAACACCGCCACCACATCTCAACACCGCACCACATCTCATCACCGCACCACATCTCAACACCGGCACCACATCTCAACACCGGCACCACATCTCACACCCGGCACCACATCTCATCACCGGCACCACATCTCATCACCGGCACCACATCTCAACACCGCCACCACATCTCAACACCCGGCACCACATCCACCCGCACCCATCTCAACACCGGCCACCACATCTCAACACCGGCACCACATCTCAACACCGGCACCACATCTCAACACCGCCACCACATCTCAACACCGCACCACATCTCAACACCGGCCACCCACATCTCAACACCGCCACCACATCTCAACACCGGCACCACATCTCAACACCGCCACCACATCTCAACACCGGCACCACATCTCATCACCGGCACCACATCTCAACACCGGCACCACATCTCAACACCGCCACCACATCTCAACACCGGCACCACATCTCATCACCGGCACCCCAACATCTCAACACCGGCACCACATCTCAACACCGGCACCACATCTCATCACCGCCACCACATCTCCGTACAATCCAAGTCCTGCTGCCACCCAAACACAGACGGAAGCCAACACCTGGAGACTGTCCGGATCAAAGCTTCGGGAGTGTGAATTTTAATTGCTTATGTTATATCTACGGGACCTTTTTTTTACCAGTATCAAATTGATGACAGATATAAGAATACTTCAAGTCGAGAATAAGAATTGGCTTTACCCTTTCTGTCAATAAAACAGGAGGTGTTAAGATGTTCAAATGCCAAGCAGGTACCTTCTTGCAAGGTATCAGGTCTGCATTAACCACACACGCATACTTGTGATACAATATGTAAATAAATATGCTCTGATAATATATGGATTGCCTTTAAGACGGATCGGCCTCTGTATATATATAAATTATTTTTAGGGGCTGCCCGAATTTGACCTCGACAGGTTGCAGTCCGAGCAGGGGGGGGGGGGGGGTGGTGGGGACCCCTAAATGTTTGTATTTATATTTATTTATATATTACATTGTTATTAATCGCACTCCCGAAATTCATAAATGTTGCTACGGCGTGCAAAGCCACGCTGCCTGTGACGTCATCGCGTCGCCACGCGGTGCCAAGCCTCGTGCCGCACAGCGATGACGACCACCGGGCACGGCACCACTGGGCGACGAGTCGTCGGAGTCTTGGCCCGTGAGCCTCCCTGGTTTCGGCGGCCGTTCAAACTTCACCTTCAACTTGTAGAAACGTTAGAAGCATTTCATGGCAATAACGAGATGTCTTTTATGAGCACAGGTTTAGCGGGGTCCCTCCCCCACCCCCCACCCCGGCATGTCGTGGACACGCTGTGTGTGGACATGCCATCGGTAACAAGGAGGACAGGGGACGAAGAGAGTGTGGGGTCAAGCTCCAAGGAACAACAATGCAGAGAGAGGGTTTCCCAAGTCCAGACCTGGGTCTCATCTCTAGACCTGGGTGTGATCTGTAGACCCGGGTGTGATCTGTAGGGAGAAGAAACAAGGAGAGAGACACGATGATCATCTCTCCTCTCCACTCTCTCAAGTGCCATCAGCAGCAGCAGCAGAGAGCATTACTACTCACAAAAGCCAGTAAAATATGAACATTGTTTACTTTATTTAACCAAATTTACCCGTGGAGTCCGGGCGAGGTACCGACGATTCGTTAGTTTCTGCCGTGGAATTGTACAAAGTCGGCCAACATGAGCCAAGTGATGCTGCACTCCAGAATGTATCTCTTTAGTCACGAAAATGTAAAGAATTGTTTTCTAAAGAAAATGTTTAAAGTGCAATAAACAAAAAAATAACGGTGTACAATTGTATGAAAATTCTATTATTATTATTGTTTTAAATCAGAATTCTCATCTCGTGTCGAGAATTGGTGCGTGGGGCGAGGTGACGTGGAGGGAGAGCTGCGTGCGCGGTGACCGGTGAGAGATGATGGTAGCCTTGACGTGAAAGCATACAAGTACGGACAACAGCAGCAGCAGCAACAACATCGGGTCCCTGCCGAGCGACGACTGGGCGCTCTGGCGGGTGGTGCGGGGCTGGAGGGAGCCGTGTCCGATGCTGCATCACACGCGCGGTGCCGGTGCAGGAGGGGGGGGACGTTGCTGGACGATAACGCGAGAGAAGTCACTTCCCCACAGCCCCCACCCCCACCACCCCCCCCAGCCCCCACCCCCCACCACCCCCCCCAGCCCCCACCCCCACCACCCCCCCAGCCCCCCACCCCCACCACCCCCCCCAGCCCCCACCACCACCACCCCCCCCAGCCCCCACCCCCACCACCCCCCCAGCCCCACCACCCCCCAGCCCCCCAGCCCCCACCCCCACCACCCCCCCAGCCCCCACCACCACCACCACCCCCCAGCCCCCACCACCACCACCCCCCCAGCCCCCACCACCACCACCCCCCCAGCCCCCACCACCACCACCCCCCAGCCCCCACCCCCACCACCCCCCCAGCCCCCACCCCCACCACCCCCCCAGCCCCCACCACCACCACCCCCCCAGCCCCCACCACCACCACCCCCCCCAGCCCCCACCACCACCACCCCCCCCAGCCCCCACCACCACCACCCCCCCCAGCCCCCACCCCCACCACCCCCCCAGCCCCCACCCCCACCACCCCCCCAGCCCCCACCCCCCCAGCCCCCCACCCCCACCCACCCCCCCCAGCCCCACCACCACCACCCCCCCAGCCCCCACCCCCCCAGCCCCCACCCCCACCACCCCCCCAGCCCCCACCCCCCCCAGCCCCCACCCCCACCACCCCCCCAGCCCCCACCCCCACCACCCCCCCAGCCCCCACCCCCCCCCCAGCCCCCACCCCCCACCACCCCCCCCAGCCCCCCACCCCCACCACCCCCCCCCAGCCCCCACCACCCCCCCCAACCCTGGGGGTGAACTGAAGCCACGCCGAGTGTCCCGTCCGGTAAACAAGGCGCGTTCCTCGGGATCGCTTAGCCCCCCCTTGTGTGTGTGTGCTCTGTGTGTGTGTCTGTGTGTGTGTGCTCTGTGTGCGTGTGTGCTCTGTGTGTGTGTCTGTGTGTGTGTGCTCTGTGTGTGTGTCTGTGTGTGTGTGCTCTGTGTGCGTGTGTCTGTGTACTCTGTGTGTGTGTCTGTGTGTATGTTCTCTGTGTGTGTCTGTGTGTGTGTCTATGTGTGTGTGCTCTGTGTGTGTGTGCTCTGTGTGTGTGTCTGTGTGTGTGTGCTCTGTGTGCGTGTGTGCTCTGTGTGTGTGTGTCTGTGTGTGTGTGCTCTGTGTGTGTGTCTGTGTGTGTGTGCTCTGTGTGCGTGTGTCTGTGTACTCTGTGTGTGTGTCTGTGTGTATGTTCTCTGTGTGTGTCTGTGTGTGTGTCTATGTGTGTGTGCTCTGTGTGTGTGTGCTCTGTGTGTGTGTCTGTGTGTGTGTGTGCTCTGTGTGCGTGTGTGCTCTGTGTGTGTGTCTGTGTGTGTGTGCTCTGTGTGTGTGTCTGTGTGTGTGTGCTCTGTGTGCGTGTGCTCTGTTTGTATGTCTGTGTGTGCGCTCTGTGTGTGTGTGCCCTGTATGTGTGCCTGTGTGTATGTCTGTGTGTGTGCGCTCTGTGTGTGTGCTCTGTGTGTGCTCTGTGTGTGCTCTGTGTGTGTGTCTGTGTGTGTGTGCTCTGTGTGTGTGTCTGTGTGTGTGTGTGCTCTCTGTGTGTGTGTCTGTGTGTGTGTATGTGTGTGTGTGTGCTCTCTGTGTGTGTGCGCTCTGTGTGTGTGTGCTCTGTGTGTGCTCTGTGTGTGTGTCTGTGTGTGTGTGCTCTGTGTGTGTGTCTGTGTGTGTGTGTGCTCTCTGTGTGTGTGTCTGTGTGTGTGTATGTGTGTGTGTGCTCTCTGTGTGTGTGTGCTCTGAACCCCTGCCAAGTCATCTCAGTCAGTCGAATCCATGGCACCTGCTGGGTCTGTCCCGTAACCCCCTGCCAGCGGGCGTTCGACACTTCACGTGGCCTTAAAGTGCACCTAGCTTGGCACAAGCCCCGTGGTGACCGTCACCGCCACTTTAGTAGCGAATGGCGATTGTTGTTGTTGAAGCCCCCCCGTGACCCGAGTTCTAATCCTGTTCAGGGGGCTCACATCGATGGTGAACGATATCCCAAGCGGTTCTGGCCTCCCACCCACTGAGTCAAATCGGCGCTGACCAGCGTGGTAAAGTATGGTCAACCCCCCTCCCTTCCCCCGCCCTGTGTCCAGCACAGCGGAAGGGGGGGGTGTGGAAGCCTTCATCTATCAGTGAATGGATTGACAACACAGCGCTGTACATGGACTGTGCCACGTCCCGCTGGGGGGGGGGGCTCCCTGCACAGAACGCTTCCTGTACCGTTGTTAACGCGAAGCCGATGCGATGCGTCCGCGTGCGTTCGAGTTGGGGCCACGTGGCGGGGTTTTCCGGCCTTCGCGTCTGTCCCTGACGAGACGAGCGGCGCATTTTCCGAGCGAGAGACGTCGCGTACGCATCTGCTGGCTCGAGTTGGTCGTGGAAGAATCGCCCTTCCAGCTCCCGGGGCGCGTGAGCTGGAACGACGATTGCAAAGCGTTCTGTCCAGCTGTTGTTTCCCGCGCCGTCGATTGGCACGGTTGGCTGCGTGCGGTGCGAAAGAAGTTCAACATTCGTACGTACACAGAGGCCAATCATCACGCGGCTGGTACCTGTCATCTGTACATCCATTCAGCTCCATTGGCTCACGAGTGACCGCGTCACTTTTGCCCCTCGATTTAAGACCGGAACAGGCGGATTTCCCCACATCTCTGACTGTCGCCTGATGATGCCGGTTATAATTACCGGCGAAACGTCACGGTACCCGAATTGTAAATGTTGTGGGTTTACTCTCCAGCACACCGGTGTGCTGAACTAGTAACGAATTCGCATGTTTTGCTTACGTGATAAACCTTATAATTGGCTGTGTCGGGTGGTGGCGGGTGTCACGACACATTTATATATTTATGCAATCTAACCTAAAAACACTTATTATGGATAATATTGTTCGCGAAAACCTACGTGTTAAACACACCCATATATATCCACCACAGCAGCACTACGTAACCACCACAACCTCCATCCACCGCATCAACACAGCCACACGCGGCTACCGGCAGCCCACACACACCACACCCAGAGCACACCCCACAAGGTGTTAGCGAGCACCTATGAAGGCCGGAACGACACACGAGGAGGTGGGTGGCCACTCTCACGCCTGACCGCTTTTGTCTCCCCAGTAGCGATGTTTACACACCGCACCAGGTACTCATTTGAGGCCGAGTCGACCTAGGGGATGCCCAGGTCCGCTTCAGATTATCGTTACCGGTGTTGGCCGTGAGCGAGAATCGAACCCGGGTGGCCGGCTTCGTAGGGCAACGCAGCGCTAACCGCGAGGCTACTGCTCCACCAATAAAGGCCACAAACACGCGGGCACGTGCTGAGCGTGACCCTTCTTGACACGTGGAGGTGGACGCAGCGGCGATGGCGCAGGAGAGCGCGTGGATGGGCACAGAGGAGGGACCGCGGCCCCTCTGCATCTCGCAGAGGCCAGGCCCGACGCTTTTTAAATTTAGCAAAGCGGTCCAAGGTGTCACAAGAAGTGATGGCTCTTTGAGGAGGTGGGGGCAGGGGGGGGGTACGGGCTTAAAAATAGCGTGCGGAGCAACAGAATCCTCGGGAAGACGTCTTCCCAGCACGTGGCGAGGGAAAGGGGGTGGGGGGCGAGGCAGGGAGCAAGCCTCCGCCGAGATCTTTGCGCGAGATGTCAGGCGGTGCGGGGGGGGGGGTGTCTCGCGTGTACGACGTTCTTCGTATGAGCCTTCGACAGCGGGGCTCGTGCGACTCCCTCGCCCGCCCCGCGCCGGGGAGTTCACGACGGCGTGGAGCAGCTACCGCGGACGTTGACCTCGCGAGACCGCGCCGCGTTAACCGGCGCAAGTTGGACGTTCGTGGGACGTTCGTGGTGCGAGTCGTGGCTGCTACAGCGGAGGGGCAATGGTGGTGGTGGGAGGGGAGGGGGGTCCCGTGCCCTCGCGTCTCCAGCCGCCACCCCCTGCAGCGAGGCCGAGGAATCTGCTGAGGGTCGCCCCAAGTGCCACGTGGAGCCGCCTGTGGGGGCTGGGGGTGGTGGACGTGGTCGATGTGATGGGGGTCCCTGCGGACCCCCCCCCCACCGCCAAAATAACGAGACGTTGAGATGCGGGTGGAGGGACGCGGCAGAGTGTGCGCCACTTGCGCTCCTTGCACAGGCACGGGGAACACGTGTACACACACACAGTCAACACACACACACAGCACACATACACACAGCACACACAGTCAGCACACACACACACACAGCACACACACACACAGCACACACACACACAGTCAGCACACACACACACAGTCAGCACACACACACATACACACACACACATACACACAGTCAGCACACACACACACAGTCAGCACACATACACACAGTCAGCACACACACACACAGTCAGCACACAGTCAGCACACACACACAGCACATACACACACACAGTCAGCACACACAGTCAGCACACACACACGCGGTGGGTACACACGCACGCATCCACACAGCACACACACACACGGTCGGTACACGCGGTGGGTACACACGCACGCATCCACACAGCACACACACACACGCGGTGGGTACACACGCACGCATCCACACAGCACTCGTTTTCAAAACTCTTTTTTCAGGAAAGTCCTGCCGCGTTTTCGCAGTCGGGGCGATGTCGCTGAAGCTGCGTGTCACCCCAGTTGATGACTTGTGCAGGGGATGTTTTAGCATTTGGGGATGTTTTGGTCAATACCACTGACAATGTGCGTGGGTTTAGCTTTAGCTGTGGGAGGAGAACGGAAAACCCGGAGGAAACCCTTGCAGACCAGGGAGATAACACACACTCACTCCACTGACTCACTCTGCAGACCAGGGGGAGAACACACAAACTCCACTCAGCCTCACTCTCACTCTGCAGACCAGGGGTAGAACACACAAACTCCACTCACCCTTACTCTACATTTGGAAGCAGGGCATCCGCAGCTTCCCAAACGTGTTTGCTGTACGCCTGCTGTGCGTCTAATGTGTCTGCTTTGACTCCTGCGTCTGTTGTGTGTTTCTTCTCTGCTGTGTGTCTGCTGTCTGCTGTGTGTTCGCTGTGTCTCTGCTGTCTGCTGTGTGTTCGCGGTGTGTCTGCTGTCTCTGCTTTGTGTCTGCCGTCTGCTGTCTCTGCTGTGTGTTCGCGGTGTGTCTGCTGTCCCTGCTTTGTGTCTGCCGTCTGCTGTCTCTGCTGTGTGTCTGCTGTCTCTGCTGTGTGTCTGTTGTCCCTGCTGTGTGTTCGCGTGGGGCCTTCGTCGCGAGCAATTGGACTGGCGCCGGGTTTCCACTTTGACAATCGTCGTCCTGATCATCCGTGCTCCATCCACTGCTGCGTGAAGGCCTCCCCAAGCCCCTGCCACCTCTCACGACCCCCGCGCTGTGACGATGCTCCACCCAGCGCCTGCACACGAGGATGGGAGCACCGCCCCATCTCCCCACCCTGAATTTGAACGACGTCGAGTGTGTATTTAGAACTCACTGATGTATTGATTGTGATTAAATGTGTTGAGGACACGGCGGCTGGGCGAGGATCAATGCCCCTACGTTGTTTGGGAGAGTGGAGTCACTTGTCAGGCGCGGTGATGCCAGCGGCTGTGATCCAACGCGTTGGAGACGAGGGTTGGCGGATCACGAACAGATCCACAGACCCTGGAGGTAACAGCAGAGCGAGCGGGTTCGCGAGCCCTTCTCGTGGCACCACCTCGCATACCATTTGTAGGTTTTCCAGCTCTTCTCCACAATGAACCCAAACGCCCCAACACTGATGGTGACTCATGCAGCCAGCTATGGCTGCAGGGTTTGGTGGTACATGTTGTTCACGTCGTTTATTGTGAAAATTCGGTCACAGTTCCTATCATCACTGTTACATTGCTTTTATGGCTTTATTTTGGTGATTTTCGAAAAGTTTTTTGGTTTGGCCATCTTTGTTTGTTGTAGTACAGAGTTAGACTGATGGTCCTAATCTAAGTTGTCTTGTGGTTGTTGTTGTTTGACTTGCATCCCACTGGGATTTTTGCACACAGTGTTGGTGTACGGTGCTTTTCTGCAATATTTTGCTGTCTTTTCTTGGATTTTCTGTTTGCACATAGTCACATAGTCACTTTAAGATGTTTTCTTGTTCATGTTTTTGTTTGTTGCGGTTGCACCCGATTCAAGAGCCGAATGGCTCACAGGGCTACACCTAGTACATGAACTTGAACAGGTGGCGCGCGCAGCTCCGATTAACACGGTCGGCTACGTACGGTGCGAAAGAAGTCCAACACGCACACGCGTGGTGTAGCTGTGCTGCCTGCTGCGTGAGCAACACTCTCGCCCACCTCACCACTCATCTCACAAGTCCCCTCATCAGTGCCCTTGCCTAACCAGCCCCCTCACCTCGCCACTCACCTCACCAGCCCCCTCACTTCACCACTCACCTCACCAGCCCCCTCACCTCACCACTCACCTCACCAGCCCCCTCACCTCGCCACTCACCTCACCAGCCCCCTCACCTCACCACTCACCTCACCAGCCCCCTCACCTCACCACTCACCTCACCAGCCCCCTCACCTCACCACTCACCTCACCAGCCCCCTCACCTCACCACTCACCTCACCAGCCCCCTCACCACGCCACTCACCTCACCAGCCCCCTCACCTCGCCACTCACCTCACCAGCCCCCTCACCACTCACCTCACCATTCCCTTCACCCCTCCCCTCGCCCACAGCTTGGCGTTGTGTGTCAGGGGCAGGTTGGGGCGAGCGCCGTGGAATGTGCGGCCGCTGCTGCCGCTGCCGCTGCTGGGTCGTGTTTGCGGGTTGCGTTGGGGCTGGGTTGGTCGCTGTCCGGCCCGTGGCTCCCACCATCCTCCACCTCGCATCCGCAGGGGACGGTGGGGGGGGAGGGCTGCGTCTCCCCCCCGTGAACTCGCTCACACCGTCTCCCACCGCCACCCCCTCACCGACCGCGTGGCTTGCCAGCACCGCCTGCTGTGTCAGCATTTACATCTTTCGTGACTGCAGGGATTCATCTTCTTGGTTCTTTCGGTAAAGTCACGTAGAAGGGAAATAATAAAATAATAAAAATAAAACATAATAAAATACAATTCTCACGACGTTTCTGCCACAACGCAAGCAGTTATCCTCAGGTGAAGAACAGGTCTGTCGAAAAGACAGCGTCTGAATGAGAAACGTCGTGAGAATTGTATTTTATTATGTTTTATTTTTATTATTTTATGATTTCCCTTCTACGTGACTTTACCGAAAGAAACAAGAAGATCAATCCATAACCCTTAACCCATTACCGCTAACCCTCTCCCTAACCCTCACCCTGAACCATTACCCGTTCCCTTAACCAAACCATACACCCTTAACCTTAACCCCTTACCGCTAACCCTCTCCCTAAACCCAACCGTACGTAGATTGGGAATGAAATAGGACCGAGCACAGAGCCCTGTAGGGTGTCTCTTTGCTGAGTGGGGTCAAGTCAGAGTGTCAGGCAGGCGTCGTTTTCTCCTGTCTGAATAATTCACGCCCCAATCCGCTGCGTGGCCTCTCAGTTCATGGATTGACACGGGGATGTCGTCTACGCCTCTAGTTAAGGCACGGAACAGGTGGACTTCTCCACAAATCTGGCTGTCGCCTGATGAAGCTGGTTGTAATAACTGGCGAAACGTCGTACTCAGATTGTAAATGTTGTGGCTTGGCTCTCCAACACACCGGTGTGCTGTACTAGTGACGAATTGCCACGTTCTGTTACGTAGCAACCCTTACAAGTTGGCTGTGTCGGGTGGTGGTGGGTTTAATGACACATTTACATATTTAAGCGATCTACCCCAAACAAACCTGTATTATGAATGATATTGGTCGCGAAAGCCTCCTGCGTGTTAAACGGGGATGTCGTGTACATCATATCTGGAAACCGTGCCTTTCCTGGCTCCTTGCAGTGGAAATCTCCACAAACTCCTCATCATCCTCCTCTCGACACCAGGGCCCGCCACTACCGGGCGTCGTCTCTCCCTGGAAGCCGCCTCCGTCTGGAACGGGGCCATCGTCACCGTTCCGCTGCTGCTACTGCTGCTGCTGAAACGATCCCAGCAGCAGCAGCAGCACGAGCAGCGTCCAGCCCGCACCGACTCCGCACCGACTCCACTTTCACGTTCCCCTCCCTCCTCCTTCCCGTCGCTTTCGAGCGACACTGGACTTGGCTCCGGGCCGCGGGAGGCGCGGTTATTTCTGCCCGTGAGATAATTGCATGGTCGTCAACACCGCCGTGAGTTCGTTTGAGTATTATCGTCGTTATGCTAATTGGTTTTCTGTGGTCGAGCACGGCAAATCATCACTGCGCGTCGCGCGTGCGTGGGTTCCATTGGCCCGCGGGGAACCGCAACTCACAGAGGGCCTCTTGTTGGCGACTCGCTGGGCAAGACGGGGCCGGGAAAAGTGCGGGACACGAGCGGGGGGTGGGGGGATGGATGCGGGGAGGGGGCATGAGGGGTTAGGGAGGGGGACGAGGCTAGGAGAGGACACGGAGGGGGGGGGGAGATGCGAGGGGGGGGGGGCACGAGGGGATGGGGGGTGTGGACACGAGACTAGGGGAGAACACGATGGGAGGACACGAAAGGGGGGGGGGTGGACACGAGGGGGTAAAGGGGGGGGGGGGGTGACACGGGCGGGACTGAAACCCAAGATCCTCGTACCCCGGGGCCGCACATTCGTGCCGGGCGACAGGTCGGGGCTCGCTGCCCGCTCTTGACATCTCCGCGTAAATCATCGCCGCCGTGGCGGACGAAATCAAAGCGCGCCGAGTCGGGCGGGGAGAGGACGGAGTGAGGACGGGGAGAGGACGGAGAGAGGGCGGAGAGACGGCGTCTGCAGCGCGCGGTCATCGCCACATTAATTCTCGCGCGTGTGATCAGGAACGCGAAGACACTCGCGAGAGTGTAATCCCCGTGGGGGGGGGCGCCAGGTGGCCCACGTGTGGCAGTGCCGGCAGCAGCTGGGTTCCTGAGTGGATTGTTGAAGCCGCCTTGTGCGGGGGCTCTGCGTCTCGTCCCCCGTGGACGGGGTGGCTTCTCTCGGGGTCACTCCAGTTCACTCCCACGCATCAAGCGCTCGTACTCGACAAGCAGAGTGACAAATAGGAATTGGGGATTTTGTTGTTGCCGTTGTTGTTTAACCCCAATTCATGGCAACAACACAGGTGTTGAGATGTTTCAACACCAAATAGATAACTGATCATATTTGCATTGTCTTTGGAACCGATTGACCATTATTCTTAAATATTGTATTTCAAAATACACTGTTGATATTTCACTTGAACGGGGTGGGCGGGGTGGGATGTTGTCTAGTGGACGGAGTGCTCTCGCCAAGAGCATCTGCCATTCCGGCAGAAATGTATCAACAGGCCTGACTGCTGATGAGATTGTGAAGGTCCAACCCGATCCAGACTATGCTTGCTTCAACAAATGCTGCCGAACAATAATGGCTCTGAAAGCCCCTAGGCCAATGGGCTAAAACAAATTGCCATCACATGGCCTGTCTGTCAACCCACGAAGCGACATCCACCGCGCAGCTTCGCCCGAGTACGGAGCGCATCCCGTTCCGGGCTCGTTCCCGGACCGCTACCGTCTTCGAATGAAACTGGGGACTTGAAAAAAAGCGAACGGGAAATGGTCGGCAGCTGAGCGAGAGGGCTGCCGGGGATGTTTTGTTTACTGCTTCTGAGTTTGGGCAGGTGCGGCTCTCTCTCTCCACACAATGGACAATTAGAAACGGACCCCCCCTCCTCCTCCCGGGCCGCGTTCGCCGCTCTCAAACCCAGAGGCAGGCCGCTCAGGGTCCCTCGCCGGCAGCGCCGCGGATGTTGAACTCGAGGGAGACCGCACCCGCAGCCGTCCGCTGGTTCACGCGCCAAAGCCAGGCGACGAACGCCGAGCACAGCTGCACAAAGGCCCCCAAAGCGCCAAATGGCCAGCAACTAACATCGCCTTTGGAGTTGTGATAGATAAGGGTGTTTGGCACGTTTCTTGAAGTGAGAAAAGGTTAGCCTGGGGAAGGGAAACGATGTTGGAGGTGATGGTGGTGGTGATGTCACAGTAGGGGGCACAGGTGGTGCATCGGCCAGTCATCTCAGTCAGTCGACCCGTGGCACCTGCTGGGTCTGTCCCGTGACCTCCTGCCGGCGCGCGTTCGACACTTCACGTGGCATTAACGTGCACATAGCCGTGGTGACGTCACTGCCACTTAGTGGCGAATGGCAGTTGTTGTTGTTGATCTTGGGAGGGGATTCCAAAGTGGAGCGGTGCGAGGGAAGAAGCAGAGAGAGAAGTCAGGTGAACGGCAGTGTGGTGACTGAGTGGGTCGGTGAGTGTGAGTGAGGGAGTGAGTGTGAGTGAGGGAGTGAGTGAGTGTGAGTGGGGAGTAAATGAGTGGGTGAGTGTCAGTGAGGGAGTGAGTGTGGCTGTGAGTGAGGGAGGGAGTAGGTGAGAGTGTGGGTTATTGGCTCATAGATATTGGGTGATTGGCTCGTAGCTATTATGGGATTGGCTCATAGGTATTATGGGATTGGCTCATAGCTATCATGGGATTTGCTCAAAGGTATTATGGGATTGGCTCAAATGTATTATGGGATTGGCTCATAGGTATTATGGGATTGGCTCATAGGTATTATGGGATTGGCTCATAGCTAGTATGGGATTGGCTCAAAGGTATTATGGGTTTGGCTCATAGCTATTATGGGTTGGGCTCATAGGTATTATGGGATTGGCTCATAGGTATTATGGGATTGGCTCATAGGTGTTATGGGATTGGCTCATAGGTATTATGGGATTGGCTCAAAGGTATTATGGGATTGGCTCATAGGTATTATGGGATTGGCTCATAGGTGTTATGGGATTGGCTCATAGGTATGATGGGATTGGCTCATAGGTATTATGGGATTGGCTCATAGGTGTAACGGGGAGCACGCTGGGTCCTCCACACCTTGTCCAGACGTGGAAGAGTAGGCCGAAATCTCCCCCCCCATCTCCCCCCCCCCACCACAGAGGCGCTCTCCAAGACCTCCTTTTAGAGGACGCCGGGACGCTTCTAAAAAATTCGTTAACACCTCAGTGGGAGTCGCCCGGTAGGACGGGGCTGGTTTCGTTGTATTTGTTTGTGTTTTTGGTGATATGTTTCTCATTCTTGTACTTTGCAACTACTACAATGTTTTTGTCCTGTTTGTTGTTGTAACGTTCTCACCCGCCGCTAATGGACATCTGTAAAAAAAGAGCTTTATAGCTCATCGGATTCCTCGAGTAAAAATAAAAATTCTGTTTCTGCCAGCAGTGACGTGGGTAAGCAATTGCAGGGCTGCGCCCTTGCTGTCAACCCCCAAGCGAGGCGCTCGGGGTTTGTGCGGCCGCGGTCGAGCGCCGTGCCACCGACTCCGCTGCGGGGACTGCGGTTGTAGGCACCTTGCCCCCCCCCCCACAAACCCCCCGACTTCTAGACGACCCCCCGCGGGGTCTGTGCTTTGGGTGCGAAGGATGTGGAGATGCACGCCGCGTACCGACGACGACGATGATGATGATGCCCAGAGAAGATAATGTTGCAACAGACATTCTTTTCGGGGAAGAGTGAAACAGATCCACTTCGCTCGTTCTCTGGCAGCCAGCTTGGTAATGCGAACCAGATTCCATTTCGGCGGAGAGAATAGATGTGTATATCTCGAGGGGATGGTGGTGGTTGTGGTTGTGGTGAGAACGCTGCCTTCGAGAGGATCAAGCGAAGCAAGGGGGGGACGTGGAGAAGGATGGAGGGGAAGGGGCTGTGGGTCTCCACGACCACTGCCGAGAGATGCCGCCGCGTTCCGCCGTCGCTTCTCCCCGTCCTCCCGCGGGGCCCCCGCGAGGCGATGCGAGGCGCCGCTACCCGACACGTGCGGGAGAGGCTCGGCCGAGGTCCATCCCGGGTGAGTTCCTGCAGGGCGACGTCCTCCAGAGCGCACTTCGTCTCACTCCGTCAAAGCAGTCGTCTCGCTCCGTCTAAGCAGTCGTCCCGCGTGTCCGGCTCAGGCCGCGTGTGCGCTTTGGCCGCCTTGGGATGGGGTGAGGTGGGGTGGTGCGGGCGGTGGGTGGGTGGGTGGGGGGCTCATCGCGGGGAAAACAACAACGTGAGGCCTGTTTACCCCCCCCCCCCACTAGAGCCACTGTGGCCACTGCAGAAACAACGTTGCTCGTAGCGGGAGGGGAGGCCAGCCTCTGAACCCACGCCCCCCCACCTCCAACCATCACCATCCACAAATCACAGAGCCATTGGTTTGGTACAAACACCCCCTGTTGGAGTGAGCGTGCGTGTCTGTGTTGGCGTGTCACCGTCGGGAGCGGTGGTGCAGTGGTTAGCGCACTGTGCTGCGAAGCCGGAGACCCGAGTTCGATTACCGCTTATGACTGATAACGGTGGCAAATATTTGGACGGGTCCTGTCCCTTCCTTTCACCTAGGTGGACTCAGCCTTAAATGAGTACCTGCTGCGGCGAGACCGGGTGTGGCACCTCCTCGCCGCTCACGGAAGGGAGTTTCACAAAATCTGTGCGTGATCCACCACCCCCCGCCGCCCCCACATTGCTGGATTACGGCGTCCAGATGGAACTGCGGGGGTGAACATTCATGTGGTTGTTGTCGACCGAAACCGAGGGCCGCTAGGCAGGGCATCCTGTACAAAACAACACAAATATTCGCCGCAATTGATTACAGATTTCGCTCCACGGTTTTTTTTTTACAACCGAATCTGTGTCGCGTCACCGAAGGATCTGGTTCACACCATGAAACTCTGGTAAAGGATCACAGACAAGAGACTGAGGAAGCTGGTGGCTATTGGCGAGAGTCAGTTTGGATCCAGACGGGGAAAGTCGACAATGGATGCAATCTTTGCACTGAGTAGAGTATTCATGCAGAAGTTCAGAGAGAAGACACGGGGCCTGCATGGCGGTGTTTATTGATCTAGAGAGAGCGTACGACAGTGCCTAGAGAGCTCACCTGGTGGTGTATGAGAAGAAGAGGTATTCGTGAGGTGCATGTCCAGCTGATCAAGGGTGTGTATGAAGGAGGTAAAGTGCATGTGCGGAGCAGCCGTGGAGTGTCGGAGAGCTTTCAAGTCGAAGTGGGAGTGCAGCAAGGCCCCTTCCTGTTCATCATCTTGGTGCTGGACACACTCACGAGAGACATTCACAGGGAGCCCCCCTGGTGGATGCGGTTCGCAGACGGCATTGTGCTATGCGGTGAAAGCAGAGGGGTAGTGGAAGATGATTTGAAGATCTGGGTACAAAAGATTGAAGGGAATGGGTTGAGGATCAGTCGGACAAAGACGGAGTTCATGGTGGAAATTTTCAGTGGAAATAATGCAGGAGGAGGATTGCAAATTGGAAGTGACCAGTTAATGAAGACGAACGACTTTAAGTACCTGGGTGCAACGATGTGGTGATGATTGATTACTAGCAGGAGAGATGAGAACAAGGGCTGGATGGCTGAAATGGCGAGAGATGACTGATGTGGTGTGCGATAAGAGGATCCCAGTTTGGTTGAAGGGAAAAGTGTGTAGTGTATAGTGTAGTGTATAGTACAAGCCCGTGGTGAGGCCGGTGCTGTTGCATGGAGCCGAGTGCTGGGGCACAAGAAAGAGTGAGGACCAAGCTATGGCAGTCACAGAGATGAGCATGTTGCGGTGGATGTTGTGGTTTAACAAGGAAGGGCATGGTGAGAAAGGAAGACTCAAGGTGGTAGAGCTCACAGAGAAGAAGATGAGAAAGAAAAGGTCCTGGTGTGGTTCGGTCACGTGGAGAGACAACAGGAACATTATGTGGGTCAGAAGGTGCAAGTGATGCAAGTGGAAGGAAAGAGATCGAGAGGAAGGCAGAATAATAGTTGGGGGGGGGGGGGGGAGATGTGGTGCGATCGGACGTGGTGGCCAGAGGAGTGGAAAGAGAGATGGCGCAGGTCAGGGGCAGCGTGGAGAATGTTGGCCTAGACAGCGGACCCCACATGAGTGGAACACACGTGTGGAAGAAGAATACGTGTTTACAACATGGGGTGGGAGGGGAGGGGGTGCCCTGGTGAGGATTACATTTTGTATTTTCTTTTAATGTATTTATCCAGCTGAGTTTTTGGAAAATATCCGAAAAATATTGCTGTGCGCACGCACGCACGCGTGGCCTTGCTGGAGACGTCGCAATCCCACGGCGCCCCGAGGAGGCGCTGGCCCTGGCTACTCGCAGCGGTGTCACGCGCCCATTCTCACTCCACTGCTGGACCATGAAGGTTCCCCTACGACCGTTACCGGTCGTGTCGCCTCTTTAGACTTGTACCTTCCCCGCGAGGTATCTCCCCCCCCCACCCCCCATCTCGGCACGCTTCGCGATAATTGAGTTGCTCTCTCTCTCTATCACACTGACAAAGCGGACACACAAAGCGCCTTGCTAACGCCGCTTGGAAGGCGTAGGCGTGGACAATTGTGATCTCTCCTTATTGTGGCCTTAAGGACATAGGGGTGGGGCCGGGGGAGGGGGCACACGGGGGAGGACGGGATGGCAATGGCCTTGAAGGGTCGTGCAGTTGTAATGATGCTGCTGCATCCTCGTGGTTCCCAATATTTTTTATTTCGCCCTCCCCCCTACCCCCTGCAGTCAAGATCACTGCCCCCCCCCCCACCATAACCCCGTATCTCCCGCCCCACCCCCAGGTTGCTAAGGCCACGTCCGTCTCGCCACCCTAACGTGGTGCTGAGCTTCCCATGGGGCCGGGGGGAGGGGGCGTGGTAACGCTTCAAGGGCTGTGCAGACTCACACTTGAGAGGAGGTTGCCGCTCCCCGTGAGAGTGTCAGCGAGTGCACAGCAACTCGCACGGACACGAGCTCTCCGAGTTCTTAGCACGAGCGTCGCTCGCGAGCGCCCGTGCGGGGCTGCGCGCTAAGCTCGCCAAGGGCTTTTTCAAGCTCCGTCGAGTGGGGGGGGGGGGGGGCCCTCCGCCAGCAGTGGAGTGAGCAGGGTCTATGCCTTATATCTCTTCTTTTTTACATGGACGTGAAGTCACTCAAGAACGACGAGGACAAAAACAAAAACCCTGGCCGAATATCCCAATGTTTGCAGGACCCTCCTGTAAATAAGTCTTGAGCCTCAGCGGGGCTCTCTCTGGGCGATGTGAAGGGTCATTGTTGTCAATGTGTTTATTCATTCGCGATTGACGGTGCCCGGCTCATTAAATATTCACCGCACACTGCACGCAAATCTCATTTGTGTGCGGAGCGCCGCGTCCACCGGCGCTGTTCATTCAGCACCCCCACACAACCCTCACCAGCTGGAGGGAGGGGCGGGGTGCGTTAGTGTGTTAACTATCGTAAACACACACGTGCATGCGTACACACAGACGGGCCAGACTACATCATATAACATGCAAGACAAAGATAATCGCCCGTATAGCCTTTGAAATATTGTAGTGTTGGGGCACGTGGTATTAGCGAGCAGCTACGAAGGCCGACACACGCCGCCGATGTTAGCGAGCACACAACCGACTGGCACGGAGCCGCGCACTGCGAGCGCCAGGACGTTGGCGCGTCGTGGGGGCTGCGGGCGGAGCTCACGCAGAGCCGCTCCTCGTCTGCTCGCTCAAGTCGAGGGGGACCTCGACATTGCATTGAATCTGCTTTGTTCTTTCGGTAAAGTCACGTAGAAGGGAAGTAATAAAATAATAAAAATAAAACATAATAAAATAAAGAATAATTTGATTATGTTTTAATAAAATAATAAAAATAAAACATAATAAAATAAAGATGTCTTTTATTATGTTTTATATTTATTATTTTATTACTTCCCTTCTACGTGACTTTACCGAAAGAACCAAGAAGATGAATCCCTGCAGTCACGAAAGCTTTAAATCGAAATGCATTGAATGTCCGCGGCGCGATGGTCAGGCGCCACTGTTGCGAGTTAGAGAAGCGTTGTAGTGTGATTTAGCGTTAACAAAAATGTTTTATTACTTTACGTAGCTAGCAATCATCGCACACTCCTTCACTCCCTTCATAGCTCACTCCATCCTCACTCAAACCATCCCTGTCACTCCATCCATCACACCGTCACCCCATGCCTCACTCACTGACACGACCCATCACTCGCTCACACCATCCTTGTCTCACGCACTCACTCCATCCTTCGCTCACTGTCTCACGTCATCCCTCCATCTCTCCCCCCCCCCGCTCTCTCTTTGTGGTCGCGCACCGCGCAGTGTTGCGATGCGGAGCCCGGCGTCGAGATGAGATGAGGCGGCGACGGTGTGCTGAACTAGTAATAGTAACGAATTGGCATGCGGGTCACTGAAAATGAAATGTCGCGGAGGTGGTAAAGGGCTTCTCTCTAAGAACGCGTGTGGGACACACGGCGAGAGAGACGACCTCGTGGGCACTCAGAATGTTTGGGACCGAGCAGTGGCGGCGACGCTGCTGCCCGTGGCCGCCTGTAGCCCAGCGCTGTGGAGGCAGCAGCGAGAGTTGGTGGATCACCGCACACACAGATGTCGTGACGCTGCCTTCCCGTTCCCGTCGAGGAGGTGCCGTTCGCCCTGACTTGCCAGGAGGGGGCGGTACAGAAAAGTGTGGACCCGTCTCCATCTGTTCCATCTGGATGAGATCGGAGTTTTGCCCCCGAGCATGCGCGAGTTTTCTCTACGTGAGCCAGTTTCCTCGGACATGTTAATTCACTGAACACATCTTCGTATAAAGACCGCAATGTAGCCGAACCCTTGATTTGAAGCTTTCGTGATTGCAGGAATCCATACTCTTTGGTTCTTCGGTAAAGTCACGTAAATTTTTATTTTATTTTATACCTACGTGACTTTACCGAAAGAACCAAAGAGTAAACGCAGAACCTTAACACGTGGCAGGCTTTCGCGACCAACATTATCCATAACAGAGGTTTTTGGTTGAGATCGCGTAAATATAAACGTGTCGTTCAACCCGCCACCGCCCGGCACATCTCTGGCTGTCGCCTTATGATGCCAGATGTCAATACCGGCGAAACGTCGTACGAAAATGTAAATGTTGTGCGTTTGCTCTCCAACACACCGGTGTGCTGAACTAGTAACGAATTGGCGTGTTTGGTTTACGTGACAAACCAAAACAATGAGAATTTGTTGTTTTTCAAAATTCGGTAAAAAAAAAACCGCCTCAATATTTCAAGAGTCGCAGTGCAACGTGAACCCGAGCCGGTCCTTAATCACGCGACGAAGCAGTCCTGAAAGAGCCGCAGGTTGCCGAGCCCGGTTCTTTACGGAATCGTGTCTCTGTCATTCATTTGATTCGGTCTCTCCGTTGTGGCCCATAACTGGGTTAATGCTTCAATTGGCTCTTTAAAAATCGTGTTACACAATTTCCCTGCGGTAGCAAGGCCCTTGTGGCCAGCGAAGCTGCTGCTGCTGCAGTTTCTCTGATCTGGCAGCCCGTTCCGATCGATATCGCTGGATTTCGCCGTGATTTTGTGTTAAGCCACTGCCCGCAGCCTGAACTTTGTGAAGCTGGTTTAGTCATTTATTTGCATGAAAAGGAGGCTTCAATGGGGAGGGGGGTTCGATAAGATCCCTCCCCTCCACGCCCCCCCCCCCCTCCCAGTGATGGAATAGCTGCCCCCTTATCCAAGATTTTAATACCAGAACGTTAAAGACATTTGAGTGTTCGCTCGATCGACGTTCCTCCTCGATGGCCCATCCCGACATGCCATCGCCGTTGGCCACGCGGCTGTGCAGACGGCACACACACACGTGCTCGGCCTCACCACCCCAAACTTCCTCCTCCCATTCCCAAGTAGTGGCTGCAGCGACGATGCAGATGCTTCCTTTCCTCTCGCATTCGCTCCTCTTTCCCCTTTCTCTTACACCCCCTTATGCGCCTCTTAGCCTCCCTCTCCACACGTGTTCCTTTGTTCGTGGCTTCCTGCAGAAGGCCATGATGATGCACGAGCCATTTGCATGGCAGGCAAGGGTGCCATGGAAACTGTGCTGCCCAGCGTGGCTGGAGGATGGATTTTGGCTTGCCACGTGTGTAGGGCAGTAGAGTGAGATGAGAGGTAGGAGAGTATGTGCAGAGTGCGTGGAGGGGATGCAGTGATACGAGAGTGCTTGGAGGAGAGCAGAGTGAGACGAGAGGGGAGAGGTAGGCAGACACGGGTCCATGGAGGATCTTTTAAGATGGCGAGGAGTCTGGTAGTTGCCTCTTTGGATCTGCTAGAGTTTGAAATTGTGTTGACTGCAGATTTTGACCACATAGAACACCGTAAGATAAAATGCGTCCTTCAAGTGTGCTCAAAATTTGCTCTTTTTTTTATTGTAAACAAACAAAACCGAGCGTGGAGGGCAAAGTCTCCGCAAATGTCTCAACGCGTCTCCACAAGTCCCTCCGCTTGTCACCGTGTGCCCCGTGTTCTAATACTCCAAGTGCACCTCCAGGTCTCCGTACAGATCCTCCAGCATCTCCAGCACGCGCTCCTGAATCTCCTCCACCTGGTCTGGGGGACAGTAGTCGTCCAGGCTGGACCTATAACATACACAGGGTCAACAACACACACACAAAGAAGACAGATCACCCGTATAGCCTTTAACAGCCTGTTGGGGCCACGTGCTGTTAGAGAGCACCTATGAAAGGCCGGCACGGCACACAAAGGGATGGGTGGCCAACACCACACCCAGACACTTTTGTCTCCCCATTGGTGATGTTTCCTCACTGCAACATGAGCTCATTTTTGGACCAAATGTGGGGGGAGGACCAGGACCAGTCCAGATATAATTCGCTCCTGATGTTGTGTCGCCGGATTCTTCGCACAGTTTCCTGACCACTACACCACACATGCACAGAAACACACGCAGACACATAAGCGGTCGGGATAAATGCAGAATGTACGATCACCCCACACATATGGGGCCAGTATTTATGCGGACTGTACCAATACAACACACACACAAAGGGGTGCGTGCTCATCCATCTTGAACCACAAGACAAAGATCCCCCATGTAGACCTTAACAGATTGTTGGGGCACAGCACACGTGGGAGTGGGTGGCCAGCACCATACCTCCTTTGTCTCTCCAGCGCTGATGTTTACACACACCACTCATTTAGGGCTTGTCGACTTAGGTAAGGCCCAGAACCGATTCAAACATACATCACTGACGTTGGCCATGAGCAGGAATCGAACTCGAGTTGCCTGGTTCGTACCGCAGCGCGCTCACCACTACACTGCCGCTCCCCAAGAACACACACACACACAGGGTGAGGGCGCAAGCAGGCGAGCGGACCGTGCCATGGTGACGATGGTGGGGGGAGGCAGCACGCATAGCGCATCCCTCAGACCGAGCAGGAGGGCGCTGAGCTCTGGCTGCGAGCTCACGTGATGCGGCAGCTCCTGGTCGTCGCACGTCAGGCCCGCCTGATGCACCTGCACGCACGCGACGCACGTGGAGGAGCCGCAAACGGGGTCGCATGACCGGGTGCGTAAACCGCAATAAGCAGAAGACTGTGGGGCAGCGTGGGGCAGCGTTGGGCAGGGTGGTACAGGGTGGTACAGGATGGGGCAGGGTGGGGGCAGGGTGGGGCAGGGTGGGGCAGGGGGGGGCAGGGTGTGCCCTCTCCCCTCTCATGCTACTCCCCTCCACAACTCTCCTATCTCTCCCCTCTCTCGTGGGTTGTCGCCTTGTCGTGGTAGAGAAGCTTGTGTGCCTCACTGACTTAGAGCCTTGGGCTGCCAGGAGGTCCAACCATGCCGGACTGATCAAAGGGTAGAGGACAGACGAAATGGACAACGCCTGGTCCTCCAGGTTGGGGGTTGGGCGTGGGGCTAACAATCCCACCCCGGAAAACCCAGAATTGTCATGGAGCTGCAACAAGAACATAAGAGAAAGCTGATAAAGACCACCCGGCATGGCGTGGGCTTGTTGAGGCCTTATGCTCCACAGGGAGCGAAGAAGAGTAAGATAAGAAGATCGTGTAACTATACTGCTTTAACCTACGAACTCTCAGATAAAGCAACCAAGGCTGTTTGTCGACGCCCCGAGTCGACCTTCGTTCAGCAGGAGGTCGCTCATCCCCTTCTGCTGCCCCCATAGTTTGGAACTGCCTCCCCCAGCAATCCGTGCCTCTGTTCAAGTCCATGCTCAAGATCTTTTCTCCTCTGCCCATGACGGATCGCCTCGTTCTCTCAATGAAATGAACACACCCATTGTTTCCACGCAGCGTCTTGAGACGTGGCCAGACGTCGTGCTGTGTAACTCCACATTGTGTTGTGTGGTTTTAGAATCAGGCTGTGTGCTCGTAGCTTAATTGCACATTGGACACTTCCTGCCAATTGTTTGATTTGACCTTGGTGGCCCTGTCGCCCAGTTGGCTGCCTGGGGGAAATCTCTCCAGCGTCTCCCTGCTCCGTTGTTATTTCTGTTCACGTCTTATCCCCCATTCTCCCTGTGTTTTTTACTACAATGTATTGCTCCTGCACGTGTGTACGTTTGTGCGCAAATGCGTACAGCCCTTTTGTAAACCCGCTTACTGGACGAGGGCCTCCCCGCCACGCCTTGTGGGTTCGTGGGAGTTATTTGATCATACTTCGCCACGCTAGTCAGTGCGGGTTCATATCAGCAGGAAGCACGGACGTGTTCAGCACAGTATTCTACAACAATGGAATTTGCTGCCCACAATAGAGCTCCACGGCAACAACCTTCAACACCGAATCAAAGCACTATCCAGGCTTAGCAGCAGCTGCTTAGCTTCCGAGATCAGGTGCCTGCTGGGTGATTTGGTCGTAGGCATGTTTGCCCGGTGGCCACATCGCTCGTGACGGAAACACCGTCGTGTTTTCGGCGGAATCATCCGGGCAACATTGACCGTCCCCCCCGCGTAGTTTTATCACAGCCCGCCCTTTGCCCTGTTGTGGCTTGCCACCCACGGCTACGTGCACGGTGAGAACGACTGGGTCGTCACCATCGCGTAGTCAGGCCGCTCCTTCAGCCTGCTCTTGAGACTTGTCACCAGCTTGACCAGCGACGTCCACCTGCAATTGCAAATTTACAAATCGTGAGTTGAGTTTTTGAGCCAGCTGGCCAGGACTGGGAAAGGACGATGCCCACTTTTCACCCATCGACTAACATTGACCATTGATTAACATTGGCCATCGATTTACATTGACCATCGATTTACATTAACCATAGATTTACATCGACCATAGATTTACATTGCCCCCAGACTTGCATTGCCTACAGACTAATATGCCCACAGACTTAGAATTCCCATAGACTAACATTGCCGAAAGACTAACATTGCCGATAGACTTACAATAAACAAAGACTAAGATTGTCCATAGGCGACAATTTATTTGAATGAGTTTTAGAGCCAGGCTGACCAGGACTGGGCAAGGACAGATCGCCACCACTTTTCACCCAGGCAAATGGAGAGCACAGACTTGTTACTCTAAGGACAAACAATTGCACGTATTTAATAATGCTCAGTTTACAAAATAAATGACATATATACATATTCTTGGTTCTTTCGGTAAAGTCACGTAGAAGGGAAATAATAATAATAAAGTAAAAAAATATATTTTTTGTTTTTATATATTTGTTATTTAATTATTTCCCTTCTACGTGACTTTACCGAAAGAACAAAGAATATGAATCCCTGCAGTCACGAAAGCTTTAAATCAAGACAAATATACACTTAAGAATTTAAATAAAACTTCTAAACTTTAAATAATATTCAATCATTCTCATTCTCTCTTGGACAATGTGGAGCCAGGATTCTTTTCAAAACCGTGTTGGAACGGTCTCTGACAGAGGGAGAAAGGTCACCGCTTAAGTGCAGTCGTCAAACACAGTCTGTCAGGGTGAGGTACAATGGGTAAACTTTCCCTTCAGATTACAGAAATGTGGGTTAAACCAAACCTTACGTATCTATGGGGACCTTTCACCACTATCAAGATATTTATGCCAGGAAAGGTGAAACCATTTTTGGTATTCAAATCTTGATACTGGCAAAAGTGTCGCACAGATATAACTGCTTAACCTGAGCTCTTTATGCTTTGGTGTTTGTATTATCTCCGTACTTTTCACCTTTTGGCAGACTTTGATCTCGCATTGGTGAGACCGCGCTATGAAAGAGTATGTCGCTGTTGTAGGCCAATCACTTTCAAAGAGTGCGTACAATATCGAAACACATTCGTTTGCATTTTTTCCCCATAAGTATGCGTGGTTAATGCAAACTAGATGTCTTGAAATAGTTGTCTAGTTGGTGTTTAAACACCTGAACGCCTGCCAGTAATCCTTTTTATATAATTCAAACCTTACATATAAACAGAATAAGAGTTCCTTTTCATTTTGTCTGTTCAGGAAACGTCATTCAAAGAGCTCATTAAAGTGCAATGTGGAATAGGTACCTAGCCTCTGAAATAAAATCCAGATAAGAATAAAAAAATACATCAAATTGTTCCGTGGCTGAACACAAATATATAAAAACTCATCACATCACAGTCGTCATGAACACCGCCTTGGAAACGGGCTGACATTTTGAGCAACGACCCTTATAATCTGGGGGCAGCCAGTGCCCACAAGAGCCCCTATTATTTTCTGCAGTGACACTGTTATTGATTCACGTGGAGTGGTTTCTATTTGTTATTTGTGGTAGTGAGAGGTGATCGAGGGATGATTCTTGGAAGAGCAGCGGAAGACAGAAGAACGCGGAGGGAAAGAACTGTGCCACTATCTACGCGCACAAGAAACCTCTCGTACGAACGCACGGCCCCTACCACGTCAGTCCATCATTTCCTCTCTTTGTACCAATTTTATTATAGTCACGTTATCATCGTCACGTGGTGACAAGACAATTACATTCCTGACTATTTTGATTAGTTTGCTGCTATAAATGTCCAAATGATAAGCCACTTCGTTGAGTTCTATTATTGATGGCCGGGTCGCTTTTGAAAAACAAGTTCATACCGCGGCATGCTTTGTCTGGTAGGATGGGGTTGGTTTAGTTTCATTTGTATGTGTTTGGGTGATTTATTTACCTTTCTTGGACTTTGCACTACAATCGTGTTTTTTGTACGGTTTGCTGTTGTGACGTTCTTGCCCGTCCCTACTGGACATCTGTGAAAAAAAGCTTTCTAGCTCATTGATTCCTCCTCCAGTATAAATAAATATTCTGGTTCCGATTATGACATTACCGTGCGTCTGCCAACAGGCACCGAGGGTGGCTTCACGGAGCTGGTTTCCAAGGTCACTCTTCGGTAACCTCCCATCTGCACGAACAGCACCTTCATTTACATTTAGATTTTAATATGTATTTTGGAGACGATCGGGGGCACGATGCAGCACGAGTGCACGTCGTGTAACCTGTTTGGCGGTGGGGGCGTGGGGTGAGTGCGGTTTGGTGGCGAATGGCATGGCGGCACACGCACAGTTTTATTAGCACGGTGGCGATTGTGCGGTTTGATTGTGACGGCCGTGATAAGTCGCAAGTGGTGCAATGGGTGCGGTGGTGCGTGTGTGGGTGGTACAATATGGTCTTGATGGGTGCGCTGGTGCGGTTTGGTCGAGGCGTCTCGACACTCAGCCTGCGGCGTGTGTGGTGAGTGCGGTCGTGGGGCATCACCGTGGGTCGCTGTCGAGCACCTCCAGGCTCTGGGGGCCATCGTCTCGGCTCAGCTCCACAAACGTCAGCTCCAGCTCCTCCAGGTGCTGCTGACGCCGTCTCACGGCACTCACCAGAGCCTGCACAGCAACCACCGCCACAACCACCACCAACACAACCATATGTAAGCCACCACCATCGTCAAAACTACGGCAATCATATTCTTTGGTTCTTTCGGTAAAGTCACGTAGACAGAACGTAGACGTTTCGATCACAACACAAGCGATCATCTTCAGAAGATGCTTGTGTTGTGATCCAAACGTCGTAGTTTATATTTCATTTACTATTATTATTTTTCTATGTGACTTTACCGAAAGAACCAAAGAATATGAATTCCTGCAGTAACAAAAGTTAAGTAAAAATTTTACGGCAAACAATTCAACCACCCCACTACACAATCATCACATCCACACATTCATCACAACCACAACTTTATTCACCACTACAATCACACACGCACGCCATCATTGGACTCACAACCACCACAATGCAGCACACAGGTCACCAAGGGCTGCACCTCAAAAGCAATGCAATGGTCCTGCTGCTGGGCTATGATTTCAGCAGAGGGCAATGCCTAAAAATCCCATTTGTACGTACTTCCATGAGCCCCATGCTCCCACGTCTCCCCACCCACACCAACACACACTGACCGGCGTGGTGAAGTATGAACAAACAACCCACATGACGTGGGAAGACCCTCATCCAGCATCAGAATGATGTATATTCATATACACTTTTTTATGCAATCTGTTTTTTTTGCTTAATTAATGAGGGATTTCAAAATTATTGTTAAACCTACATTTGTTACATTTCTATTTATTTTACCCTAAATGACTTTATGCAGCTCAGACCACCTGTGCGAAAGAGACAATGCGTTATTTCGCGCGTCTAGTTAAATCCAGGAGTACACATGCGTGTGGGTAAGCACGTTATCAGGCTATAGGAGCACTGTCCAGCCCAGGTAAAACCCCTCCGCGACAAACGCAGCTCAACACAGCAATGCCGTCACCTCCTCCGTGTCCGTGTCTGGCCGGGAAAACGCGTAGAGGTCGTGTAGCAGTGCCAGCTCCGCCTGTCGACAAACGCGATCGTGAGTTACGGTGCAAAACGCACGGCGGCAAAGACCCGGGCAAAATCCGTTTTGCTGTACTTCTGAGACCTCGCATCTCTGCTCACACCGCCTTCACCAACCTACACTGACCAGTGCACAGACGTGGGGAAGCCCCCATCCAGCAGTTGAGTGACAAAAGGATTAACGTGTATATGATAATGGAGTTCTAAAATTCCAATTCTTGTATTTTTCTGCAAGTTCCAAAGCTCCGCTCATTGCAGTGGACAGATGCCAGCAGGACCGTCACTTGCTGTACCTGTGTTCGCGTGAAGGTGAAACGATGAGGCGAGGAGATGGGAACACGGGGGGGTGAGGGGCAATGCATGGCGAGCAGAGCATCGAGCGATATCCCCCTGTATGAGTGGTGGGTTTTCTCTGGGTGGGTAATAGTTTCCTCTCACATGGCGCCAAATACTCCATCACGGGATTGGCCCAACATCGTCCCAAAGCAGGATCCTTCTGAGAGAGTCCTGTGACCTCTAGATGTTTCCTGGGGTCCATACACGGGATTATAATTACTGCACGTGGGAACCGTGACGTAGCGCCACCTCGTGGCCTCACTTCAGCTCTTCCTGCCGTCGCTTTGGGCGTCGGCGAGTGGATTAAAGATGCGTCGTCGCATTAAGGAGACATTAAGCCTGTACCGCTGCGATTTTGGGTCAAATGATTCGGCGTTTCATTTAATGTGCCAAAACGTCTGAGTTATTAGAATTAAAAACTTACGTTTCAGTTTCCTTGCGATGTAACGGACATCTCTACGGCACGGTGCATTAATAAAATGTCACTTGAAGGACTCACAGAATGAGTTCTGATATCTCTTTTCGCATTCCGCCGTCCAACACGGGGGCGACGCACTGCCCTGCGAGAGTTCCGAGTGAACACTGCCTCGTGACATGACAACGATAGGACATACGGAGAACAAAAGTTGAATATAAAACAAGAAGATGATACACGCTGAGATTAGAGTGGATAATGGACGCAATAATCAGCACAACATCTAAGAAAACCACGGAACACTCTCCTCGTTGAAGCCGTGCCAATATACGAGGCTCCCAGAAGCACAACTGCAAAAGTCACGATGCACTCGGTCAACTGTAGGACAAGCGTTGCTGCACCATTTTGTATCGTAATAGAACACTTTAGTTGCCCAAATCTGTCAAAATCTCATTGCTTTTTCAGCTAGCAGGCAACTGGGGATGAAAACTTCCAATCAGACCACAGGTGACAATACGCGATGTTGTGTTCCATGTAGGCCAATTGTTTTTCACTGAACACAATTTTCAACAAACTCCGTATTCACTGAACTCCGTCATTTTGCCAATACCGTACTGAGCTGCTATAGCGGCTCATGGTTAAATGCGAGCGTTGGCAATGATTTCCCAAAAAAAATACTCTGCTAGTGTACACCGTGTCCTCAAAATATCGTGTTAATTCAGGGGTGGTGTGCCCCAGCATAAACGTATTATGGACAAAAGCCTGCTATATTCACCAAGATAAATTTAGAATGCGTTTTTGCGTCATAAAAATAATTAAAAAGCACCATGAAAGGGTAAGAAAAGAACATGACAATCTACCGAAAGTCACAATCCAATTTCGAAAACTGCACAGTACTACACTGAACAACTCTCTGGTGCATAACTTTTCTGGGATAAAAAAATATATATATTTGAGTACAGCAGCAGCTGTGGGATCTGGCAGATGATAGAAAGCGTTAGCAAGGTGTGGTGGCATCAACCGCTTTAGCCGTCATGACATCTTGATATTGACCTAAAAATAAAACACGGTATAATTGGTGACGTGGGCCTGGCAATCGCGTGTTCGCCGCTTATTTGCAGAAGTTCATGGTTCGAATCTGGCAGGTCGCCTTGTTTAATACCGCTGGCGTACTAACCGTAACATACCGTACACACAATCTGCTTCACATCAGACGTTAATGAGCTCGTGACATAATTCGACATGAGTCGGCCATTGTATTCCGGCATCATGGTCAAATTTGGAAAGTTTGAAAATGTACCCACAAATTAAATGTGATTTCAGATAATGCCTCCCACTGGCAGACTAATGCCCATTTAACGGCCGGTGCTGAATCATCTTGTGCCGCACAAGGACCAGCTGCCATCGTGTCCTCCTGGACATGATATACGACGTAAGGCGCTTTGAGTTGCTGAGGCATGTAAACAAGCGAAGTTTAAATGCGAAGATGACTGCAAATCTACGCACGTTATTTCTGGGGCGCACTGCGTCTCTTAGCCTTTACTGAACCGATGAAAGTAGCCGAGCTGGGCTGCCTGCCACAGGCCGTCGGCGATGCCTGGTGAGACGAGCGCGCACCTGCGAGTATATGTCGCGGAACGGATTCTTCACGGAGAAGAAGTCGAGGTCGATGTCGAGGATTAGGGTGGCGCCGTCGCCGGGGCACGCCTCCAGCAGCCTCAAAGCCACGGCGCGCACACCCCCGCGCCACCGGTGCCCCGCGCCATCCACATCGCACGACTCCTGGCCACGGGGGCCGTTCACTGCGGCGGTCACCCCCGGTGGAACGGGCCCTCTCGTTGGCCCTGCTGGGGCCCCCTCGGGCAACAAATGTCGATCTGCGGGTGACGTCTCTTCAGTGGGTGATGGGTCTTTCTCTGCAGTGGATGTTTCTGGCTTTGGTGATTTTCTTAGTTCAACTGGTGATATTTCCTGTGCAGGTGATGTTGCAGGCTCATGTGACGCTTCCTGTTCAGGCGATGTCGTTTGGCCAGGTTCTGATTGTCGTCCAGGTGTTGCTTGCTGTTTCTGTGATGGTTTGTCACGTGACATTTGCTGCCCAGGTGATGTTAACCGTTTGGTTGATGTTGGTTGCTCAGGTTTCCTTTCCTGCCTGTGTGATGTTTTGTCAGTTGATGTCTGATGACCAGGTGATGTTCTGTCAGCTGATGGTCCTGCCTTCACATGTGCCCCGCTCGCCTCCTCTCGCCGTGAGCGAGACTCCGGATAATTGACGGATGATGCGGCCTGACCTTGCGCCACCCCAGGCTCCACGTGCGCCGCCTTGAGGGGTGCGGCTGACTCTGTCTCCTCCAGCTCAAGTCGCCGCTTCCTGCCAGCCGGGACATCGGTGCTGGCACCAGCATCGTCGGCATTCAGCGGGAGGGTGACCACCTCCAGCGCCACCGGCTTAGCGTCCTCCAGCCGGCCCTCCGGCAGGTAGAGAGCGTCGCTCAGGAAGTAGCTCTCAGTGCTACTCACCCTGCCGGAACACGATTTATGCAATTCGTACGCAAATACGATGCTGTTACATTTAGGCTACAAACTAAACAAACATATTGAAGTCTTCAATCACATCATGACGACTGATGGAATTACTTGGGCCACATGAATAACTGGCAATGGGCCCTGGCCCCCTCAAACGACCATGAGACTCATTGGGTCCTAGTTACTTTGTCCCCTGGGCTTGTGCTCATTGCTCCTGGGCTGTGCCATGGCGTTCCTCTCACTCCTCTTCCGTGCGCCCCCCCTACCTTCCTCCACTCACTAATGCAGTCCATTCATACAAAGTGTTTTAAGATACAGTTACACGTGGAGACTGTATACATTGCAACGACTGCTGTTGAGTATTTTGTGCATAATAATCATATATATAGTGCTGTAATTCTAAAGATTCTAAGGCACTTTAGAGAAGAGGTGGAGACAGCCAGGAGATGTTGAAAAAGAAAATATGAAGGAAAATAAGTTCGAGGTCACCCTAAACTTTATGGAATCATGTGAAAAACTGGAAACAGTGAAACACGAATTCCTGCACCATGAGAACTGGAATAAATCTGCCAGAGGCATCGCGAAAGGTTTTTAATGACCTCCAGATGCTGACGAAAACAAACACGCGACGCGACTGCGAGAGGCCTTGCCTGATGGTGCCGCTGTCCGGGTCCCTCCCGACGCAGAAGTTGTGTCGGCCTTCACGCATCGTGCGAGCCCAGGGTGGCCTCACCCACACGACGCGCGCCACATGGCCCGCAAACACCGCCGGCAGCACCCAGTTCTCGATGCTCAGCTCGCTGTGCCAGGGGGGAACATGCGGGAGGGACGTGGTGTAGCGATCGGCATTAATGTTGTAAATAAAATTAGTGAAAGATTTACTGAACAAAGTTCTATACTTTGTACTCATCAACAATGGATGAAAATCATCAACTAAGACTGGTTCCCACTAAAGAACTAAGAGTGACTATGATGAGGCTAAAATAACGAGTGCACCAAGGAAGACCACGCGTGATTATTTTTACACATGTATATAAAAAGATGTAGTAGCCATCTCACGGACCCTAAATAAGCAGCCACTAGTACAAGCCCCTTTCTACGTGTTACTTGAGACCTAGGACACATTTGCAAACGAGTTGTTCCGTCTCAAGGGATTCTCCAAGTACAAATATTTGTGTTATAGAAAAAATAAACATCTCACCCCCCACTGACCCGCACCCTACTCCTGGCCCAAAATCCGGCAGTGCCAGGCACCTCGTAGCTTTTACATTTACTATTCAGCCGCAGTGCCCGAAGCCTCGCACCTGAACAGCGTGTGGGGGTCATGGACGGTGCGTGCAGGGAGGGACACGGGCAGCAGCAGGTCGGGGTGTGCGTCCACATGCAGCAGGGTGAGGCCCTCCATGGGCAGGTGCCGGGAGCCCATGGCCCGGTATATGTGAGGCAGGACCTGAGCACAGGACACGAGGAGACACGAGGAGACACGTATTAGACACAAGAGGGACACGGGCCATCAGCGCATGGGCAGAGGAGCATGTCCTGATGCCCGTCATCAGACCCGTCGCCATGTCCAACGATCCTGCGATGTTGGGTGTTGATGTGGCATAGCGGGGGTTCACGGCTCAAATCCAGCGGCCGCCCTGGTTGCCGTGGGTGTAATTATAATATCACAATATTATGCGCCGTCTTCATGAGTGGTGGGCTTTAAAATCCCCGTCATTCGCACGAGTAGGCCATTGTGTAACTGACGTCCGGCACCTATTATAAAATGAAACCGCAAATTACTCAATGGGTATCACACACACAGCGCGCCGTGGCAGCCAGCGGACTAGTGCCCCAGGTCACCCTTGCTAATGAAACTCTCCGACATGATGAAAAGTAAGAACAGGTTTTACCCTTTCTGGAAATAATACAAACATCGCATAGATTCATATTCTTTTGGTCTTTCACCGTTAGCTGTATTAGTAAATGGCGGCTTACCATCCTATTCCACCTCCATGTAGCGATAACTCTTTCTGAGCTCTCTCCGAGCTTACATTTATCCGGTAAAAAGGGTAAATTACCTTACCTTGCCAAGGCCAATCAGTTTCAAAGATAATGCAAGTACATTATCAGATTCTAGATTTGAAGCTTTCGTGACTGCAAGGAATCATACTCTTAGGTTTTTTCGGTAAAGTCACGTAGGTAAAAAATATAAGTAAATAATAAAAAAATTGTATAAATAATAATATAAATAAAATAATAACTCACTTGATACAGTAAATTTAGCTGACGGTCCCACCTGATGACGGAGACTTGTGTTGCCTCCGAAACGTCGTGATTTATTATTTTATTTCTATTATTATTTATTTTATTTTTATTATTTATTTTTTACCTACGTGACTTTACCGAAAAAACCTCAGAGTATAAATTATCAGAGCATGTTTTGCCCCAAGTACGGTTAATCCAGACTTGATGCCTTGCAAAAGGTTTGTATTTGGTATTTAAACATCTTAACACCTGTTTTATTGCCAGAAAGGGTAAAACCTATTCTTGTTTTTTTTTTAAATATAATTTTGGACACTGGCAAAAAGGTCCCAATGGAGAGACTCTCCTCGTTCCAGAACTCTCACCTGGTTAAACAAAATCAACTTGAAACCTGCACAATCCCATACCTGTCAACCCCTTATCAGTGCCTACCTTCTCAGACCAATTCAGACCTGACTGGTCACCCCGTGCCTCTTACAAATCTCAACGTTCATCCTAAAAAGTGCCATCACGAGGGAGAAACACAGAATTGTGTTTGCCCGCATTAAAACGGCTATCACGCCTCTGTATGGACTTGCAAACTCCATCTCCCTGCACAAGAACACGGGATTGACAGCCGTGCAATCTGCCCAGCACCTGGGCAGATTGCACGGTCGGATTTTCATGGCTCCATCTCCCCCCAGGTGGGGACGCGCTCCCGAGGGCACCACGCCGCTCCCGGCTGCGACTTCACCGTCAAATCTTGTCGGCCACGAGGGGAGGGCATCCACCACACCACCACCACAATCACCACCAGGCCACCACTCATCGTTAGGGGGTTTTTTAACGCCTCTTTAACTTATCGGTTGAAAATTTTGCACCTGGAAAATAAAATCCCTCGAGATGCAACGTCTACACCTGGGAACTAAAGTCTCGAGTGTGTGGACTCCGCTCGAACGCGTGACGAAGTCGCGGGTGCACACATTTCGAATGTGTAGCCAAGTTACATCGCCATCACAACCGTTCATCACCAGCACCACCAGCCATGGTCAATCAACTGCCGGATCATTACTACTAGCTCATTCATCACCACCAATCATATCCCCACAGATCAAGCAGCTCCACCTCCTCTCACATCGTTGTGCTCCTCCACCACCCACACGGGCAGAGACGCGTACGACCTCAGACGCGGCCCGGCCATCGCCTCTGTCTGGACGTCAATGGGGACGCGCTGGGTGGGCGGCCATGTTGCGTAGGGAGAGCGGGGGTGGTAACCGGAGTGAAGACGTCTGCCGACACTCCCAATGGAATTGCAAGGGGTCGTGCTCCCTTAACGAGAGTCCCCCCGTCCTTGTAACCTCGGGGAGACAAGTTCCCTCCCCATCGGACGCGCGTCGCCACCGGAGCTCGCATAATAATTAATGTTGCTCACTCACCAAAGATGGCTTCTCTTTACCCAAACCAAGATGGCCGCACGCTCCCTGACCAAGATGGCTTCTCTGTACCCAAACCAATATGGCCGTACGCTCCCTGACCAAAATGGCTTCTCTGTACCCGAACCAATATGGCCGTACGCTCCCTGACCAAGATGGATTCTCTGTCCCCGAACCAATATGGCCGTGCGCTACCTGACCTACACGATCCCCCCCACCAAAGATGGCTTCCCTTTCTACCCAAACCAAGATGGCCGCGAGCTCCCTGACCAAGATGGCGCACCGCTGCGGCGCGGCCTATGAGAAGCGGCGCATCGCCCGTGGCGGGAGGCGTTCGCGTAGTTGGCGCCGAAAAACTTGGACCCAAGTCGCAGCGGCAGAAGGAAGGGACGCGGCCCCCTCGGCCGGAGCGAGCTCAGATTCTCCGGGATGGACGAGGGATACTTTGGGGGCGCGAGCAGCAGCAGCGGCAGCGCCAACTGGGAGGACCAAGATGAGATGGTAGCGAGGCGAGGCGCCGGGCATAATGAGGCCTTGGTCAACAATCGCGGCTTCTACGTTTCTTTATCTGCGGTGCCTCCTGTTTAATTGGCCGTCGTCTCTAGTGCTGTGTCTAGTGCCTAGCATCTCTAGCGCTTTGGTCTGTTGTATTTCTCAGCGATGTGTTTGTCCGCTCTATCGATTAGCGCCTCGTCTCTGTCCCTCTCGTGCCCTGGCTATTGCCGCCGCTATGTTCTGCGCGGCTCTATTTGCTTAATCGTCATTGCCGTGTGTACACACACACATATACTGTATACCGCTTCTCTGTATCTCACACACACACACACCGCTCCTCTCCTCTCTGTATCTCACACACACCGCTCCTCTCCTCTCTGTATCTCTCTCACACACACACACCGCTCCTCTCTGTATCTCTCACACACACACCGCTCCTCTCTGTATCTCTCTCACACACACACACCGCTCCTCTCCTCTCTGTATCTCTCACACACACACCGCTCCTCTCTGTATCTCTCTCACACACACACACCGCTCCTCTCTGTATCTCACACACACACCGCTCCTCTCTGTATCTCTCTCACACACACACACCGCTCCTCTCCTCTCTGTATCTCTCACACACACACCGCTCCTCTCTGTATCTCTCTCTCACACACACACCGCTCCTCTCTGTATCTCTCTCACACACACACACCGCTCCTCTCCTCTCTGTATCTCTCACACACACACCGCTCCTCTCTGTATCTCTCTCACACACACACACCGCTCCTCTCCTCTCTGTATCTCTCACACACACACCGCTCCTCTCTGTATCTCTCTCTCACACACACACACCGCTCCTCTCTGTATCTCTCTCACACACACACACCGCTCCTCTCTGTATCTCTCACACACACACCGCTCCTCTCTGTATCTCTCACACACACACATACCGCTCCTCTCTGTATCTCTCTCACACACACACACCGCTCCTCTCTGTATCTCTCACACACACACCGCTCCTCTCTGTATCTCACACACACACACATACCGCTCCTCTCTGTATCTCTCACACACACACACATACCGCTCCTCTGCATCTCTCTATTGCCGCATGTGCCGCTCTTGTCGCCTGCATGTGCCCCTGCTAACGTGGGCGCGTTCTCGCCTCCTCCAGCCTCTGGGAGTCGTGTTCGGGTCCGCCTCAATACCCACTCGTTATCATCTATATCAATACCCACTAGTTATTATCGATATCAATACCCACTAGTTATTATCTATATCAATACCCACGAGTTATTATCGATATCAATACCTACTAATTATTATCGATATCAATACCTACTAATTATTATCGATATCAATACCCACTAGTTATCATCTATATCAATACCCACTCGTTATTATCTATATCGATACCCACTAATTATTATCTATCAATATCCACTAATTATTATCTATATCAATACCCACTCGTTATTATCGATATCAATACCCACTAATTATTATCTATATCAATACCCACTAGTTATCTATATCAATACCCACTAGTTATCGATATCAATATCCACTAATTATTATCTATCACTCGTCCCCTCCACCTCAATGTTAGACGTCCACTGCCATCATCCATGACGAGGCTGACAAATACGGTGCAATGACGATGCATTCCTTCGGCTTGCCTCGCCACAGTGGACTCGATGGAACGGGGGCTGCCCGCTCGGGCTGCTTGTTTGACGTCCGCCTCCTCGCAAGACGATGACACTTTCACATTTGATGGCGATCGAGATTTGAGTTGGGGGCTGGAGCGGTGTGATTCCAGTGGGTCGGCGCATTGCGAGTGATGCTTGTGTGTCGGAAGCCGTCCCGTGTTTCTCCGCATTATGTTTGAGCAACCCCTCACTTCAGCGTGAAGTTATGGTTAAAGAATCCACACTACTGACACGAAGCGCCGTGGCCTCCATCCAGCAGTAGATTCACAAGGGGCTAGACAAAGCTCGTCCCACCACAGTCACGGTCAGCTTCAGAACTGGGGCTCAAGACAAGTGCTCGGGTCCAGGAAATAACCTCAGGGAAATACAAATGCATTGCCCCTGGCTGTCTCCAGTGTTGTTGACTCCTCCAAAGCAGAAGAACGTCTGCAGACCTTCCGAAACACAGCCAACATTACATGCCGGCAGCGTCGGATGATCCTCGTAGCAAAAGTAGCTACAAATGCTACGGGCCACGCACTTTGAAGGGCCCCGCGCTAAATGCTTTCAAGCTATCAATTCCGGTGCAGTTATTCTGCACTTGCTCTTACTATAGTACTATACTGCCTTCAACTTTTATGAACGACTGGGTGCGATTTGTCGTATTATCTGGCTGTATAGCAAATGAAAACATACAATTGCTTTACTATGCGTTTTATTATTTGTTTTTTTAGGGTTCCTTTATAACATGCGACAGGCCTCGCACTAGCTTAATCCGGCACTGCATATCAGCCACAATGTCACTCGATAATTAGCAAGCACACGTTTTACTCGACAGAACTCAAGAGCTCGGGGTAGTCTCGTTAGCAAGCGCGACCTGGGGCATTAGTCCGTTAGTAGGGGGGCGATGATTGCTATGGATAATACCGGATAATGTTGAGATTTGGCAAATTTGGACTTCTTGTTAAATAAAATCAGGGGATTGTATAAAGTTCACTGTGAAGCACACGGTATACCCGAAGTAGTAATAGCCAGGGCAGCTGCAGGATTCGTACCGTAAAACTCTGCAAAAAGCAGCGAATGCCCTCCCGCTAGGTCGCCACCGCACTCTGCACACCTGGGGTCACATCAAAAGACAATATACCAAGTAGTCCGCCAATACAGGGTCCCCAATGCAAACTTGGAACCACTCTAAAATCTGCATCATGTCCTGCAGTGGAAATTGCTGTTATGTGTCACAGTTGCTTTGACAGCATTTTGTCGCTAGGCAAATCCAAAAAGTTAAATAAATCTCACGATAAAGTCGCTGATTTGTCAACCCTGGGGTGCGTCCACGTACAGCAACAGGAGGAGTACGCGGAGGACGATGAGGAGACGCAGAGGGAGTGCTTGATAAGGTTTGCAAGTCGGGACTTCATCATGGAGCCCATCATCTTCACGACACTCAAGCGGTGAGGCCTCCTCATCGCATGTTCCACATTGTGGGCATTCAGCGATCCAGACACCCACCATCACACAGATTCACAACACCCCCACCACCACCCAGATTCACACCACCACCACCCAGATTCAATGAGTTGTCACGATTCATGACCACAATTTGAGCATAAATTAGTTTGTCCCATCTGTATTGTCTATCTTCTATATTGTCTTAGCCTGTTGAGTCCTGTTGATTATGTTGGTCTAAAAGTGCATTAGCATGTCATCCTGCAGGAGATTGACAAAGGGCTGTAAGACAATCATTATTACAAAGTCCATTCACTGATAGATGAAGGCCCCCCCTGTGACATGTAATTCATGGGGGTTGTTTAAACATACTTCACCACGATGGTCAATGTGGGATAATGGAAGGGGTGCCAAAGGCTGAATCGATATCACTCCTCACCAGTGCTCCAGATACGATTTGGGCTTTTGAGAATGTTGACACGATGTGAGCAAAGCACATGTAAAGCAACCTCATCCTGTCCAACTGCTAAGCCACAATCACCCACCAAACCTCCCGATCTGTCTACCGTTTGGAGCTGAGTAGAGTTGAGCCTGGAATGAGCATTCATGAGTGACCACCAAGCACAATAATGGGTGTTGTATGCCTTGTGGTTAGTGCAGAAAAATCCTTTGATGTGTGACATCTTCACCAACCTGCATGGGCCAGTATGGTGAATATGGTCAAATAACCCTCTGGCTGTAAGACATGGGGAGGCCCTCGGGCAGCTGTGGATTGACACACGGGCAGTGCGCGCGTGCACAACGCAGCATTGCCACGGTAGGCAGAGGCGGCACCTGGGTTGCTTGTCATTGCTGGCGGCAGGTATTTCCAAGCAGGCGGCTCCCCGGAGAACGTCATCCAGCTGCTGTCGGAGAACTACACGGCGGTGGCACAGACGGTCAACCTCCTGGCGGAGTGGCTCATGCAGACAGGTAGTCACCACTGGGTCACGCGCTCCAGAGCGGCCTGGGCTACCGCCGTGCACTGCCATCACTCCACCCAGCCCCACCAACGCTAACCACCACAACCCAGCCTCATCCTCTCTCGAGTACTGATGAAGTAAAACAGTTTTAATTTGGAGAAGATCTCTGGACTATGTATTTGATGTGTGGCCTTTGCCAAAACACCCTGCAGGAGTGGAACCCGGTCAGGTGCAGGAGATGGTAGAGAACCACCTGAAGACGATCCTCATCAAGCACTTTGACCCACGGAAGGCCGACTCGATCTTCACAGAAGAGGGAGAGGTAGGTGCACTGCAGTCCCGTGTTCAACGCAGGAAACCCGCACTGACTTTTCAGCACGATATTCACGCTACTGTCGGTGCAGCGTGTTAAATGTTAGGTGTGTAACGGATCGTATTTATAGCAGTATTTCAGGACTGGACTTGTATGCGATGCCTTTCACCATTCGCACGACTTTCCGCTGGCTCTTTGTTTAGCGTGGCTGTGGGCGTTGTCTGTTGTCAGACACCGGCCTGGCTGGAGCAGATGATCGCTCACGCCACTTGGAGAGACCTCTTCTACAAGCTCGCCGAGAGCCACCCCGACTGCCTCATGCTGAACTTCACCGTCAAGGTGCCCAGCCACACATCCACCCACCTACCCCAGCCACACACCCACACACAGCTACTTCACACTCCGCTTCCCCGGAAGAGAAAGATGGCCTTGTGTTGAGCGGCAGCGGTTGTGTGGCCAGGTGCTGGTTGTAATTATGGTGATCGATGGTTCTGAGGGTAGACCGTAAAATGCATGCAGTGCAATACAGTTTATGTGTGTGGTGTGTGTGGTGTGTGTGGTGTGTGAGCAGCTGATATCCGACGCGGGACACCAGGGCGAGATCACAAGCGTGTCGACAGCCTGCCAGCAGCTCGAAGTGTTCTCCCGCGTTCTGCGCACATCCTTGGCCACGCTGCTGGATGGAGGAGAGGACAGCTTGGACAAACACCTGCCCGAGTTTGCTGTAAATACCTCCCCTCTGTGTGCATGCGTGCGGTAGTGCAACGGTTGGCGTGATGCACTACGAACCAGACGACCCGGGTTCGATTCCTACTCACGGCCAACACCAGTGACTATTATCTGAACCGGTGTTGGGCCTCCCCTAGGTCGACTCGGCCTTAAACGAGTGCCTGGTGCGTTGTGTAAACATCGCCACTGGGGAGACAAATGCGGTCGGGCTTCGTGTACCGTTCTGGCCTTCATAGGTGCTCGCTAACAGCACTTGCCCCAACAGTCTGTTAAAGGTCTTACGGGGGATCTTTGTTTGTGCATGAACGCGTACGTACGTGTGCGCGTGTACCGACAGAAAATGGTGTGCCACGGGGAGCACACGTACCTGTATGCGCAGTGCATCATGAGCGTGCTGTCGCGCGAGGAGCAGGGCGGCTCGGCGGTGCGTCGGATCGCGCAGGAGGTGCAGAAGTACGCCCAGGACCGGTGAGCACGGCCGCGGTGGTGGCATGAGCGGCGCAGCTCGACAGAGACACCGTTAGGTTTCCGGGTCGTTCTCGCTCTTGGCCGGCGTTAGCGATCTGGATGGATAACTCTGCCGAGACTCCGGCAGTTGCCGAGTTGCCGAGTGTCGCCAGAGGTGGCCGAGTGGATCGGAGGTCAGATCGGTGGAGATGGCACGGCTGAGATGCCGGGTTTGAACTCAGGTTCTCAACCCCCTGTGATTAAACTGAGTTCACAGTTACATTGTGATTGTAATTCATTACAAATGACACAGTTATAGCTGAAATTGACCCCAAGTCTGGCTGTTGTTCTTCTGATTTCATGAAGGTAAGCAACTAGTGTTGACTCACTAAAACCAGTTCAACAGCCAGACCTGGAGTCAATCACAATTGTAATTTGTAATTAAATACAAAGTGTAATTGCGACAATAATCTCGCCTAACAAAGCTGCTATAAATGTATTGGACTTCCTGGCCTGGAGAGTTCCGATTGGATTCTTCTTGCCATGACTGCGTGACGCGGGGTCACAATCGGAGGGTAAAAAGCCAGCCGATGGTGTTGCTGGTTGTGTGGTGGACGCTCACCAGGGGTCACGACGTGAGCCAGATCACGCTGGCGCTGGGCAGCGCGGCGTCGTACCCGCGTGCGTGCCAGGCGCTGGGAGCCATGCTCTCCAAGGGCGCTCTCAACCCGGCCGACATCACCGTCCTCTACAAGATGTTCACCAGCTTGGACCCGCCACCTGTCGAGCTGGTACCACTTGCATGAAAGACCATGATCCCCCATATTGCCTTTAGCAGACTGTGGGGGCAAGTGCCGTTAGCGAGCGCCTATTAAGGCCGGCATGGCACACAAGGGGGTGGGTGGCCAGCACGACACGCCGCTTTTGTCTCTATAGTGGCGATGTTTACACATCGGACCAGGTACTCATTTGAGGCTGAATCAACCTCGAGGAGAACCAGGACTGGTTCAAATAATCATTGTCACTGGTGTTGGCCGCGAGCTGGAATCGAGCTCAGGTCGTCGGGTTTTGTAGCGCAGCGCACCCCAAGCGCGACACTACTTGTCCCTACACACACCACAAATACATTCACACGTACACATACACACACCTCCCCATATTTACACACAGACACCAGCACATACCTTTTATAGGTTTTTCCACCACCCGGTAATTTCTGTGGACTATTATGGAAGCTGAGAGGCACCTTAAAAATATGGACATTTTGGCAATTTAGAATAATTGTGTATCATTTTCATAGCCCACGTTGTGAATCAAGGATCTGGATGGACTCTCTCGCATGGTTCTGGGCATCAAAGGCAATTGAAGGCAGTCATCAGAGACTGGTGGAGGGTGGGCGGAGAGCTTTTATCGTCAAAACAAATTTATAATTTTTTTCCCACTTATTCCAATTGCTCTCGGTATCGCCTTGCAGCGAGACGTTTGTCTGTTGGGAACTCTCGCAGAGCACCGCGTCGCACCCCATGTTGGAGAAACGGTTCTTAGGAGGAGATATCGTAGAACTTGCCTCCTGGGATTCTCTCATGTGACCTTTTCATTCCGCATGCTAGAGGTCAGCTTTGCCCCACACACCTTGCTGCAGAGAAATTTTGCACGACAGTCAAACTGAGATTTAATTTTACTCTCAGAGAAGGAATTTTCCAAATTAAGCAAAAACCTAAATTTAATGTGATCACGGATTTAAGTGCAGTCATTGGTTACCGAGCTAATACCATCGACTCGTTACACTTGAGAACCCAATTTAATCGCAACTCAGTCTGCGCAAATCCATGGGTCTCCGTGAGTCTGTGGGTCTCTATGCGAATCATGAATAATGCCAATTATACACCTCGGACTCCAGTTTAACGATAGTTGAGCAGCTCAAACTCGGATTCAAACCCAAGCTATCAGCGGAGCCGGTTCAGCGTCTTTGACCCCTCTGGGCCCCCCAGCGACCGCGTGCCATGCGGTCTGAGTGGGGGCCAGTGCTCGAGGCGTTGTGACTGAGCACGACTTCACCGGTGGGCGTGCAGGTGCGCGTGCCGGCCTTCATGGACCTCTTCATGCAGGCCCTCTTCAAGCCAGGGGCCAAAGTGAACCCCGACCACAAGCACAAGTACATCTATATCCTCGCGTATGCCGCCAGTGTCATCGAGAGCTGGAAGAAGGTCGGCGTCGCCCGCACCGCGCACGCGCACAGACACGCTACTCGCTGGGCATGTGACTAGGATTGTCCTTAATTACAATTTTACATGCCACGATGTCGAATTATCACTATATAAGATTCCCAAAACGTTGTAAATGTATTTAGAATGTTTTATGATGTTGGTGGGCTTGTGTGCTGGTGGGAGTGGCGTACACGGATAGCGGTCGTATTGAAATGTGTTGTGCAGGAGGTGGTGGTGTTGGTATTGGGGTGCGGTGGCCGTGGTGTATACTGATAGTGCGTTGCTGGTGGTGGTGGTAATACTGCGCGCGCTGCAGAACAAGCGCGTGAACATAAACAAGGACGAGCTGAAGTCGACCTCCAAGGCCATCGAGACGATGCACACGCTCTGCTGCAACGAGAACAAGGGCGCCTCGGAGCTGGTGGCCGAGTTGGCCACCCTGTACCAGTGCATACGGTGAGACGCCGTGCGTGTGCCTGCACTGGGCTTGGGGGTAACAATACACGGAGCAAACGGTGGTGTCTAGACAGCAGAAGGGACGATTGTCACAATTGGATTGGACCTCCCATTATGCGTTGCATGTCACGTGCAGTACAGTGTTGTCGAGAAGTCACCTTTTGCATGGATTATTAATCCCATTACCTGTTTATAGCCTCCACACACACTGATAATTTACAGCAGACAAATAACTGGGGTGCGTCAATGTGTGGTGATCTAAGGGTGTGGAGTGGTCGTGTCGTGAATACAATTTAGGATCGGTTCGTCATTCGGAGCGCACTGCCTCTGCATCGGGCCCCTCGGTCCACGGCGACCCTTGACCCCGCGCGTGACTGCGGTGCGCGTGCGGCGCGCCCCCAGGTTCCCCGTGGTGGCTATGGGCGTGCTGCACTGGGTGGACTGGACAGTGAGCGAGGCCAGCTACTTCAAGCTGCAGACCGACCACACGCCCCTGCACCTGGCCCTGTTGGACGAGGTCGGCCCTCCTCCCGGCCCATGATCCCTTGCGCCGCACGTGCCGGGACAATCTCGATATTCACAAATGCTTCGTGGGAGACACAAGGACGGCCTCCCTGAAACCACCATGACGTTTGGTAGCTTTACCCCCAATGCCTTCCACGTGCACCTCCCCTTGCGTCCGTGCGTGCACGCAGATCAGCACGTGCCACCAGCTCATGCACCCGCTGGTGCTGCTGCTGCTGGTGAAGCTGTTTGAGACGGAGCACTCGCAGCTGGACGTCATGGAGCAGGTGAACGCCGCAACGCAGTCCGGGCGCCCCCCAAGCGCCCCCCAAGCGCCCCCCAAGCGCCCCCCAAGCGCACCGCTGGACTTGAACCGTAGTTCAAACTCCAACTCAATGGGGCAGCTCTCTCCTGCGCCTTTAGTTTTCTCCTTCCTGGCTTTCTTCCAACTTGTGGGGTCTGCTTTCCCAGTCCCTTTTCTCCATTCCCTTCATGTCCAATCCAGTCCTTCACAGCCTGGCTCACAACTTTGAGCCACATCTTTCATGGCCTCATTCTCTGCTCCGGTGCTTCCAAGCTCGTCAAGAGCAAATGTGTTGCCTTCGTGAAGCCCTTATGTTGAGCCAATGCCAGACGTGGGCCTCCCCGCACCATGTGCATCTTATGTAACCATGCCTTGCTGCACTGGCCAATGTGCATTGGTCTCGGCAGGGAGCATAGATGAGAACAGAGGTACAGTACAATAGATGTTGCACCACTGCTCTTTGCTGCCCTAATCCCCATTGCCGATGACACCTGCCGTGCATGGCTGTAGCTCACTCAAAGACTATCCAGTTTCAACCCTGCTTAGCTTCAAAGTTCTGGCAATTGGGCACATTCCACATCAGAGATGGTTATGCAATAGCCTAGGTTAAGCTCTGCAGTTCCATTGCTTACATTTTGCAACATAGTTGCATGGTACCGAGCTAGTAAACTCAATCATTGCTCATGTCGGTGTAATAAACGATAGTCAGGGCTGGTAGGCCTGAAAGTCTCCTTCCTCAACTTGGCGACCAGTTCCTGGGAGCCCAGCAGATGATCTAGGCGAGGAGAGGTGCCTGCTCGGCTTATGAAAAAATTATACATCGAGGCACTGTAGAGATTATGGTGAACTACTACTAATAATGATGGTGTGTGCCCGTGCAGCTGGAGCTGAAGAAGACGCTGCTGGACCGCATGGTGCACCTGCTGAGCCGCGGCTACGTGCTGCCCGTCGTGGCCTACATGCGCAAGTGCCTGGAGCGGCAGGACACGGACATCTCGCTCATACGGCACTTCGTCACCGAGGCGAGGCCCAGCTTGGCCTCGTGCCCAACAACTTCCGGCAATATGGGGTCGAGAGGGCCTCGCGGTGACCACAAGTGGCCGAGCGCGCTAAAATAAAAAAGTGTTGCTATACCATTGGAACCTCATTTGCCAGTAACAAAATGATAATTGTTTTTTTACCCTTTTATCTGGCAACAAAACTGACACTTTTTTTATAAGGAGTCATGTTTGCATTGACCACAATACCTGCAGTCAGAATGCAAACAAAAAACACAACTCTGATAATGTATGCACTGTCCTTGAAGTTGATTGGTCCACACCGAGACAGCTTTCCTTAGAGCCTAGTCTCACGTGGTGTTGGACACATGGTGTTGGACCAGATGACGTCATCTGGTCCAACACCATGTGAGACTCGGCTCCAAAGAAAGCTGTCTCGGGTATGGACCAATCATTTTCAAGGACAGTGCATACATTATCAGAGTTGTGTTTTTTGTTTGCATTCCGACTGCAGGTATTGTGGTAAATGCAAACATGACTCCTTGTAAAAAAGGTGTCAGTTTTGTTGCCAGATAAAAGGGTAAAAAAACTATTATCATTTCGTTACTGGCAAATGAGGTTCCAATGGTATAGCAACACTTTTTTATTTTAGCGCGCTCGGCCACTTGCTATGTTGACAATATTCCCTTCTAGTACCCGTTTAGGGTGGCCGAGATGCTTGCAGTGATGGAGAAAGATCGTTATTTGTGTGCTGGTTTGAAGTGGTGCGCCTCGTGTGGCTGTTCCCTTCCGCTGGTGCGGACTAATACTGAGTGCGATGACAATCCTCTGTTCCCGTGCCACCAATCCACCGCGTGCGCATTTTTCTGAGCGGTCGCGCCTTGTGTTGCCCATGTGCAGCGCGTTAATGCACTTTACCGTGTTAATGCGTCGACCGCAGTGTGACTTGTGTTAAAAGCGCTGGCCGTGTTAACGCGGAACCCCGCGGCGTGTCGACGCGTCAGGTGTTGGACATGATCGCGCCCCCGTACACGGCCGACTTCGTGCAGCTCTTCCTGCCCATCCTGGAGAGCGACAGCATCGCGGGGACCATCAAACCCGAGGGCGAGAGTGACGCTGTCGCGGAGTTCATAGGTCAGCAGACACCACCGCCACCTCGCGTGGGAAGCCTTCGGGGTTATGTCCTTTAATTATTGCTGAGTGATCTCACAGACAAAACACCCGTCCGCAAACAATGAGAAGCAAAAAAACGAAAACGCTGGAAGTGCAGCAGCCTTTCAGACATTTGCGTCACAGCCAGACTTATAAACGATTAACGAGATTGACGGCCGCAATTAGGGGATGGTGGGAGGGGGAAAAGGGGTTTGGGGGAGAGGTGTGGGGTCGACTGGGGTACATTATACCTTTCCAACAAGAATTGCCGCCAATTATTTTGTTCAGAACAGAAAAATATATAAATATATATTTTAACCCCAACAAAGCTATATTTTTTGCTGCATTTAAAACCATTGCAATCATGATTTTTTTCTGCTTGCTGTCTTTTTTTTTTACGCCAGCCCATTGTAAAGCAAACTTCGTCGGCAACTGAGTGGACTGACGGACGGACGGAGGGCGGTGTGGAAGTGCCGGTCCGTAGCGTTGTCACGGCACCACGGGCTCTCCCCCCACCCTGCTGGGAATTGCCACGGACAAGACGGCGCCGATCTTCCATGCCGAACGCCACCCGAACGCCGTCCAACATCCTTCTCCGCCCCGCCGCATCAAGATCGCGGAGTTCGCGCGACATTGTCCACTCGCTTAATTCTATTAAAAAATAAATATAAAAAAACGAATTGACAACAGCAGCCTCCACGACGAACCATGGAAAAAAAACGATCACAGCCCTTGCGAGCCTTCTGTTCAAGCCTCCCCCGCGAAACTCTCACACGCAGCCGCACCTGCAATGGTTGCGCTGGCGCCAGCGCAGCGTTTTATTGATTTACAGTGGACGTCCCAGAACGCGATCCCTGTCCCGAGATCGTTAGTGTAGTTATGCTGCCACCCATGTAAAGCGCCCAACGTTACCTGTTTTTGTAAATAAAGCATACTTTCAAGGTATATGTTGATCGATAGTTGCTATAGTTTGCTTCATCAGAATTATCTGGTCGAGAAAGTTTAATGCCTCCTTGTTGCAGACCACAATATTTCTGAAGCGTATGTTTTACACGGTGGTGAGCGTGGGTTTTTCAGTGAGTCTCCCCTTGCCCCGCGACATGAGCTAGCGTGAGCAGGCCCTGGGGGGGGGGGGGGGAGAGGGGGCTACTTTTCCTGGAGGGAGCGCTGCAGCACTTCCTGTAGGGTGGAATCGTCGTCCGCCTGGTAATCCTGCACACGCGCAAAACACGCTCGTCAGAAATCGCAATTCTTTTTGTACATTTTTCCAAAATGTATCCGAATTATAAAGAAATTTGAGTACTTCAAGTAAGAGTTTGGCCGGCTAGCATCATGGTTCTCAAATCACTACAAGTTAAATAAAATAAAATGTTTGCTCCAAAACATTCCAAGAAGTTGCAGAACTAGTGCATGAAGACAGCCTTGAGGCCCAGTGAGGCTTTCCTGGGTAACAAGGGGGGGGGGGGCATTGCCCATACCCACTTCCTGTGAGCTGAAGTCTCATTCTTTTGGGTTTTTCCTCCTTTTTTCCCAATCGTGCTATTGGCGTCAGATTCTTGGCAGAGCCGTACAACCCCCGCCACCCCCCTTTGTGTTCAGAGTGGCTCATGGACGCAGATATCACAGTGACTTCCCAGTTCCCTTCAATACACCTCTGGACAACAGGCAGCAGAGGGCAGCAATTCCCCACCAGTTCTGTCATGCAATTGTCAACCTGATGATTTTACTGGTAGGAACGAAGTGAACCAGCCTACAATAGATTATATCGTCCGTCCGATTAAGTGTAGCAACCTCGCCCCCTACTGCAAACACTTGGCAGGACCCTACAAAACATTTAAATTAAAAATTAACTCACAGCGGCCTAAAGCCTACAGCTAGGCCTAAAGCCTAGAACTAGGCCTCAAACTCTCCTTTCGTATCGTACCCCCGCCATTTTATTATAGCCATTCATTTGTTCGTTCCTACCAGCCCACCCCGCAGGGACCTGTTACTTCTCAGAGCTAGAATTTAGCCAAATTTCATGCAGAACCAATACGGTTTTTGCATGCAATAATTGGCGATCGGGCTGAGAAATCAATTCTTTACGCTTGAGAACCCGGTTTAATAACAATCGATTTACATGAGGCCGAGTCTCTATTAGTTGCTGGTGACTGGGCTGAGACCACCAACTCACTACACTTGAGGACCCGGTGTGATCACAGGCGGCTTAAACCTGGATTTAAACTCAGGATCTCGGTAGTCCTCCTGGCTTGGCCGCTCCGCCCTCGGAGCTACCCAGCCAGCCCTGACCCGGTGAAGTGTTGATCTGTACCGCGGGGGCTGGGAAAGTAAAGCTGCGGCTTTGTCGCAGAGAGCGTGCGAGGGTACGCGGAACGCGACTCACCACGTAGGTGTCGTAGGAGAAGCGGTGCCTGTGCGTGAGGTGCTGGATGAAGTTTGAGCTGCAGTAGTTGGGGTCGCCCCATGGCATTGATGCGCACACTGGACACACCTTGGGTACGCGCACCACATGCACCACACACACCACAGACACCACACCACGTGTCACCTTGGCAGAGAGTTATGCCCAGCTGTTTGCCGCAAGCCTTATTAGTGAGGTAGAGACGGTCATGCGTGTGCTGGCGTGTGCCACATTGGTGCAGTGGCGAGGCTTGGCACGTGTGTGTGAGGCTGCGTGTGTGCGTGTGCGCATGTTGGCACGTACCACGCGCGTGCGGTCCGAGTGGTGCCGCTCGATGCAGTGCCGCAGGAGGTCGTCCTGGTCGAGGTTGCGGGTGCCGCAGTACGGGCACATAAACGTGAAACGGTTGGGACCTAGGCTACAGTCGCACACACACAGATCCGCCGTGTAGCCATTAACACACCGTGGTGGGGCAAGTGCTATTCGTGAACGCCTATGAAGACCGGCACAGCGACACACAACGGGAAAGTGTTGCCATCACCATGCCCGGCTGCCTTTGTCTCCCCAATGGCGATATTTACACACCGCACAAGGAACTCATTTGAGGCCGAGTTGACCTAGGGAAGACCCAGAACCAACCTGACCACATCACACGATTAGCAGACAGCAAAGACAAAGGACCACTTTGTAGCCTACACAGGCTGATGGGCCAAGTGCTGTGACTGAGCACGAGGCAAGCAGCATGCCCGGCCACCTTTGTCTCCCCACCCAGTGCTGAGGTTTATTCATTGCACCTGGTGCTCATTGGAAGGGTAAGTCAACCTAGGCGAGGCTCAGGACTGTTCAGATATCACTCGCCACTGATATTGGCTGTGGCCCAGGCACACAGATTGAGGCACACAGATTGAGGCACGCAGGTCCCACAGGCAGACAGACACGTACAGTGGTGTGGAGGCAAATGGGACATGCATATACACACTGGGGGTCAGAGACATGCTTTAAGACGTTCCCACACACGGAAGTAACTTGGAGCTATGCTAAAGGCACACATGCATATACATATGGCAGTTCACTGGCACTACAATTAGCACGGTTGGCTACGTATGGTGCGAAAGAAGCTCAACAACGTACGTGGACCCAGGTTGGCAGAAAGACAGGTACGGGCATCACAAGCGCCACATACTTGAGAGAAATGCACAGGCTTGCAGATGCACATACACCAAGGCTCACAGACACACCATCACACAGTATGCAGGCCTCACAACCACATGGGACCATATGCACACAGACAACGCAGGCCCACATTTCCATAGACTCTGCTCCTTTTGGTTTGCATTTGCCCAGGGTGTGAACAAGAGTCTGACGGGTGCGTTCCACAGTTTGAGCTCATCCTTCTAATATATACCTCTGAGGGGAGCGGCAGCGTCGGCCGTACCTGGCAGCAGTCGTGGTGGGCGTCTGGAATGCAATCTGCGCCTTCTGGGCTTGTGCACAGGTGGATGTGTGAGCTCGGAAGTCGGACACGCGCACCTGTAGGCGAGACGGACGATAACGTCGATCCTGGTCGATGGCGCCAAACCCCGGGGGGGGGGGGGGGCACGTAATACGTCGCGAGCAGTCGGGAGGATCGGGACTGGTACGCACACAGACGCAAACTTCTCACGGGTAACAACGCGTTAAGCTTTCCGACGCAGGTCTCCGAACGGAGGGTTCCGAGGGCACAGGTGTGGCCGTGCGAGATGCCAGAGGGCTTTGTGCCCTCGAGCGACGAGCACCACTGATTTGCGTTCTCATCTGGAATCGACTCCCCCGTGAGCGCTGCATTCACCCACAGTTGTTTTGCGTGCCGCGGTTTTACTACGAGTTCTGGTTTTGGCCGTGCTCTGAGGAGCGTGAGCTGATGCGGTAGTCAGCTGGAAGTGGGGTGATGGGGGGGGGGCTCAGCTTTGCAAGGTTATGACGGGGGACCGGTCTGCGGCGCTCATCACAGACTCTGGCTTCAGGGCATTGCAGCAAAGATCCGCCTGCCCTCTTCATAATTCAGCTGTGCCGCGTGGGAGCACCAAACTCGGACTGAACGCAACTTATTTTCAAATCGACACCAAGACTGGGTGCCTGTATTTTACCCCTGCGCATCGTGCATCGTGCCTGGCCTCGTCGCCCCCACGGGGGCGCGGGTGGTTAGGGGCTGCCGGAGCGGTACCTTTTCCGAGCAGGCCGAGCACGGCGCCAGCATCTCAGCCATGGTGCGTTCCACAGCCTCGTTGCGCCTCGCATCCCTGGCGGCCAGTGGGGAGCGGCAGACGGCGCACTGGGGCTGCTGCGTGGACAGGCAGCGGTGCAGGCACGCCTCGCAGAACCTGCACGCACGGCGGGACACGGCGCTGTTTACCACCACGGCACGAGCATCATCCGCCCTGGCTGGGGCTCCCGATTGCCACCACCTCCCTACTGCCTCGCCTGCCCAGCTGGGTCGGTGGGCGTCCTTTTGGGCGCGTTCCCTGCCACTTGGCCATTATTGTCATCCACTGGCTTGGACTGGGCACTCGGGGTGTAATTCAAGTTGTGGCGTAAAGGCAGATTTGGTGGAATAAGTAATTGTGGATATATTGGTTTAAGCTGCATATCTGCCAAAATTTGAATATCCCCAGAATCCTGCAAACCAAAAATCTCCAGGGTGGATATATAATCAGGTGGAGCGTGAATAGACGAGAGCGTGACCTCATGGATTACGCCACCGATCATCGAGTCGATATCTTGACGAATCCGATTACACAATACAATTGCAAAAACATGGTCACCTCTGTTCCCACGTAGGCTCTGGACGCCGGCAAGTGATGGGCGGGGCTTCGCGATGCCATTGCCATCATCAGCCACCGTCGTGCTGGGCGTGGCTTGTAGGTTTCCCACCTTCAGGAGCCAGGATGTCTGAGTAGCCACTATTTCTAAAGCTCCCCGAGTAATCGACCACCAACAACGCAGACGATCACAACTTTATGTCGATTGAACTAGGTCTCCAGGTGGCAGAGCAGTTGCATCAAAACTGCTGTGCCAATGTTTTGCGGTTGTGCGGTACAGCTCTGTGAAGTGTTTCCGGGTTGTACCGCGCGTTGCTCGGGCACGAGGTCCGACGTTTCGCTCCAAGACCTGTGAGCTTCTTCAGGAACAGTGCACTACAGCACCAGATGCAATGCATTTCAGGACCAGGTACAATTTAGTGCAGAAAGCAGCTGTACTAAAGTACACAGCTGTAAAATCCTCTGCCATGCAGATAGGGGGAAATCCACGTACACACCGTGCTTTTCAAACCAAACTGAACATGGGGAAATCCCCACGGTGATTAGGATCGGTGTACAAGACAGGCGAGTGTTGCAATTTCATGTTTTCGTTGTCCTTGTCCTCCTGTCTCCACAGATGACGCTGCCGACAGACAGCGTCACATCTTGTGCGCGCGACTCGTAACTGCAGTGATTAAACATCTCCTTCCAACGAAGAGAGTATCACCATTGGCGGATGAGCAGTCCACTGCTGGATGAAGGCCTCCGCAAGCCTGCGCCAACTCTCATGGGCCTGCGATGCCACGATCCCAATCACACCAACGCACAACAATCTCGTCGCTCCAACTCCTCTGCAGTGGTACATCCTCCTGGGCGCGTTTTCCCTCCTTTGACTGCGACTCAGTCGATAGTCTCGAACTCTGACCATCACCATCTCTTCACGCCCTCTGTCATTGCATCGCAATGATGTCCCTGGTTGTTTTCTAATCCGCAAGTTCCTCTTTCTGTTCCGAGTGTTTAGTTCCTCTTTCTGTTTGCCAGTCTACAGAACACTTTATTCCAAAACATGCTGCACGGTCATTGCCATACTCCATACGATTGGCGGCGGGGGGGGGTACTGCTTTGTGATTACAATCATCTCATCATCATCAATTAGATTTGTGGCATTGCATACGCGGATGATGAACCACTGCCACAAAATTACACCCAACGCGCTGAGATTCTGGAAAGCACCTTTAGTCAAGGCGTGCCCCTCTACACACTGACACACATATCGTGTACTGTGTTATAGACTGCTCGTTATGTACGGGTATCAAATTCCCGGTGTGTGAATTAACCATGCTTAACCACAACCCACGTTCACACCTTGCACCGGTGTGTTTTAACTACACACACCTGTGGGTACATACACCTGTACAGGTGCTCGCTAACGGTGCTTGCCCCAGCAACGGTCTGTTAAAGGTTACATGGGGCATCTTTGCACCATATACACCTGTGTGTGTTAACTCCAACACCACCACCACCACCAACACCACCACCACAAACACCACCACCAACACCACCAACCAACACCACCACCAACACCACCACTACAAACACCACCAACACCACCACCACCACAAACACCACCAACAACACCACCACAAACACCACCAACAACACCACCAACAACAACAACACCACCACCAACACCACCACCAACACCACCACCAACACCACCACCAACACCACCACCAACACCACCACCAACACCACTACCACCATCACCACCACCACCAACACCACCACTAACACCACCACCAACAGCACCACCACCAACCAACACCACCACCACCACCAACCAACACCACCACCACCACCAACCAACCACCACCACCACTAACAACACCAACAACACCACCACCAACCAACACCACCACCACCAACCAACCACCACCACCACTAACAACACCAACAACACCACCACCAACCAACACCACCACCAACCAACCACCACCACCACTAACAACACCACCACCACCAACCAACACCACCACCAACCAACACCACCAACACCACCACCAACAACACCACCACCACCACTACCAACACCACCACCAACCAACACCACCACCACCACCAACACCACCAACACCACCAACACCACCACCAACCAACACCACCACCACCCAACACCACCACCAACCAACACCACCACCACCCAACACCACCACCAACCAACACCACCAACCACCACCACCCAACACCACCACCAACACCACCACCACCACCACCAACCAACACCACCACCAACCAACACCAACAACACCACCACCAACACCACCACCAACCACCAACACCACCACCACCAACCAACACCACCACCACCAACACCACCAACAACACCACCACCAACCAACACCACCAACCAACACCACCAACAACACCACCACCAACCAACACCACCACCACCACCAACCAACACCACCACCAACACCACCACCAACACCAGCACCACCACCACCAACAACACCACCACTAACACCACCACCAACAGCACCACCCAACACCAACAATACCACCACCAACCAACACCACCACCACCACTAACCAACCACCACCACCACTAACAACACCAACAACACCACCACCACCACCACTAACAACACCAACAACACCACCACCAACCAACCACCACCACCACCACTAACAACACCAACAACACCACCACCAACACCACCACCCAACCACCACCACCACTAACAACACCACCACCAACCAACACCACCACCGCCAACACCACCAACCAACCACCACCAACAACACCACCACCACCACTACCAACACCACCACCAACCAACACCACCAACCAACACCACCACCAACCAACAACACCACCACCAACACCAACAACACCACCACCAACACCACCAATACCACCACCACTACCAACACCACCACCACCACCAACCAACACCACCACCACCACCAACCAACACCACCAACCAACACCACCAACCACCACCACCCAACACCACCACCAACACCACCACCACCAACCAACACCACCACCAACCAACACCAACAACACCACCACCACCAACCAACACCACTAACACCACCAACCAACACCACCAACACCACCACCAACCAACACCACCACCACCACCAACCAACACCACCAACAACACCACCACCAACCAACACCACCACCAACACCACCACCAACACCACCACCAACCAACACCACCAACCACCACCACCCAACACCACCACCAACACCACCACCACCAACCAACACCACCACCAACCAACACCAACAACACCACCACCACCAACACCACCACCACCAACCACCAACACCACTAACACCACCACCACCAACCAACACCACTAACACCACCACCACCAACCAACACCACCAACAACACCACCACCAATCACCAACAACACCACCACCAACCACCAACCACCAACACCACCACCACCAACCAACACCACCACCAACACCAACCACCACCACCACCAACACCACCACCACCAACCAACACCACCAACAACACCACCACCAACAACACCACCACCAACCAACACCACCACCACCACCACCAACCAACACCACCAACAACACCACCACCAACCAACACCACCACCACCAACCAACACCACCAACAACACCACCACCAACCAACACCACCACCACCAACACCACCACCACCAACCAACACCACCAACAACACCACCACCAACAACACCACCACCAACCAACACCACCACCACCACCACCAACCAACACCACCAACAACACCACCACCAACCAACACCACCACCACCAACCAACACCACCAACAACACCACCACCAACCAACACCACCACCACCAACACCACCACCAACCCCGCAAGCCCTGACCCGGTTCCAACTTCCGCGCCCTGGTCCCGGCTTTCGCGGTAAGCGGCTGGTGAACAGGGGGGGTGGGGGGTGGGTGACTGTGGGGGGCACTTGGCGTGCACCCAGAGGTCGCCGCTGCACTCACGTGTGCCCGCAGCCCGTGTCCCACGGCGCCGTGAACACCTCGAGGCAGATGGGGCAGATGAAGGCGCCCAGCGAGTCGCGCGGCCCCACGGCCGCCACGGGAGAGAAGGCCATGATGACGATGCCGCCACTGACGACATCACGAGGGGAGGAGCCGAGGGAGGGGAGGAGCCGGAGAAGGGGAGGAGCCGAGGGAGGGGAGGAGCCGAGAAAGGGGAGGAGCTGGGGAGGGGGAGGGGCCAAGGGAGGAGCCTAGTGAGGGGGAGGAGCCTAGTGAGGGGAGGAGCCTAGTGAGGGGGAGGAGCCGAGAGAGGGGAGGAACTGGGGAGGGGGAGGGGCCAATGGAGGGGAGGAGCCGAGAGAGGGGAGGAGCCAAGGGAGGGGAGGAGCCGAGGAGGGGGAGGAGCCGAGGGGGAGGAACCGAGGAGGGGGAGGAGCCTAGTGAGGGGAGGAGCCGAGGGAGGGGAGGAGCCTAAGAGGGGGAGGAGCCGCGGAGGGGGAGGAGCCTAGGAGGGGGAGGAGCTGAGGGAGCGGAGGAGCCGAGGAGGGGGAGGAGCCGAGGAGGGGAGGAGCCGAGGGAGGGCAGGGAGCCGAGGAGGGGGAGGAGCAGGAGGGCGCCTCTAGTGGCAGGAAATAAGACTAAGAGTTTTGATTTAAAGCTTTCGTGACTGCAGGGATTCATATTCTTGGTTCTTTCGGTAAAGTCACGTAGAAGGCAAAGAATAAAATAATATAATATATTATTTATTTTTATTATAATATAGTAATACATTATATTTTTATAATATAATAATAAAATATATTGTATTATTTATATTATAATATATAATATATTTTTATAATATAATAATATAAAATATTATATTATTATATTCTAATATAATAATATATTATTTATTTTATTATTTCCCTTCTACGTGACTTTACCGAAAGAACCAAGAATATAAAAGTAAGAGTATAAAAACTACACCCTTCAGCAGCGTCACAATCATCACCAGTTGTATCAGCCGTGTTGAGATAACCTTGAAAGACAGTACTGTATCATTATTGTCACCATCATCATCGGCAGCAGCAGCCTTATAAACATCATCAGCAATGTCGTTATCAGCAGCAGAAATAATCACCATTGTCATCATAGATCACAGCAGCAATATCAGCAGCATCATCATGATCACCATCAGCAGCATCGTCATAATCATCATCAGCAGCATCGTCATAATCAGCATCAGCAGAAGAGTGTCATTGTCATCAGCAGCAGCGTCATAATCAGCAGCAGCAGCAGCAGCAGAAGAGTGTCACTGTCATCAGCACCATCGTTATAATCATCATCATCAGCAGCAGAAGTGTCATTGTCATCAGCAGCAACATCACCATCGGCAGCAGCACGAGAACCATCGCCATCAGCAGTGTAGCGCAGTCTGCTCAGCGCCACACCAACACTGCTGTGTGTTCAGGTCCCAAGGGGATACAAGGACCCCTGTGTATGGGGGGGGGCACAGGGGGAGCCGTGATTACGGTGTCTCAAAGAGGGTGCGAACAGACCCCTGCGTAGCGGACCCATGGTGCACAAGAGGCGACCCCCGTGTGGGGGTACCAAGGGGATATCCCCGTGTACAGGGTCCCAAGGGGATATCCCTGTGCACGGGGTCCCAAGGGGATACCCCCGTGTATGGGGTACCAAGGGGATATCCCTGTGTATGTGTACGGGGTCCCAATGGGATATCCCTGTGTATGTGTACGGGGGTCCCAATGGGATATCCCTGTGTATGTGTACGGGGTCCCAATGGGATATCCCTGTGTATGTGTACGGGGGTCCCAATGAGATATCCCTGTGTATGTGTACGGGGTCCCAAGGGGATATCCCTGTGTATGTGTACGGGGTCCCAAGGGGATATCCCTGTGTATGTGTACGCGGGTCCCAAGGGGATATCCCTGTGTATGTGTACGGGGGTCCCAATGGGATATCCCTGTGTATGTGTACGGGGTCCCAATGGGATATCCCTGTGTATGTGTACGGGGTCCCAAGGGGATATCCCTGTGTATGTGTACGGGGTCCCAATGGGATATCCCTGTGTATGTGTACGGGGTCCCAAGGGGATATCCCTGTGTATGTGTACGGGGTCCCAAGGGGATATCCCTGTGTATGTGTACGCGGGTCCCAAGGGGATATCCCTGTGTATGTGTACGGGGTCCCAATGGGATATCCCTGTGTATGTGTACGGGGTCCCAAGGGGATATCCCTGTGTATGTGTACGGGGGTCCCAAGGGGATATCCCTGTGTATGTGTACGGGGGTCCCAAGGGGATATCCCTGTGTATGTGTACGGGGTCCCAAGGGGATACCCCGTGTGGGGTATCTGAGAGGCGCCCCCTGCCTGAAGGGTTCGAGGGAGCCGCGTGCGGGGAGCGGTCGCGGATCAATGGAAGCGATTAGTGCAGAGCGCAGGTTGCTAGGCAACTGAGCCCTGTGTGGATACACAGGGCAGCAGTGTGCACGTGTGTGTACAGCGTGTACAACCATCGCTCTTATTACTACCATCATCATCCTCCCCATCATTGCCACCGCAACCATCATCATTATCCCCATCATTGCCACCGCAACCATCATCATTATCCCCATCACTACTAACACCAACATCATCCCCATCCCCATCGTTATCACCACAACCGTCATCATCATCGCTGTCATTACTACCATCATCATCATCCCCATCATCACCATCACAACCATCATCATCATCCCCATCGTTACCACCACAACCATCATCATCCCCATCGTTACCACCAGCACGGCCATCATCGATACAGTATTATCACCGCCACAACAACCATCATGTTCGCCGTTATTAGCACCACCACCACCACTATGCTGTCGAGCGCCCATGGTTGTCAGCAGACGTCTGCCATGGAGGAGCTCGAGGTGACTCGTGGGTGATGCGGGTCACGTGCCGCTCCGCCACGCCTGGGGCGGCGTCGGTGTGGACTGGGGGAGTGCAGTAGAAGAGTAGAGGCGTGGGGTGGGGGGGTGGGGGTGTGGGGTGGGGGTGGGGGAGTGGGGTGGGGTGGGGGTGTGGGGTGGGGGTGTGGGGTGGGGGTGGGGGAGTGGGGTGGGGTGGGGGTGTGGGGTGGGGGTGTGGGGTGGGGGTGTGGGGTGGGGGGGTGGGGTGGGGGGTGTGGGGTGGGGGTGTGGGGTGTGGGGTGGGGGAGTGGGGAGGGGTGGGGGGTGGGGGTGTGGGGTGGGGGTGTGGGGTGGGGGTGTGGGGTGGGGGTGGGGGAGTGGGGTGGGGTGGGGGTGTGGGGTGGGGGTGTGGGGTGGGGGTGTGGGGTGGGGGGTGGGGTGGGGGTGGGGGTGTGGGGTGGGGTGGGGGTGTGGGGTGGGGGGTGGGGGTGGGGGGGTGGGGGTGTGGGGTGGGGGTGGGGGTGTGGGGTGGGGGGTGGGGTGGGGGGTGGGGGTGTGGGGTGGGGTGGGGGTGTGGGGTGGGGGAGTGGGGAGGGGTGGGGGGTGGGGGTGTGGGGTGTGGGGTGGGGTGGGGGTGTGGGGTGGGGGTGTGGGGTGGGGGCGTGGGGTGGGGGGGTGGGTGGGGGTGTGGGGGGTGTGCAGTAGAAGAGTAGAGGCGTGGGGGTGTGGGGTGGGGGTGTGGAGTAGAGGGGAGGGGTGGGGGTGTGGAGTAGAGGGGAGGGGTGGGGGTGTGGAGTAGAGGGGAGGGGTGGGGTGTGGAGGAGAGGGGAGGGGTGGGGGTGGAGTAGAGGGGAGGGGTGGGGGTGTGGAGTAGAGGGGAGGGGTGGGGTGTGGAGGAGAGGGGAGGGGTGGGGGTGGAGTAGAGGGGAGGGGTGGGGTGTGGAGGAGAGGGGAGGGGTGGGGGTGTGGAGTAGAGGGGAGGGGTGGGGGTGGAGGAGAGGGGAGGGGTGGGGGTGGAGTAGAGGGGAGGGGTGGGGTGTGGAGGAGAGGGGAGGGGTGGGGGTGGAGTAGAGGGGAGGGGTGGGGGTGGAGTAGAGGGGAGGGGTGGGGTGTGGAGGAGAGGGGAGGGGTGGGGGTGTGGAGTAGAGGGGAGGGGTGGGGGTGGAGGAGAGGGGAGGGGTGGGGGTGGAGTAGAGGGGAGGGGTGGGGTGTGGAGGAGAGGGGAGGGGTGGGGGTGTGGAGTAGAGGGGAGGGGTGGGGGTGGAGGAGAGGGGAGGGGTGGGGGTGGAGTAGAGGGGAGGGGTGGGGTGTGGAGGAGAGGGGAGGGGTGGGGGTGGAGGAGAGGGGAGGGGTGGGGGTGGAGGAGAGGGGAGGGGTGGGGGTGGAGTAGAGGGGAGGGGTGGGGTGTGGAGGAGAGGGGAGGGGTGGGGGTGGAGTAGAGGGGAGGGGTGGGGGTGGAGTAGAGGGGAGGGGTGGGGGTGGAGGAGAGGGGAGGGGTGGGGGTGGAGTAGAGGGGAGGGGTGGGGTGTGGAGGAGAGGGGAGGGGTGGGGGTGGAGGAGAGGGGAGGGGTGGGGGTGGAGGAGAGGGGAGGGGTGGGGGTGGAGTAGAGGGGAGGGGTGGGGTGTGGAGGAGAGGGGAGGGGTGGGGGTGGAGTAGAGGGGAGGGGTGGGGGTGGAGTAGAGGGGAGGGGTGGGGGTGTGGAGGAGAGGGGAGGGGTGGGGGTGGAGTAGAGGGGAGGGGTGGGGGTGGAGTAGAGGGGAGGGGTGGGGGTGGAGGAGAGGGGAGGGGTGGGGGTGGAGTAGAGGGGAGGGGTGGGGTGTGGAGGAGAGGGGAGGGGTGGGGGTGGAGTAGAGGGGAGGGGTGGGGGGTGGAGTAGAGGGGAGGGGTGGGGTGTGGAGTAGAGGTGTGGGCGGGTGGTGCAAAGTAGTCGAGGTGTCGAGTCGGGCTGCGGCGACGCGGTTGTCTTTGTGACTGCGACCCTCTGCACCCCCGCCCACACCCCCCCACTCCCCCCTCTCTGGTGGGAGGGTTCTAGGAAATTGATCCAAACTCTATCGCAATCGCTCATCCCCCCCCACCTTCCTCTCATCCCCCCCGCGGGATCGAGGATCAAACGCCAAGGACGCACGGGGCATGGACGCCTCTGCTGCTGCTGCTGATACTGCTGCTGTTCGTACTGAGAGTGCTGCTTGCACTGACTAACATTTCTGCTGCTGCTGGTGCTAGTGCTGCTGCTTAGAGCTAGTACTGCTGCTGCTGGTGCTAGTGCTGCTGCTGCTGCAGGAGCTAGTGCTGCTCCTATTGGTGCTGCCGCTGGGGTCTGGTTGAGGTTGGTGCTGCTGGAGCGAGTGGTCGGCTGAGGGGTGGGAGCGTGACCCCCCACGGGATGGGTGTGTGATGGTTTGTGTTGTGATGGGGAGCGGTCGTGTAGAGGTTTGCGCGCTGCGCTACGAACCCGGCGGCCCGAGTTCGATTTCCGCTCACGGCTATCACCAGTTAAGATGTCCTGAACCGGGCCTGTGCCTCCCCTAGGTCGACTCAGCCTCAAATGAGTACCTGGTGCGATGTGTGAACATCGTCACAAGGGAGATAAATGCGGCAGGGCGTGTTGTTGGCCACCTACCCCTTCGTGTGCCGTGCCGGCTTTCATAGGTGCTCGCTAACATAACTTGCCCCAATAGTCCTCTAAGGCTATACGGGGGATCTTTGTCTTTGTTTTATTTTGTGATTGGTGACGTGTTCAGTTGATTTTGTTTAACGATGTGGTGAGAAGTCAAGAACTCGGGATAGAGTCTCGTCTACCAAGAGAGCGACCTGGGGCATTAGTCTGCCAGTAGGGGGCGATGACTGCTGCTGCTGCTGTGAAATGCCAATTGAGGAATTCGCGAAGTCATTTTCGAATCTGGCAAACGTGGCTCCCTGACGCCTGCACACACGTGACCTCCATTGTGACGGAGAGGGCGCTGAGTGCTATCGCGGACGTTGCACGCACGGGAATAACTGGGGCGGCCGCTGGGATTCGAACCGCTACCGCTGGCTGTCATGCGCGATGGTGCAGGTGGTGTGGTGAAGGTTGTGTGATGGGTGTTGTGTGCTTTGTAGTGCGTGATGTGTGACGCGATGGGTTATGGTCCATGCGCAATGCGAGATGTGTGGCTGGTGTGTTTTGTCTGACGGATGGACGGGCCTGTGCGTGATTGGGTGAAGAGCGATGGGTGATGTTTCCTGTCATGTATGATGTGTGTACAGTACTTTGCGACGAGTGATGTGTCTGTCATGTACGATGTGTGCACCGCGTGATAAGTGCCCCTGTTATGTAATGCTGGGCGCTGGGTTTGGGTGCAGAAGGGTCGACATCGTTAGCTGGAGTGGTGGGGGAGAGGAGGGGTAAATGGGGTTCAGGAGAGACAAGACAATGGGAGTGGCAAAGATGTATACACGGAGAGAGACAAAGGGGGACTGGGAGGCATTGGCGGTCGGAGCGAGCGCGAGTCGATGGAGAGATTGTGGGACTGAGACAGGGGCAGGCGAGAAGCCGCAGGGACGGGAAGAGGATGAGAGACGGGAAGGCGTCTGGGGGGTCGAGGAGACGGGGGACGAAGTGACTCGGGCGGTGGGAGTAGGGTGGAAGGCATGGGAGTAGGGGGTGGGGTGGGGGGGCATGGGAGTAGTGGGTGGGGTGGCGGGGCATGGGAGTAGTGGGTGGGGTGGGGGGGCATGGGAGTAGGGGGTGGGGTGGGGGGGCATGGGAGTAGGGGGTGGGGTGGGGGGGCATGGGAGTAGGGGGTGGGGTGGGGGGGCATGGGAGTAGGGGGTGGGGTGGGGGGGCATGGTAGTAGGGGGTGGGGGGGCATGGGAGTAGGGGGTGGGGGCATGGTAGTAGGGGGTGGGGGGGTCATGGTAGTAGGGGGTGGGGGGGGGCATGGGAGTAGGGGGTGGGGTGGGGTGGGGGGCATGGCAGTAGGGGGTGGGGGGGGGCATGGGAGTAGGGGGTGGGGGGGGTCATGGGAATAGGGGGTGGGGTGGGGGGGCATGGTAGTAAGGGGTGGGCATGGGAGTAGGGGGTGGGGGGGGGGCATGGGAGTAGGGGTGGGGTGGGGGCATGGTAGTAGGGGGTGAGGGGGGTCATGGGAGTAGGGGGTGGGGGGGCATGGGAGTAGCGGGTGGGGTGGGGGCATGGGAGTAGGGGGTGGGGGGGGGCATGGGAGTAGGGGTGGGGGCATGGTAGTAGGGGGTGAGGGGGTCATGGGAGTAGGGGGGTGGGGGGGCATGGGAGTAGGGGGTGGGGTGGGGTGGGTGGCATGGTAGTAGGGGGTGGGCATGGGAGTAGGGGGTGGGGGGGCATGGGAGTAGGGGGTGGGGTGGGGGGGGGGCATGGTAGGAGGGGGTGGGCGGGGGTAGGAGTTGGGGGGAGAGGCGCGACGATTTTCTGATGCGGACTGAATCTTAATGCGGTGACGTCACCACAGTCGAAATCCAGCAGCAGCAGCAGGAGGAGGAGGAGAGAGGAGCGGGGAGCTCTCGCTCTTCATCACGGGGGCCCCGCGTCTCCCTGCCCCCCGCGGGCTCCGCCGAGGGGCCCTGGCAGCACCATGCGTGCCCCGTGGGTGCTGTGGGCCCTGGCGGTGCTGGCTGAGGTGAGGAGGGAGACTTCGTCTGGTGCCGATTCGCTCCCCGCGATCCCCTCCTTTGTGCTGCTGCGGCGAGCGCCGCCTGGCTCGGTGATCGACACCGCCACCATCACCACCACCATCATCATCACCATCATCATCACCACCACCATCATCACCACCAACATCACCACCATCATCATCACCACCATCATCACCACCACCATCATCACCACCACCACCACCATCATCACCACCAACACCACCACCATCATCACGACCACCACCATCACCACCACCATCACCACCATCATCACCACCAACACCACCACCATCATCATCACGACCACCACCATCACCACCATCATCATCACCACCATCATCACCACCACCATCATCATCACCACCACCACCATCATCACGACCACCACCATCACCACCACCATCACCACCATCATCACCACCAACACCACCACCATCATCACGACCACCACCATCACCACCACCATCATCACCACCAACACCACCGCCATCATCACGACCACCACGATCATCACCACGACCATCATCACCAGCGCTCTCGCTGTTTCCATCATCACCGCCACCATCATCATCCCCACCACCACCATCATCACCATCACCACCACCGCCATCATCATCACCACCATCTTCACCGCCATCACCATCATCACACTCATCACCATCGTCACCAGCGCTCTCGCTCTCTTCATCATCATCATCGATACCACCATCATCATCCTCACCATTATCAACACCACCACCATCATCTCTAACGCTTCCGCTGTTGCCATGGTCATCATCATCAGCAGCATCGTTGTGGCGGTCCTCATCGTGATCATCATCTGTGGGTCACCGCCATCATCATCGTCGTGGTCACGCTGCGCGCACACCTCCCCCTCCATCCCTAGTGCGCTGAGCGGGGTCCGGTGTGCAGGGCGCAGCGCGCGCGGTGTGCAGGGTGCGGCGTTCAGAGTGTGCACGGTGCAGGGTGAGCTGTGCAGGGTAGAGGCGATGCATTGCGCTGGGTGCAGAGACAAGGGATGGAGGGGTGCACCGTGCTGGGCGCAGGGATGCAGGGCGCAGTGATGCGTAGTTTAGAATGCGCGGGTGGGGGGCACGCGAAGAGACGAAGCAGGGCGCAGCGTGAGCGCAGAGAGGCAGAGTGAAGGGATGCAGCGCAGAGTGATGCAGGGCATAGTTAGGTAGGATGCAGGCACATGTGATACGTGAATAGCCGTAGCAGGGCGCTGATATGTCAGGGTGTGGTGTCCAGAGGGACACGGGGAAACAGGGGGGCGCGGGGAGATGCGAGATGCAGCGGGTACAGGGAGTGTGGGTGCCGACTTCGAGCGGTGCAGGGACGCGAGGGGACACGAGACCCTGGCATGCGGGTGCAGGATTCATGGTGCTGGTTGTCGGAAACGAGGTTGCGATGTGCAGGGAGCTGGGTACGATGTGCAGGGTGCAATATATAAAATACTGGGTGCGATGTGCAGGGTGCAATATATAAAATACTGGGTGCGATGTGCAGGGTGCAATATATAAAATACTGGGTACGATGTGCAGGGTGCAATATATAAAATACTGGGTGCGATGTGCAGGGTGCAATATATAAAATACTGGGTGCGATGTGCAGGGTGCTTACTTGCAGGGTGCTGGTGCAGGTTGTTATATATTGACGGGGCTGGGATGGCCGCTCTGGCAAACGGAGTGTGTCGGTGTGTGTCTGCTCGTGTGTGTGGGTGTGTATGTGCGGCGTGTGTCCGTGTGTATGTTTTGCGTTTGTGTACCGGCCGTGTCTGTGGTGTGTATGTCAGTGTCCCTGTGCGTGTGTGTCTGTGGGGAGCGGTAGTGTAGCGGTTAGCGCACTGCGCTACGAACCCGCTCACGGCCAACACCGGTAACGAATATCTGTACCGATGCTGGGCCTCCACTAGGTCGACTCAGCCTCAAATTAGTATCTACAAAGGCGGTCAGGGGTGGTTCTGGTCACCCACCAGAGCGTGCACCGTGCTGGCCTGCATAGGTGCTCGCTAACAGCATGTACCCCAACACTCTGTCAAGGCTATACGGGGGATCTTTGTCTTCGTGCATTTCTAATGCCGCGGTGCGTGAGCGCGTCCGCGTTTGTGCGAATCTACGCGGTTGTCTTTGTGTCCCTGCGCGTCCCTGCCCGCGTGTCTTTGTGTCGATGGGTCGGATTCGCGTGCGTCTGAATGCGCCTCTTGTCCGACGTCTCGAGACTTCGCCTGCACCAGCGCGCACCACCTGGAGGCTCGCCCCAGCCGGCCCTCACAGTGGGGCCATCAACGTGCCCCCCCCACTCAATAGGTGCTCGCTAACAGCACTTGGCCCCAATAGGCTCCATGCGGCTACACGGGGGTCTTTGTCATTGTGTGCGTGTGTGGCTGTGGATTGTCTGCGTGGTGGGGAGCGGTGGGGCAGCGGTTAGCGCTGCGCTGCGCTATGAACCCGGCGACCCGAGTTTGATTTCCGCTCACGGGCAACGCCGGCGACGATTATCTCAACCGGTTTTGGGCCTCCCCTAGGTCGACTCAGCCTCAAACGAGTACCTGGTGCGATGTGTAAACATCGACACTGGGGAGACAAAGGCGGTCGGGCGTGGTGCTGGCCACCCACCCCCTCGTGTATCTTTCCGGCCTTCATAGGCGCTCGCTAACAGCACTTGCCCCAACAGTGTGTTACAGGCGAAACGGGGGATCTTTGTCTTTGTGTGAATCTGCAGGCCTTGCTCGGAGTCTGTGCGCGCCGCGTCCTCGAAGCTCCGAGTCGAGGACAGCGTCTGCACCCGGGTACGAACCCAGCCCCTCTGGGCTCTCACTCGCACCCCCTGTCTGCCGAGCAAGTCCCGGCGTTTGTCACCTGCGTCCAGAACGCGCCACTCACGTGCGAGTCGTTGATTCGGCTCCGTCTCCCCATGATGTCCCCCCGTAACTTGAGACTCGCAGCTGCCAACTCTTCCGAGTCACGAGCAAATGCCCTCCTCCAGTTCGGGGACGGCGCGTGAGCCAGAGGATTCCATCTCTGGAGAGGCGCACGCGGTCCCTGCGCGAGGAACACAGCGAGTCGTCGGAATGCCGCGTCCGCGATGAAGATCCCAGTTCCCGTTTTACGGAACCCGGCGTGAAGCAGCTCGACTGAGCTATGACGCTGCGCTCCCCGATAAATTCCGGTCACGCTTTCCCTGTATTGTTCGGTCGCTTGCTTTCTTTCTTTCTCACTCGTGTATCGCTACTACGTGAACCTTGCCGACGTAAGTGGGAGGCTGTCGATTTCTAAGCGGGGTTTTTATCTCGCGCGGATTCCCGGCACAAAAGAATTGCGGTCATATTTTTCTTCATCCCATTTTTACTCAAGCGGTAGGTAAGCGGGTCACCCGCGTGACCTCTTGACCCCCCTCCCTCCGTCACGTTGACACTCCCCCCCCTCCCCCCTGCAGTGGAGGTGGTCACGTGCTCGGGGAACGTGAGCGGTGCGCACGTGGAGCGGACGCCACGTGGGTCGCAGCGCTGCCCCCCCACGGAGCCGCGTCCCCACGGGCCCCCACCAGGTCGCCGCGACTCTAAGGCACGTGGACGAATCTAAACGCGCAATCCAACACACCCAATCTAAGTGCGCAATCCAACACACACAATCCAACACACACAATCTAAACGCGCAATCCAACACACCCAATCTAAGTGCGCAATCTAACACACCCAATCTAAGTGCGCAATCTAACACACCCAATCTAACACACACAATCTAACACACACAATCTAACACACACAATCTAACACACACAATCCAACACACACAATCTAAGTGCGCAATCCAACACACCCAATCTAACACACCTAATCTAACACACACAATCTAACACACCCAATCTAAGTGCACAATCTAAACGCGCAATCCAACACACCCAATCTAAACGCGCAATCTAACACACACAATTGAAACAATCCAAGTGCGCAATCTAAATAAACTATCCAAACACGCAATCTAACACACCCAATCTAAACGCGCAATCCAACACACCCAATCTAAACGCGCAATCCAACACACCCAATCTAAGTGCGCAATCTAAGTGCGCAATCTAAATAAACTATCCAAATACGCAATCTAACACACCCAATCTAAACGCGCAATCTAAGCGCGCAATATAAGCACGCAATTTCGCGAGTAGTGTTTGTGTAGCGTCGTCGTCGTCGTCCATGCAAATCGCAGCTCACAATCGCCGAGGAGGAACCACAGACACGGGCTGGGAGGTTGCTGCCAGGCGGTGAGCGGCCTCCTGCCACCAACGATTCCTCATCGCTTCTCTCAACATTCAGAGGCTTTCAGCCCGTTACTGGAGTCGTGCATATACGTGGCGGGAAACCGGGAGCACGCGGAGAAAAACCCACGCATGGAAAGGGGGCAACGCTGTATCTTATTCCAAAGGCACAGATGATGTTGGCACCTCGATGGGCGTGATGCCGACGGTCACGATACAGATCGCCAGGATGATGATGAAGAACATTGTGATGAGAGTGGCGAGGTTGCAAATAGTCAACGTGACGATGAATATTGTACCGATGATGATACTGATGCGTCAGATAATCGGCATGATGTTACTTCTTCTGCTGAAGATGTCATGATGCTGATGATGATTATTATTGTCATCATAATGATAAATGATGCTGATTGTCGTGATGATGATGATTGTGGTTATGCTGCTGGCTAGAGATGATTATTATTGTCATCATAATGATAAATGATGCTGATTGTCGTGGTGATGATTCTGGTTATGCTGCTGGCTGATGATGATGATTGTCGTGACAATGACGCTATAGCTGCTCATCACTGTCCGGATGATGATGATGATGGTGGTGGTCGTCCTGATGCTGCTGCTTCTACTACTGATAATGACGGCTGTTGTGGTGCTGTTGATGCTGCTACTGATGCTACTACTGCTGCTGATGATGTTGCTGCTACTGATGATGGTTGTTGTGCTGTTGATGCTGCTGCTGCTGATGCTGCTGCTGCTACTACTGCTGCTGATGATGATGTTGCTGCTACTGATGATGGTTGTTGTTGTGCTGTTGATGCTGCTGATGATGCTGCTGCTACTACTGCTGCTGATGATGACGATGCTGCTGCTACTGATGCTGCTACTGATGCTGCTGCTGTTGCTGCTGATGATGATGGTTGTTGTTGTGCCGTCGATGCTGCTGACGGCGGCCAGCCTGTGGGTGCCCGCGAGCGCGTGTTCTCGTGGAGGGAGCTCAGCCGAGGTGGGGACGCCTCCCGGCGTCAGAAGCGCGACTGGGTGATCCCTCCCATCAGCGTGCCCGAGAACGACAGGGGACCCTTCCCCAAGCATCTCGTCACGGTCAGGGGCCGTCACCTCGTCACACGCCCACACGCACCTCGTCACGTCTTGTCACACCCACACTCACCTCGTCACGCACTCACCTCGTCACACCCCGTGACACACACACTCACCTCGTCACACTCACGTCGTCACACCCACACCCCGTGACACACCCACTCACCTCGTCACGCCCACACTCACCTCGTCACGCACTGACCTCGTTACACTCTCACCCCGTGACACACCCACTCACCTCGTCACGCCCACACTCACCTCGTCACGCACTCACTCACCTCGTCACGCACTGACCTCGTTACACTCTCACCCCGTGACACACCCACTCACCTCGTCACGGACTCACCTCGTCACGCACGCATTCACCACGTCACACACCCACTTAGCTCGTCACAAACACCCTCACCTCGTCACATACTCACCTCGTCAGACACCCATGGGCCCACACCGAGGCCTCGCATCACCGTCTGTGTCCGCGCCCCTTCCCACCGCACGCGTGAACCAATCACTCATCAGACTCCCTGCTGTCCATTCTCCGCCGCTGCCACCACCGTCACACAAGACAAAGGTCCCCCGAATAGCCTGCGCAGACTGTTGGGGAAAGTGCTGTTAGCGAGCACCTATGAAGGCCGGTACAGCACATGAAGGAGGGGGGGGGCAGCACTACGCCAGGCCGCCTTTGTCTCCCTAGTGGCGATGTTTACACACCGCACCAGGTACTAATTTGAGGCTGAGTCGACCTAGGGGAGGCCCAGGACCGATTCAGATAATCGTCACCGGTGTTAACCGTGAGCGCAAATCGAGCTCCCGTCGCCGTGTTCGTAGCGTAGCGTAGCGCTAACCACTACGCCACCGGTCCCCTCCACCGCCACACACACATTACAGAGGTCAAAGATCCCCCGTGTAGCCTTCACCGCCTGTGAAGGCAAGTGTCGTTAGCGAGCACCTCTTAAGAAGGGGGCACGGCGCACAAGGTGGTGGTGTGGCAAGCACCATGGCCAGCCCCCTCTGTCGCCCCAGTGCTGATATTTACACACAACGGCACCGGATACACACTTGAGGCCGAGTCAACCTAGGGGATGCACAGGACCCGATTCGGAGAATTACTCCTCACTCGTGATGCTATCCGTGGCTGGGACTCAAACGCAGGAGCTGAGATTCAGAATTCGGGTTCGCTCCACGCGATTGGAGCTTTCCCACAGGAACTGAAATTCTGCAAAAGTATCCTGGCGCGTGGAGCGAAACGTCGGGCATCGTGCCGAGCAACGCGCAGCGCGACTCGAACACGCCGACCTCGCTGGGTGTTACTTAGCAGCAGCAGCAGCAGCGGCGGCAGCAGCAGCAGCAGCGGCGGCAGCAGCAGCAGTGGCACAACGGGCAGTGCAATTACCGGCCCACTTGTCATAGTGAGGAAATGAAACGCGCGCTCTTTCTCTCCGTGGGGGTCCACTGGCAAACGTCCCCGCGTCTGCCCCCCCCCCCTCCTTAATCGGGAGCTGGGGCGCGTCTCACGGTGTGGGGGGGTGCGTGGTGCCGTGCAGGTGAAGTCCGACAAGGACGGCAGCAGCGAGCTGCGCTACAGCGTGACGGGCCCCGGCTCCGACCTCCCTCCCATCGGCGTCTTCACCATCAACGCCATCACGGGCCGCCTCTACGTGACGCGCTCGCTGGACCGCGAGCACATCGCCAGCTACCAGGTGAGTGAGCTCATCGCCAGCTACCAGGTGTGTGAGCTCATCGCCAGCTACCAGGTGAGTGAGCTCATCGCCAGCTACCAGGTGTGTGAGCTCATCGCCAGCTACCAGGTGAGTGAGCTCATCGCCAGCTACCAGGTGTGTGAGCTCATCGCCAGCTACCAGGTGAGTGAGCTCATCGCCAGCTACCAGGTGTGTGAGCTCATTACCAGCTACCAGGTGTGTGAGCACATTGCCAGCTACCAGGTGTGTGAGTTCATTACCAGCTACCAGGTGAGTGAGCGCATTGCCAGCTACCAGGTGTGTGAGTTCATTGCCAGCTACCAGGTGTGTGAGTTCATTACCAGCTACCAGGTGAGTGAGCTCATCGCCACCTACCAGGTGAGTGAGCTCATTGCCAGCTACCAGGTGTATGAGCTCATTGCCAGCTACCAGGTGTATGAGCTCATTACCAGCTACCAGGTGTATGAGCTCATTACCAGCTACCAGGTGAGTGAGCTCATTACCAGCTACCAGGTGTATGAGTTCATTACCAGCTACCAGGTGAGTGAGCTCATTGCCAGCTACCAGGTGTGTGAGCTCATTACCAGCTACCAGGTGAGTGAGCTCATTACCAGCTACCAGGTGAGTGAGCTCATTACCAGCTACCAGGTGTATGAGCTCATTACCAGCTACCAGGTGTATGAGCTCATTGCCAGCTACCAGGTGTATGAGCTCATTACCAGCTACCAGTTGTGTGAGTTCATTACCAGCTACCAGGTGTATGAGCTCATTACCAGCTACCAGGTGTATGAGCTCATTACCAGCTACCAGGTGTATGAGCTCATTACCAGCTACCAGGTGTATGAGCTCATTACCAGCTACCTGGTGTATGAGCTCATTACCAGCTACCAGGTGTATGAGCTCATTACCAGCTACCAGGTGAGTGAGCTCATTGCCAGCTACCAGGTGTGTGAGCTCATTACCAGCTACCAGGTGAGTGAGCTCATTACCAGCTACCAGGTGAGTGAGCTCATTACCAGCTACCAGGTGTATGAGCTCATTACCAGCTACCAGGTGTATGAGCTCATTGCCAGCTACCAGGTGTATGAGCTCATTACCAGCTACCAGTTGTGTGAGTTCATTACCAGCTACCAGGTGTATGAGCTCATTACCAGCTACCAGGTGTATGAGCTCATTACCAGCTACCAGGTGTATGAGCTCATTACCAGCTACCAGGTGTATGAGCTCATTACCAGCTACCTGGTGTATGAGCTCATTACCAGCTACCAGGTGTATGAGCTCATTACCAGCTACCAGGTGAGTGAGCTCATTGCCAGCTACCAGGTGTATGAGCTCATTACCAGCTACCAGGTGTGTGAGTTCATTACCAGCTACCAGGTGTGTGAGTTCATTACCAGCTACCAGGTGAGTGAGCTCATTACCAGCTACCAGGTGTGTGAGTTCATTGCCAGCTACCAGGTGTATGAGCTCATTACCAGCTACCAGGTGAGTGAGCTCATTACCAGCTACCAGGTGTATGAGCTCATTACCAGCTACCAGGTGTATGAGCTCATTGCCAGCTACCAGGTGTATGAGCTCATTACCAGCTACCAGGTGAGTGAGCTCATTACCAGCTACCAGGTGAGTGAGCTCATTGCCAGCTACCAGGTGAGTGAGCTCATCGCCACCTACCAGGTGAGTGAGCTCATTGCCAGCTACCAGGTGTATGAGCTCATTACCAGCTACCAGGTGTATGAGCTCATCGCCAGCTACCAGGTGAGTGAGCTCATCGCCACCTACCAGGTGAGTGTGCTCACTGCCACTTACCAGGTGTGTGAGCTCATCGCCAGCTACCAGGTGAGTGAGCTCATCGCCAGCTACCAGGTGAGTGAGCTCATCGCCACCTATCAGGCGGCAGGTGCCTGCGGCCTGCAAGGGGCAGGGGGAGGAGGAGGAAGGGCGGCGCGTTCCGTGTGAGCCGGAGCAGATATCGGTACCATTGTCCGTAGGGGCTTGAGGTTAGAAACTCGCTGTGAGGGTCAGTGTCTCGTTGTGAGGGTCAGGGTCTCACTGTGAGGGTCAGGGTCCCGCTGTGAGGGTCAGGGTCCCGCTGTGAGGGTCAGGGTCTCACTGTGAGGGTCAGGGTCTCACTGTGAGGGTCAGGGTCCCGCTGTGAGGGTCAGGGTCCCGCTGTGAGGGTCAGGGTCTCATTATGAGGGTCGGCGTGTCGCCCTGAGGGTCAACGTCAGCACCTCACGGTGTTGATGTCTCCACAGCTGCGAGGCCACGCCGTGGACCTGAACGGCAACCAGGTGGAGAACGCGGTGGAGCTGCTCATCCAGGTGATCGACCAGAACGACAACAAGCCCGACTTCTCGCAGGCCGTCTACAACGGCTCCGTGCCCGAGGGCTCCCCGCCCGGTGAGAGGTCGCTCCGGCGGGCGGGCGGGCCGAGTAGACGGAGCGGGTTAACGGGCGAGGGGGGAGCCGCGCTCCCGGCATCATTCAGCTTAAATAGACGCGGGGATGAAGAGGGGGGTACGGTGGGGGAGCAGGGGGAGGGGGGTTACTCCTTACGCTCCGCTGATCGCGCCGTCCTTGGGAGGTGCGGGGGGGGGGCGTCACGCGGGGGGGCTTCTCCGTCGCGTTCGATCGACGCGCGGGCGGAGCGCGCGTCGATAGCGCCGAGTGATGGATGAGTGGCCCCGCCGCTCGTTCATCATCGCAGGGGAGTTCTCACCACCCCCGAACCTCCGTCCCATCTCAAGGCCCGACCGGCCACCGTGGCCCCCCGGGGGAGCGGAGATTCACCCAGTCGATGGGGCGCGCTCGGCTCGCATCCTGTCCCCCTCGACAAATCTCCACTCCCGTGATCCCCCACGACTCACTCTAATCCCCCTTTCACGTCTCCATTCTCCTCCACCGCTCCACTCCTGGAGCGCTCCACTCTCGACGCCTCGCTCCTCTCCCCCCCTGTGCCCTTCGCGGGCACCGCAGTCCCGTCGGGGCCGCCGCTGAGAAGCGGCGGCGCACTGACAGAAGGCGACCGAGCGTGACAGACAGGACGAAGCACAAATTGGAAACACTCGACCCCCCCTTCCCCCATCTAGTACCCGATCATTTGCTGCTAAGATGTTCGCCGCGGCGACGTGTAAGTGTCGTGTGCCGCGGTAGGCTTCGTGTGGCCGCAGGCGGGGCGGGATCGAAGCCCGGACGCTGCTGGGACCCCGTCCCGCACTCTCAGCCCTCTCCACCGCAGCTCCTCTCAACGCTACCCCCCCCCCCATACCACCGCCCGCTCCCTCCCCTCCCCGCTCCCTCCCCGCTCCCTCCCCGCTCCCTCCCCTCTCCCTCCCCTCCCCGCTCCCTCCCCTCCCCGCTCCCTCCTCGCTCCCTCCCCACCCCCTCCCCCTCCCCGCTCCCTCCCCGCTCCCTCCCCACCCCCTCCCCCTCCCCACCCCCTCCCCGCTCCCCGTTCCCCCGCGCCGCGCGGCCCCTCCCCCGGCGAGGAGTCCACTCCGCTGCCGGTGACGACGTCGCCGCTCTGCGCACTGAACCATCACACCGCCCCCTCCCCCCGCCCCCTCCCCCCGCCCCCTCTCCCTGCCCCCTCTGACCCCCCTCTCCTCTCTTCGTCTCTCTCCCCTCATCCCCCTCTCCCATCATCCCCCTCCCCTCATCCCTCCCTCCCCGCTCCCCTCAATTCGCCCATCTCCCTTCTCTATTTTAATCATTCTCTTTTTCTCTCCCTCATTTCCCCCAACCTCCCTTCTATATTCTGTCATTTAACCCCTTCCCCTCTCTCCCTCATCTCCCCCTAACCCTATCACGTCTCCCTTCACATCTCTCTCCTCTCCCATTTATCCTCGACCCTCATCTCCACCAACCCCCCGCTCCACCCCGTCTCTCCTCTCTCATCTCTTCCGCATCTCCCCACTTTTATCTCTCCCCCTCGGGACCACGGCTCTCGGTGTGTGCCTCTCCGACCTTGTGGCTTACACTGAGACACAGCAGCTTCTCGTGGGTAATGGGGGTGGGGGGGCAGGTCTGTTTCACTCCGGACTCTTCTAGGTCCGCTCAGCCTGAAATCAGTGCGTGATGCGGTGGGCGTCGGGGATTGATGCCATCAGAGGGCCATCAATAAAGGGCGCTCGACGACGAAAATATTGGAATTGGTTCTCGTTATGATCACGAAATGCGCGCGTTCTCAACTCACCTCGGAAAAACCGCCCACACCGCTCCGAAAGTTCGCGAGCCGACAATCGTCTCCAGTGGAATGCCAGGAAGGAACGCACCGAATTGGCCACGCGTGAACACGTACAAACCGCACGGCGGCACAAGTCACCGCGCGAGATGCACTTTGCCTTCGCGTCCCGTAGAAGGAAGAAGGCGCAGGCCTGCAATTGCTCGCTCGCGTCACTGCTGGCGGAAGGGCCCTCCACGAGAGGGAACTCTAGAGTGGCCTTTGGCCTCCTCTTCCACGTTGGCTAGATTTCAGAATCAGAATATGTATTCGTACTGGAGGAATCCGATGAGCGTACCCACACCTTACCCCACCCCACGCGGCGACCCGCCGATCGTCTAGCCGTGGTGAACCCCATGACTGCTGCCGGGTTGACAGTCAGTGGCATGAGCACCGTTGTCTAAAACTGCCGCGCCGTTAAAGAGGCGAATTCGTCCGGCGCGCTGCTCCCAGACGGCTCGATCTGTGCGGTGAAGCCCGTAATCGGGGTTACCGGACAAAGCCGGAAAAAAAAAATATTGTAACATCCTCGTTCCGGTGGTGTGACGGCAGAGCGAACGAGCGGCTCGCAGACAAAGTGACGAGTTCAACCCCTGGTCGTGGGGGGCTAACTCAGCCCATCATCCTTCGGGCGGGGCGGACATGGGGGGGGTCGATAAAACGAGCACCGACTCCGTGCGGAAGTCAACACTGGACGTCCAACGGATAGACTCGGCTCCGCCAGAGGGATGTGGAACTTCCCACGTTTATGGCCGAAAAAGTGCTCGTAAAATAAATAGATTTTAAAAAGAAAAAAAACATTCCGGGGGGTGGCGAAGCGCTGACCGCGGGTGCCGGCCCGGCAGGGACGCCGGTGATGCGGGTGCGGGCGGACGACGCCGACGACGCGGAGCAGCCCAACGGGATGGTGCGCTACAAGGTGGTGTCCCAGGAGCCCGAGCGGCCCTTCCCGCACATGTTCACCATCAACAACGCCACGGGCCTCATCAGCACCATCGCCTCCGGGCTCGACCGTGAGGTGCGCTCTCCGTGCGCCGTCGAGGGTCGCTGCCTGCACCATCGTACATAGACAGGCATACAGCATGCTACCTGCAGAATGGTACCTACAGCATGGTACATGTAGCATCGTACCAGCAGCATCATAGCTACGTGTTGTACCCTCAGCAGCGTACCATCATGACCCTATTGCCATCTCTCGTACACCATACGCTCAGCCTTAGACCCGTGTATGTGTCTGTATGTGTGTGTCTCTATGGATGTGTGTGTCTGTGTATGCGTGCGTATGTGTGCATTGTGGGGGAGCAGTCGTGTAGCAGACAGCGCACTGTGCTACTGTGCTACGAATCTGGCGACTCGTGTTCGATTCCCGCTCACGGGCAACACCAGTGACGATTATCTGAACCGGTTATGGGCTCCCCCTAGGTCGACTCAGCCTCAAATGAGTACTTGGTGCAGTGTGTAAACATCGCCACTGAGAAGACAAAGGCGGCCGAGCGTGGTGCTGGCCACCCACCCCCTCGTGTGCCATGCCGGCCTTCATAGGTACTCGTTTGCCCCAAACGGCTTGCCCCAACAGTCTGTTAAGGCTATACGGGGGATCTTTGTCTTTCCAAGATGTAATCACTCCCATCTGCCGGAGGCACTGCACGGTGTGCCTGAGTGTTATTATGCACGCGTGTGTATCTTGCCTTACGTGTACGCATTCATACCCGTGCATGTATGTACGTGTTTAGTGTGTCTGTGTCATTTGTCTCTGTGCGTGCGCGCGCGTGCACGCTTTTGTGTGACCGATGTGATGCGGTACGTACACGCATGTTGGTGCGTGCGTGTGTGAGTCTCCGTGCCGCGAGACGCAACGACCCCCCCCCCAACCCACCCCTACGTGCCGTGTGCGAGGCACCGCGCTCGGACTCCGCTCCCCGTAACGCCGCCTCTTAAACGGCGGTAATGAGCTGGGGCCCCGCGTGGGGGCAGCCGTGGTGGTCACAACACGAGGCCCTGTGCCTCCGGATCCCAGATCCTGGGACCCCGGGCCCCGGATCCCTGACCTCAAGCCCCCGGCACCAAACCCCCATTCCAGCCGCGGTGACATCAGCAATTCGCCAAGTTAAAAAAGTGGCGATTATAATGAGAATCAAATTAAGCTTGCGCCGGGAGTGAAATTCCCTTAGGCCCACTTAGTCTAAAAATAATAACCCAGGAATGTGTAATTATGGCGCCCCTGCTTTCTTGAAACTGTTAATACTATTCACAATAGGAGTAATAATATTTGTTTATTTTGTTCAGCAAAGCTGCAAAGCTGAACAAAATTCTAATAAAGCTGTAGCTGGGCCTTGATATTTTGTAGCAAGGCCCAATTGCATTGGGATGTTTGGCTAATCCCTTGTCAGGATATTTTTTTCGCGGAAAATTTACGGATGGTAATTCAAATTTTTCGCATTAATAGTGGAACGTGCCAGAGAATACATTGACCGAGGAGATGCAGCGATGAAATCAGCTCGGGTGTAGGTGTTGGTCGAACTATTATATGGTGGGATCTTGAGAGATAAAGGTGGCTCTTGGAGGCTTTCATCCAGCAGTGGATTGCCCATGGCTGCTGATGATTACTAGGCGTGTAAAGATTCACCATTTAATATCGATTGTCATCCTTGCGGTACGTCAGTGAATATATTTAGGATCTGTCGCGTCAACAGTGTTGTCACGCGCGAGGGGTTGGGGAATCTCGGTGTTGTGGGCTGTATCCGGCACACGACCTCATTTCACGCGGCCCACGGCCACACGAGACCTGCCACTTCACTCAACCACCGTTTATCCGAACATCGCAGCCAACCTAATCGGGTACGGGGGGGGGGGAGGGATATTTGTGACCTATTTTTAGCGGTGGCAGGATCTCGCTAACTCCAATAAGCGCTCGCTAACTTTGCCGTGACAGAAGGAGCCGGTGTACAGGCTGCGCATCCAGGCCACGGACATGGAGGGCACCTGGTTCGGCCTCACGAGCACGGCCCTGGCGGTCATCCACGTGATGGACGTCAACGACAACCCACCCGAGTTCCGGACCTCCACGGTAGGGCAGCTGCACGGCAGGGTGGCTCTATGAAGGGTGGCTCCATTGATAGGGTGCATCCACGATAGAGCTGCTCCACAGTAAGGCGGCTCCACAGTTGAGCTGCTCTGCGGTGGAGCTGCTCCACGGTGGGGCGGCTCCACGGTGGGGCGGCTCCACAGGAGAGCGTCTCACAAGTAGGGTGGCTCCGCGGTCGGTGGCTCCACGATAGAGCTGCTCCACGATAGAGCTGCTCCACAGTAAGGCGGCCGCACAGTTGAGCTGCTCCACGGTGGGGTAGCTCCACGGTAGGGCGGCTCCGCAGTGGGGAATCTCTACGGTGGGGAGGCTCCACGACAGAGCAGCTCCGTGGTAGTGCACCTCCACCCTAGAACGCCTTTGACATCCATCGAGGCACCACCATCACGGTCACCGCGTTTTCTTGAATAATGCGACGCCCACGAGTGCGCGACGGCATCGACGTGTCGGATCGATCGGCCCGGCGTGGCTCTTGTGACCCCCGACCCCCGCCCGCAGTTCTACGGCTACGTGCGGGAGAACGTGCGTGACGTCACGGTGGCCAACATGAGCGTGCTGGACCTGGACGGGCCCGGCACGGCCGCGTGGCGCGCCCGCTACGCCGTCCTTCGCGGGGACCCCGGCGGGCACTTTGCGGTGCACACCGACCCGCTCACCAACAACGCCATCCTCACCGTGGTCAAGGTGAGCGCCCCGGAGCGAGAGGCCACGGCGACGGGGCGGGTGGTGGGGCGAGGAACTGGGTTGAGCGAAGGGTGACGGCGGGTGAGGAGGACCGAGTGATGGTGTGCCGGCTGGACAGCTGAGATTGTTTTATTCTAAATGCCACCAATGGTCGTGTTCAGCTCTCGGCAAACCTTGGGTTAGTGTCCAGGGCTAGGGTTATGGTTTAGTGTCTAGCTGTTAGTGTACGGGATTAGCGTTAGGCCTATGGCTGTGAGGAAGCAAATGGTTTCACAGCCCTCCTCAACCCCGTCTTCCTCGTCCTCCTCACCCCCCTCCTCCTCACCCCCCCCCCACCCCCCGTCCTCCTCACTCCCCAGCCCGTGGATTACGAGGTGGACCGCCGCTTCGTGCTGCTGGTGGAGGCGAAGAACGAGGAGGAGCTGCAGGGCTCCCCGTACGCGCCCTTCTCCACGGCCACCGTCTCCGTGGCCGTGAGCGACGACAACGAGGCGCCGCGCTTCTGGCCCGAGCGGCGCACGGTGCGCGTGGCCGAGAACGTGACGCCCGGCACGGCCATCGGGAACCTGTCGGCCCGCGACCCGGACTCGGACATGAGGCAGACCGTGCGGTGGGTGAACACGCAGGCCGTGCGCACGTGCGCATGTGCACACACACGGACGCACACACCCAATAATAACACACGCACGCACACTCAGACAGGAAACTGCAGATGGGAGTGATTACATCTTACAACGACAAAGATCCCCCGTATAGCCTAAACAGACTGATGGGGAAAGTGCTGTTAGCGAGTAGCCGGCACGGCACACGATGGTGGGTGGGCGGCCAGCACCACGCCCGGTCGCCTTTGCCCCCACCCCTAGTGGCGATGTTTACATGCCGCACCAGGTAATCAATTAAGGCCGAGCCGACCTAGGCGAGGCCCAGGAACGGTGAAAAAAATTCGCCACTGGTGTTGGCCGCGAGAGCGAATCGAGCTCGGGCCGCCGAGTCCGTAGCGCAGTGCACTAACCGCTGCACCACCGCTCCACACTGGGATGCTCGCTGACAGCATTTGCCCCAACAGTCTGTTGAGGCTATGAGGGAGACCTTGTCTTATAGACTCACACGCCCAAACACTCACACACGGATACGCTGGTGACGATGACGACGACGATGCCGATGATGCTGTCCCAGGTTCTCGAAGCTGAGTGACCCTGCGGGCTGGCTGTCCGTCGACGCGCTCGGAGGCCGTGTGGTGACCACGGCCCCGCTGGACCGCGAGTCTCCCTTCGTCTCCTCCGGCTCCTACGTGGCCTCCTTCATCGCCACGGACGGCGGTGAGGCCCACGGCACGGCCCGTGTGCGGCCCACGGCCTCCTTTACACCCCGCCGCGTGTCCAACACACGGCCACCTGGCCTCCTGTACCTGGCTTCCTCTGTCCGTGCTGCGTATATAATTAGGTGGGGAGTGGTTGCACAGTGGTTAGGGCGCTGTGCTACGAACCCAGTGACCCGAGTTCGATTCCCGCTGTTGGCAAACACCAGTGATGGATTAACTGAACCGGTCCTGGGCCTACCTTAAGTCGACTCAGCCTTAGTCAGTACCTGGCGCGGTGTGCGGTGCTGGCCACCCACCCCCTCCCGTGTGCCGTGCCGGCCTTCATAGCTGCTCCTCACTGACAGAACTTGCCCAACAGTCTCTGTCAGATGCTACACGGGGTGGGGATCTTTGTCTGTGTGTGTCTGTGTGTGTCTGTGCATGTACACAGCTGGCGGCACGGGCACGGGCTCGCTGCTGTTGGAGCTCGTGGACATGAACGACAACGCGCCGGCGCTGCTGTTGCGCGAGGCCGAGCTGTGCCTGCGTCCCCGCGCGCGCCGCTCCCTCAACCTGACGGCGACGGACGCGGACGGCGACCCCAACGGGCAGCCCTTCTCCTACGAGCTCGCGCCCTCGCCCCCTGACGTGCGCCGCAACTGGACCATCCGGCGCATCGACGGTGCGACGGCGCCCGACCCTCGAGAGGGTCGTTGTCGTCCCCCCAAACGGGTCGAAGGGGTCAAAGGGCAGCCTGGGTTTGAGATGTTGAAAGGGAACGTGGAGTTTAGGGGTCAAAGAGGAATCCATGGATTCCGGAGAGGCGTGTTTAACATTTCTTTATGCCCCCTTTAAATAAGGTCATGCTACAGGGCCGGTTCAGGAGATGGAGGGGGTCTTGGTCACCGAGGGGACAGAAGGGGGATCAAACAGGTCGAGGGGGCAAAGGGGATTGATGGGTGGTAAAGGGGGGAGGGGGATCCGGGAAGACAAGGGGATGGAGCATCCAGGAAGCCCAGGGGGACGAGGGGAATCTGGGGGCTGGCTCCAGGCATGCAATGGCTTACTCGTTGAGAACGACGTCACGGGATCGTTGAGGTGCACTGTGAAGCCAGGGCGACGCGTTATTGCGGCAAACGCGCCTGCCGGATTAATCCAGGGTGGCCTGCCGCATCATTCGAACCGCGAACCTCTGCAACAGCGAGCGGCGAACGCGTCGCCATCGCTGGTCCACCGCCCCCCCCACTCCCCGGGCGACCTCTCTCTGTGCGCGCGTCCCGCCCCAAGCAGGCCGCAGCGTGGAGCTGCAGCTGCGCGTGCCGCAGCTGCCCGTGGGCCGCTACGCGGTGCCCGTGCGCGTCACCGACTCGGGGAACCCGGCCATGAGCAACGTCTCCGTGCTGCTCGTCAAGGTCTGCGTCTGCACCGACGACGGCGAGTGCGCGCTCGTGCAGCCGCTCGTGGCCGCCCTCGGCACCGGCGCCATCATCGCCATCCTCACCTGCGTGTTGCTGCTGCTGGGTGAGACTCCAGAGCCGGGCGTCCCGTCCACTACCACCCCCCCCCCCCCACCACCGCGCTCGCTTGTGCAGGAGCGCTGTGTCCCCTTCCCCCCGCGTGTCCCCGTGCCCCTGCGACCGCGTGTCTCTGCCCCGTGTACATGTCTCGTCTTTCTCCCCATCTCCCTGTGTTGACGCCTCTATCTTCTGTCCTCGCATTCAAACGTCTCCATGTGCCTCGATGTCCACATGCCCCTACACCCTCTGTCCACGAGTCATTATGTCCTCGCACTCACATGTCCCCTGCTCTCTGTGCTTCCATGGCTCCTGTGTCTCCGTGTCCCCCACGTGTCCCCCACGTGTCCCCGTGGCTTCATGCCCCGTGTCCCCTGTGTCCCCTGTGTCCCCCACGTGTCCCAGTGGCTTCATGCCCCGTGTCCCCTGTGTCCCCGTGTACCCCACGTGTCTCCATGGCTTCATGCCCCGTGTCCCCTGCGCACCTGCAGTCTTGGTGCTGCTGCTCGCCGCGTACTCGCGCCGCCGCGACAAGGACCACGCAGCCAAGGAGCTGCTGTTCGAGTCGGAGGAGGACGTGCGCGACAACATCCTGCGCTACGACGAGGAGGGCGGCGGCGAGGAGGACCAGGACTACGACCTGAGCCAGCTGCAGCGCCCGGGAGACTCTCCCCTGCGCCGGCCGGAGTGCGCCGGCCGCGGCGGCGGCGGCGGCGATGCCGGCACGGCCCTCCGGCGCCTGGACGAGAGGCCCACGGCCAGCCCGGGCCCTCGCTACCCGAGCCGGGCAGCGGGGCCCCCGCAGCACCCCTCCGACATGATGGACTTCATCGGGGAGGTGAGGAGCGGGAACGGGAGACTTAATCAGTACCTGGCGCGGTGGTGGGGGGAGCGGAGTGCGTGGGTCGTGAGAGCGGCACACCGTGGCGGGGTGTGTGCATGCGTGTGCACGTCCGTGTGTTTGTGCACGCGTGTTCGTGCTTGCATGTCCACGCATCTGTGTGTGTAGGCGTACACCTGTGTCCATGTAAATGACGGGAAAACCCATCCCAACAGAAGAATGAATGCGGGCTGGAAACGAATATATTCAATAACAGAGCTGTGCATTGCAGTTCTTTTGAGATGGTGGTCTGGAAAAGGCAGAGTGCTTTTGCACGTGCACCGCGTGTAAGTGTTTGTGCGTTGGAATTGTTGTTGTTGCATGTGCTTCCACGTGTCTGCGTGTACACACACAGCCGTGCGCCTGTGTCTGCGCGTCTGTACCTGCGTGTGTGCGTGTGTCCATACTTTCGCTCGTACGTCTGCACCCGGGAGCGTTCACCGGCGCGTCCCGTGCTCCCGCGCGCGTCCCACGCAGAGCCTCCGCGCGGCCGACCAGGACCCGACGGCGCCCCCGTACGACTCGCTGCTCATGTTCGACTACGAGGGCAGCGGCTCGACGGCGGGCTCCCTCAGCTCCCTCGAGTCCTCGTGCTGCTGCGGGGGCACCGAGGGCCCCTCCGGGGGGGACCCCGACCACGACTACGCCTACCTGCGCGAGTGGGGGCCCCGCTTCCGCCGCCTCGCCGACATGTACGGCTCTCACGAGTAGCGGCGGGCGGGGACGACCCCTCGCCCTGTGCCAAGTCTCCAGTGCCAAGTCTCGTCCCCTCCATCCCATCGTGTCCTCCTCCTCTGCCCCCCACCCATCCCTACCTACTCAGCCCTTTTTCCGAACGGGCTTCATTTCTCACCGATGATTTTCCGCGTCGCTACCTAGAGTGGGGTCGGTGGCGCGTGGCCCTGGCCAGCCACAGCCACCGCAAAAGGGGAGGTATCCTGGATGCGGCGGGTCAGTCGTGGATACGTTTAAGTCCTGGGGGCCACAACACCGGAGTACCCCCCCCCACCCCCCGCGGCGGGGCGAGAAGAGGCCACCCGCTCCACCAGAGCGTGCCACGCTCTCGGGAAGAAGCCCCGCGGGCGTTGAGGCTTGGCGCTCGACGCCCGCGCGGCTGGGCGCCGTCGGCCGTGGCCTCGTGAAGATCCCGGGGTCTCCGACGCGGGGAGCCCCCGCGGTCACGGGAAGAAGCCGCCGAGTAGCACGGGGCTGCCGCCCGCGATGGAAACCACTCGTGAACGAGCCCCCCCCCCCCCCCTCAGCCGGCGGGGGGGGGTGGGGAGTCCCGTGGGCCGTGAGTCCAGCCGCGAGCTGGGGCAGCGTTGCGCACGCCGCGTGATGGCGGAGCGACCGCGTGGAGATGGAGGTCTCAGTCCTCTACCTGCACGCCGCGGTCCTCGCCGAGTCTCCACACGGGAGCTCTCGTTTCTCGCCCGTCACCGAGAGGTGGTGGCGGTGGTGGTCGTGCTTGGCGTTTTTAACCATTGTGCTGGTGGCGGTGGCCCGGTGAGATGTCGCCTGCCGTGTTTGCCCCAGGGGCTGGCTGCACGAAACACCTTTGGCCAGGTTCGTTCACATGTTGGCGCGGCAGTTGCATCGTGCAAACATCCCCATGTTCTCCCGATTGCAAGACGCACTTGATCCCTACCCTCGATTATACAGCAAACCTTGGGGGTGGGTGGGGGGGGGGTGTCTTATACATCTGGCAGTTGCGTGAGCGTGACCAGATATGCATAACTTTATTGACACAAGGCACAAGTTAGAGGTGCTTCTTACTTTCAAGAGCATCTTATAATCTGGAGAATGTGATATTTGTCTTAAGTCTGATGATGATAATAATACCAACGTGATTTCTTTACCGCTCCATCTTTGTGTTCGCGTCCTTTCTCTGTACGTGGCGGCATTCCTCCTCCTCCTCGCGATGAAGGATGAATTGTCGTAACACGATTGTCGCTTCGATGAACGCCGCGGCGTCCAATGCTGTAAATATACGTTTGAAAAAAGAAGTGTGCGCATCTCAACGAAACGGCCAAAACGCATCGCATGGCCTTGCCGTTTGCCCCCCCCCCCCCATTGGCGGCTGTGGGGATGTCGGTACAATTTCACCAAAAAAATCCGATGACCCCTTCCCTCGTCGGGCAGGATTCCCCTTTGCCTTGCGAGGTCTCACTCAAAGGAGAGGGGCGCTGGCTTGGTCAACGGAAGGCAAGTGCAAAAAAAAACATAATTGTTGTACTGTACTACGTTCCAACCGTCTATGCGCCCCACCTTCGACTGCTGTATGATCTAAGACCCCGCCCCCCCATCACCACCCGCATGGCGTAGGGGGAGGCTCTCATCCAGCAGTGGATTGACCAAAGGGCTCGCCGTGTAGGCGTACTGTGCGAGGGAAAGGACCGCGAGGGGTGTTCGTGAGACCGCCTGCCAGGGCTCCGGGGGGGGCTCCCCACGCTCGCTCGCCGCCAGTCGCGGTGCAAACACGTGGCGGTGGCGGTGGCGGTGGCACGGCCACCCTCTCGCTCGCCCACGTGGGGTGGTTGTTGTTGTTCAGGTGGTACCGCGCAATGCTCGGCACCATTGACGTTTCTCTCCACGTGCCGGGAGGTTCTTCAGGAACTGCACACGTTGAGCGAAACGTCGGACAACCGTGCCAAGCATCGCGCGGCACGAGCCGGAAACGCGGCGGAGAGCCGTACGGTAGCACAACCGCGAAAGCCAGGCGCGATCCCCCTCTCACCCACGTTGACAATGAACTTTGCAAATCGCCCAGGTACGAGACACCGAATGATGCGTACAGCACCGCAGGCCCACTGGCGTGGCAACCATTGCACTGCCAGTGACAGCATCATGCCATTTACTTACCCCGGAGATTCTCGCTGAGTCTCAAAACTTGTTTTTTTCAGGAGAGCCCTGCAGCATTTGCATGATTGGCCAAATCCATTATTAAAGTTTGGCTTCGTATCAGAGAAAACGGGAGTAAACAAAAAAAGCCCCAACTCGCATACGATGGGGGGGGGGGGGCACCTGGCACTGCCATCTCCTGGCCACTCCTCGCAGCCCCACGCCTACAACGCGTGGCAAGCCCTGGTGCTCACCCGTCCAGGAACTAAGCAGGCCCAACCCCGATTAGCGTCTGAGATCCGACGTGTTCTGGCGCGTGTATCGGTGATAGGGCCACGCGGCACGTAGCTGCGCCTTTGCGCAAACCTAGTTCAATAAACCTGTGACCTTAGAACCGTTGCTGAGATTTGCGGCCAATTAGGCCAATTAGATTAATTGAACCCGCTTGGCCATGAGCCAGCACAGCACGCTGTCGGGAGGTTAGGGGCCCAGAGGTCGGCTATATAAAACCACTTAACTATAATATTCCCCAAGCCGCTTCTTTAAATTCGTGTTAATTAGGAGGGGGGGGGGGGGGGATCTCGCGTAAGGTGTTTTATGCACGTGGCGGCAGACGGACCCTGGTGGCAACGGGGACTGCCCCTGACCACGCCGCCACAGTCGGATCCCGGCGAGAGGAAGAGGTGGCGAGAGGGGGTTTGGGTCTCCCATGCCAAGCAATGCCACGTGCCAGATCGGCTTTACTGTTACACTTCTCAAACCCCGGAGCAAGTACCCGTCTCCCTCGCCCCCCTCTCTCTCTCGCTCTGTCTCTCCGTGCCCTGTCCCCCGCTAGCTTTGGAGGAAAGACGCTTGCAGCGTATTCTCGCCCCCCCTCCCAACTCTCGAGTGTTGATGTCACGGGGTCGGCGGCGGGTGGTGGTGGTGGTGGGGGAGCGATGCACGGGGTCGGGCCCCCCCCCCAGTGTGATGCATGCTTCAAGGATGCTGCCGTGCGCGCGCGCGTGCCTGCGCCTACCTCCGCGGCCTCCTCTCGGTTCTGTCTGTGTGTGTGCGTCTCGTCCACTTTTTAAAGCCCGGCTTTTTGTAAACCGTGCGCCCGTGTGCGTGGATAAGGGGAACGCAGCCCCCGCTGCCGTGCGTTTTGTACTCGCGGGGCGCCACGCGGCGCCGCTGCCGCCGCCGTTGCTGCGTCCGTGGGGAAGCGGAGTCGTCCACCAGAGTCCACCACGACCGCGCCCTCAGTTGCGCAACCTTGGCTGCATGCAACTGTGGCTCGTCTCTGCAACCAATCGCGAGCAACTGCCACAGCCGCTTGCGTGCGCGCAGTAGAGACGGGGAGACTCTGCTTTCAAGCAACTCAATGCATTGGTCAATAACAGCTGGTGCTTTCAAATACAAATTTACGACAGAAGGTCCATTGCCCGAAACGTCGTCTATTATATTATGTTCCGTTTAAGGCCACAGTGTTATTGAGAAACGGGTTGAGTTTGTCGCTGTTGTTAATTGTGTTTGTGCACCGCTGCCAACGCAGCAGTAACGGCGTGTCGCCAAATAATTGGGCCACTTTCGAGTTTCGAGCGACCCTGCTCGGGCGATTTGGTTGCCCAGCTGGCGGGGCCGAGGCGTGGTGGTGGTGGAGCCGGCGCGAGAGGTTCTCGTCGTGTCGTCGTGTCGTGCTGTCGAGCGTCCCACGTGGACGCGCCGTTCTCGCCGTCTTGTCGCGTCCCCACTCGGGGGGGGGGGGGGGGGGACACGCACGTTCAGTCGTCGCGTGCCCCGTGTTTTAGCAGCGCCGAGTTAAAATGTTCAACACAAAGCCACGGCGTGTCCTCGAAATAACAGAAAGCCAAAGTGATGTTCAGCTCACATGATCATTGGGGCGCCCACCTGCTATTTTACAGCCCTGAGCCAGTGGTAGAAATTCCTCGTTCCTATGGCGGGTTTGAGTTTGTCCATAGGACAACCACTGTTCGTGTCCCTACAAAGCAATACTAATTTTAGTGACCTCGGAGGGATGGTTGATTGAACGAGTCCATTCCCCCCAACCGTGATTTGACCTCACAACCTTAAGATTAGTGAGCAGCTGGCTCCACCGCTTGGCCACCGAACCTGGGAGTAGCGTGGGCGGATATACCTTGTCCCGCACATAGCAGGGATTTTTTTTAACACCCCTAATACTTGAACACCACATTGGAGGGATATTGAAAATCGCACTCCCGAAGCTCAGTCAAGCCATCGTGCAAAGCCACGATGATAACCGCGTCGCCAGCCGCGTTTCTCCGCTGCTCAGGAACGACACAAGGCAGGCACTCTCAGTGTGGGTCTCTACTGAAACACTATCTACTGCATAGCATTGGATTTTGCGTGACAGAACTGGCTTATGATTTCCCATGGTTTCAGTGGCGTCGTATTGAGCATAATGCCACAATAACTTCCATAGCCTGCACGGTATGGGGTGGCCCTCATTCAGCAGTGTATTCATATATACACCACAGTTTGGCAGGCTGGCGCGCGGGCGGACATGTGATCCGTGTTGACGTCATACGCACATCTGCGCGATGACGTCACATGCATCCCACCGCGTTGATCCGAGTTCGTGCGTACCGACGTTTCGCCTCCCCACACCCCACTCTCCACCCCGACTTTGTATCTCGCGCAAATACGCGGGCAGTACTGTACTAGTAACAAAAGTGAATTCGCATCGCAAGCTGTGAATAGGATGCATGTGGTCTTCATGTACCCCATCACCGAATCATCCCCGGTATTTCGAGGACATGCTGTACTACCTCCCGATGTGTTTATTTTTTCTTTGTACTCCGTTCAGCTGCGAGATTTTGCGCGTTCACAGGGGCTGGGACACGAGGCAACAAGTGCCGTCGATTGCCTCGTGCCGACGACTCCTCATCTGTGATCCGGCCTCCTGTGCTTTTCTCGCTGCGGAGTGACGACGGCTTCTGTTTTTTACTCAAATAAATCTGTGTCTCACTTTTGCACCGCCCCTTGCCAAACCACTCACTGGGACGCGGGTTCGACAATGAACCGTAAGTGTACCGGCCCGTTATCCCACGCTGAACGAGGGTTCACCTGATGCCGTGAAGGTCATTGGGGGGGGGGGGGGGGGTTACTTTAGCCATATGCTTCTCCACGCTGGTCCAAGCGGGTTTATAACGGCGTGGAGCACAGATATGGCAGCACCTAAGTACGGCAACTGACATTGATTTTACTTCACTGCTCTCTGCTGATGCTGCACACAACAGCGCCCACCTCCTGTTTGTTTGACACGGTGGTCGCATATCCAAGCACTACCTACCTCGGGCTCCATCCTGCTTAGCCCCTGAGATTCTGATGAGATCGGGTGCATGCCCGTTGATTTGTACAAACACGGGCGACATAGGCGAGGGATCTTTTCAGCACCGTGGAGAGCGAAAAAACACTCATGGATCACAATGGGTAAATTACAACTCAGAGACTTGAGAGCATGCAGATAATGCGGGGGTTTTAACGAGGAATTGCAGATTTTGACAGTCTTGGGCTTTGATGCTGGACACTGAGAGTCTTAACATTTGCGATAAATGCAGTCAACAGCAACGGTTTCGAGATGGGTACTGTATCACGGGTGTCAGCAGGAAGTCGTAATATGGAGGTAGTAAAATGTTTGTATATGAATCAGAGCGCTGGGCATAACATGTACAACTCTTTAAACCAATCCACTGCTGGATGAGGGCCTCCACACGCCGTGCAGGTCATGTGCAGTATTTGACCAAACTTCATGCTGGTCAGTAAAATAAGGAGTATAGACTTAGGGCCAATGAAATAATACAATACATTGGACTGTGCTGCACTGGCATCTTCTGCCAACAACCCTGCATCCAATAATACCTCTTATAACGCCTGTTATAACGCCTGTTATAACACCCGTTATACACGGTTATAGGATTGACACGCGACTCTTAACAGCACGTGGCGCCGGGAGACCACGCCTCTGTGTTGTGAGGCGCGATCAGCTGGCGCTAGTCACGTGCTCGCAGGGACGACCAATCACAGCGACGCACCAAAGATTTAACCCCCTCCCCCAGCCCACAGGCAAAACGCCTCCTCCCCTCCATCCCATGAACCTGGACCAATGGGTACGCGGTGTCAGCATCACGTGACAGGGGCGAGCGCGTGACGTTCGACGTCGCATTCGCACGTGACCGTCCAAGGAGCCCCCCCCCCGTGAGGCGGAGCCAATCAGGAGCTGGCGATGGTGCATGCCCCCCGCATTTGGCTCCAGATGCAACCAAACTCGGGGGGCATTTTGGTTGCGCCTGCCAATCGTGTCAGTCGGTCAACTCCACGGCACCTGTGGGGTCTGCTCCGTGACCTCCTTTGCCAGCAGCGAAGACTTTCAACAACTTCACGCGGCCTCAAAGTGCCAATAACCAATACCCGCCATTCGGCAATTAGTGACTGTGACGTCACCGCGGCGCCTGTGCCAGGCCAGGTGCACTCTGAATGCGAAGTGCACCTGGCGCGCCAACGCCAGCCCCTGATTGGTTCCGACTCACGGGTGCCGCCTGTGCCAGGTCAGGTGCACCTAGCCTGGCACAAGCGCCGCGGTGACGTCACCGCGACCTGGCGTTTAAACTTGGGCTGCTGTTGTTGTTGGCGCCCCGCATCACGCGGTCTAGTGAAGGGAACAATTTCCTCTGAGCGCTCTGACCAATAGCAGCTCGCGACATCACAATCCCGTGACCGTCCAGGGGTTCCGTCAGGTCGGATTAGCTCCACCCCCCTCTCGGCACGTCAACCAATGAAAACGCGAGTTTTACGCAGCGCCCTGATTTGCATAAATCGCGCCTCCTCCTCCTACGCGACAAAGGCCCCACCCCCCCACCACCGTGAGTCACGTGACCCCGGGACCAGTCGCTCGTCACGTGACCCGGGCCTTCGTCTTCCCCACCCCAGAGAAAATCGGCGGCGGCGGTGACAGCGACGATAAAAAAGATGTCGCGGTTCTCTGAGCTCTCGTTCAACGTGGACCATGGCTACCTGGAGGGGCTTGTGCGTGGCTTCAAGTCGGGTATCCTGCGCCAGGCCGACTACCTGAACCTCATCCAGTGCGAGACCCTTGAGGGTGAGCCGGCGGATTGGTGCCGGGGTGCGGGATAAGAGGCACGGTGATCGGTAGGGCGGCCAGGCGAGCCTCGGGGGCCCGAGAGCGGCCTGGTCTCACGTTCATCAATTTCTTAACGCTTTTCTTGATTCTCAATTAACCCGTTCTGTCTCTCTCTCTCCTCCGACCTGACTCGCTCCCCTGCGGATGCGTTAATCTCATGGTTATAGCCCTCAGCCTGTGGTGAAAATCCCGCTTTTCTGCGGCGGAGATGCGGTGGCTTTCATCCAGCAGTGGATAAATGATGATGATGATCGCGTGGGGGAGCGAGGCTGTAGAATGGCCGCTGTAGAAATCTCACAAAAGCGGTAGTACTCATGTTATAGAGCGCGGAGGGAGGGATGATGATGCCTTGCTAAACTTGTAACGTTATTTATTATCAGTCATTTGTATTTTTGCCTTGGCATCGTGTGTACCGTATACCATGGTCTTCCGCCTTCACCAGTCCCCAATAACCACTGCGTGCGGGGGACCCCCTCGTCAATCAGTGGTTTGATTAAAAATTAGTTTGTAAATGTACAATTAGCACTCCAGATCTCCCTTGTCCAAGAGACGTTTCTCAGGGGGATCTCGCCTGGCTTAACTGGTTGATGATGTGTCGCAAACTCTGCTCACAGAGTCAAGATTTGTGAGTACAGCGATGTTATTACTGAATCAATTTGTGTAGCTATGTACGTACCCCCCTTCTCGTCATATCTGTAGTCTTTTTCAGGTATTCCTGTTACCTCCCATTAATGGAATATTTTAAACATCCCAATTTTGGCACCTACTGAAAAATATCATTACTATTCCGTGAGGCTTTCGTGGGTAAATTAGTGCAATAAGTCGTATCCAGCCACGCTACACCGTGCCGGGGTCATTTCACCACAAGTTCACCAAGGTTCTCAGTACGGGTTGGTGAAGGGGGGGCGTAAAGTGTGGGTGCGCTCACATCCAATACATCTGGTCGCCGTGGAAGAGTAGACCAAATACCCTCCCAGAGCTCCCTGTATTTGAGGGTTCTTTCACCAACGAGCAGGGGCATGAGCAAGAAAGCAATTTATGGATTGCACCTTCACCTTGAAACTGAGAAACGGAGGCAAATGTTTCTTCGGTTGCCATCTGGGTTGTACATTCGCGCGTGCCAATCTACATTCATTTGTAAAAATCCACTGAAACATTTGTCGTATTTTGGCTTTCGAAACCGGGAATCGATTCTGAAATTGGTTACCGGTTTAACGGGTTATTGGTTAACAACCCTACTATGAACCAGAGTTCGGTTCTCGGCAATTGCTGATGCCAGCGGCGAGTAGTATCTGAACCGCTACTGACACTGTTCACTATCCCGCACTGAGCAGCACGATGGAGTGTGGTCAAACAACCTCCATGACCCCAACAGCGTGGAGAGACCTTAATCGAACAGTCGATTGGCAAAGGGCTGCACATCTACGATGTGGTTTTTTGGGGTTGTGCCTTTTAAACTTGCATGTATTGGCTCAGTGGTGTAGTCTAGAGTAAACGCTTATACATTGATTTTACCGACTTCTCAGTTCAAGAAGATGGCTTTTTTCCATATGTTTGTTTATACAGTTTGTCTTTTTGTTGTTACCACTACACTACTGGTATTGTGTGGCCTGCAGAGGCGTTACATATGGGCAATGTTAGAGCCGATTCACCTTCACAAGCTAGACGTGTCACTGCTCATCCTTAAGTGCCTACAGAAGAGTCCATCCCACATCCCTGGATTAGGTGTACAACGTTATTGGCCTCTATGAAGCTAATACTCCGCTTATTATAACAGACATTCCCGTTTGTAAATGATACATGTTCATCTGATAAAGAATGGCGTTTGTACAACGATGCCACTTAACATTAAGTGTTTGTGTTAAGAACAGCGACTGGAGTCGTCACGATCTGCCTACTGTTAGATGAAGTAGGTCAACAGTCCATTGTAACTAGAGTAGTAGTAGCTGGAGTTCGTAACAACTTGAGTCTTCATTGGCAGGATTAATTTGCGATTGAAAGTGCGTTGTTGCTGGAGTCAAAGGTAGTTCGGGTCTATTTGATTTCTCCAGGATAATTAATGATTCTGATTCTGACCAGTAGATTCAGTGAGTAGTACCTGAGGTCAGTGTCTCGAGTCAGTAGGAGTTGGACTCAGTTGCTGGCATGTAAATGTATAACAATTGGCAATTCAATACCGGCTGAGGGCCTCCCCACATCGTGCATGTCGTGGTGGTTGTATGACCATTCTTGTTTACGCTAGTCATTACGGATTGGTGGATTGGTGAAGTGGTGAGTATAATTCTAGAGTGTAGTAATACCTTTTATTTTGAGTAGTACTAGCAGCCTCAATATATAACATCACATTCCCCCGGTGAGATTGTGCGCTTTCCAGGGGGTGGTTGTATTGAACTCGCATTTAACAGGGATATGGCGGAACACGTGTGCCCATCAAAGCCAAGCCTTTTTGCCAGCTGAGAGGCCAGATCTCCTCTCCCAGCACCCAGCACTCCTTGCTGCTCATTCCTGCTGCTCCCCCTAGGGCTCAATCTCGCCCAGGCCAGTTCACTCAGCTTGGGGCCAGCGTGAGCCTCAAGGGCAGGAGGGCGAGTGCCGCAATGTTTACTGTTTACCCTGGCCTCAGACGAAGCCGGGGCTGGCCGCTTTGTGATGGTTTGAGCCTCATCTCGTGACTGGCGGTGGAGCTGCATCACCCTGTGCCCTTGTGTGTGGAATGTCGCCAGGCTAATTGTCAGCCTGCGTCCAATTAAAGCATTAATCAGGGCCAGGGGTTATCAATCAGGTGTCCCGTCTTGTTACCGGCGCTATCCCGCGTTGCATGCAGAATACGTTTATTTGCAGGCAAGATATATGGTGACGATTATCGGTGTTGTGCCTGTAATTCACGCAATGTAGGACATTGTGGATCAAGATACATTTACTGTTGTGGGACAAAATTAAAACTGCCGCACCATTGCCCTTCACTGCCCGCCCTCCTGCTGTCAGGGCTTAGTTTCTCGTGAAATTGATCTAGATTTTATTGTAATGGAATAGGTTCTATTAAAATGCCTGAACTGAGGATTTTGCCTTGGATATAGAGTGAGTCTTTGAGATGATTCCTAAAAAATTGGAGTGAAAACATAACCTGATAAAATGTCTTACAGTGGGGATACTTTTATTTCGTGGATTCGTGTATATCCCTCGGTCTGATTGAAAGTCAGTCCTTTATTTGAGTTTTATTTTCAAGTTTGTCCATGCGAACACAGTTATGGGTCCCTGAAGCCCAGAGCCAGACTTGTGTCGGATAAAGCTGGATTTGCCAAACCCTAACTAGAGCTGAGAACAACCCGAGTGTTCTCATTGCTGGCTTAACCATAGTCGTCCAATCTCATTCTTCTGCAGCACAGGGGGCAGCGTGTTTATACTGCACGTCTTGGAGGCGTGCATTGAGCGGTGTGCACGAAGGGGTTGCAGATTGGGCGTTTGACCACTGTTCTGTCCGTGTGGCCTCTGTAGGCATGGTAACGATGCATCCGTTCATTAGTTAAAATCAATTCTTACACAAGCACTACATAGAATAATACGTGTGAAATTTAGACTAATGGAGTGAGAGTTATTGTACCAACGAGACAGAAAATGTTTATTTGAAGCTATAAATGTAAAGGGCGTGGTGGAAAAACACTTAAACTCATAGAAACCTGATTGTCTGTAAAGTAGGCTGCTTTAGAGTAGCCAGAGTAAGTGGATGACAAAAGTGAATTATTTAATCTATTTTGTCATATGTGGAGAAATTTTACAATAATAACTATCCACAGCGAATTGTAAACTATTCTGATGAAGGGATCACCCTCACCCTTATATTCTTTGTGGAACTACCGATCAGACTTTTGGATAGATTGAAATGTCAGTCATAGGCTGAGGACAGATCTGGGCTCATTTGCAGTTGTGTAATTCGTAATGAATTACAATCGCATTTTAATTGTAAAGCGAGCCAACAACGCTTTTGTAATTCTAATTTGGCAAAGTAGAGGGGGGACTTCAAAACATCGGGGGGGGGGGAGCAACAGCATAGAATAAATTATTACCCATCGATTAGAGATTGATTTAGCACATTAACAGGAGGCCTTGGTTACTTCGCCAACTGCTCAAATCTTTGCTGGTAGTAAGGGGTTGGTTAAGCGCAGTGCCGAGCATGGGCGGTGGGAGGATAAGTGTCTCTCTGTTCGTCATCACCCTGTGCCGTGTGTGTGACGCAGATCTCAAACTGCACCTGCAGAGCACGGACTACGGTCACTTCCTGGCCAATGAGGCGTCGCCGCTGGCGGTCTCTGTCATTGACGACAAGCTCAAGGAGAAGATGGTCATTGAGTTCCGCCACATGCGCAACCATGCCTTCGAGCCGCTCGCCACCTTCCTGGACTACATCACGTGTGTGGCTCCGTGCTGCACCACAGCACCACTTTCTCACTCTCTTTTTAGCCCTGTCTCAGTAAAGTTACGTTTACAATTAAAAAAGTGCCCGATGCCATCACAGTACCACCGACTGCCATCGTCTGCTGTTCCAGCGGTGCCATCTGCTTCTGCGATTTGTCGTTGAGCTGTAACTTTTGTAGTTCTTGGTAATTCACATTCATCGCTGCTGTGCTTGTGGTCTGGAAGTCCAGGCTCGTTTGCTCTGCCAATGACTGACTGTCTCACTCTACAACATAAATATGCCCATTACTTCTATTGAATGCTGTGAGATGTGGTCTCATTTAGAGACCGCTATATAAATCCACATTGTATTGTGATGTTGTTTGTGTTACAATGGAGGTTATTCAAAGACCTTTGTCCCAGATGAGGGACGGTATTTAGATGCTCACTGCCCTCAAACACAAATGGCTCTTGTCTTGTAGATAGACATTTAATGATGAATTTTTTAAAATTTATTTTGACACTCGCAATTAAAGAATCGGGATAAAGCTGCATATGTTGTATTTAATTGGTTCATCATGACTTCAGCAAACACTGGTGAAAATTCATTCGCCACTGCTTCTCCCCCCATACTACTTATGTGGATCAAAAATTATTCTTACAAAATTCAATTATAGTATTGTGAGCATAATAAGCCTGCTGCGTAGAGCACGTCCGCTGTGCGAGACCTGGTTGGCTAAGATAGTGTTCGTGCCACTGCCCGTGGGACAGGTACAGCTACATGATCGACAACGTGATCCTGCTGATCACCGGCACGCTGCACCAACGGCCCATCGCCGAGCTTGTGTCGAAATGTCACCCGCTGGGCAGCTTCGAGCAAATGGAGGCGGTGAACATCGCGCAGACGCCCGCTGAGCTCTACAATGCCATCCTGGTGGACACGCCGCTCGGTGAGATGACGCGGGTGATACCCCTCCGCCAACACCACCAGCCCGCACTGTTGTGTGCAGCACTGAGAGCAATTGGACTTGCACACAAAAGGACCGGTGCCTAATTTCAAACTGATTATGATTTGTTTTCCAGGTCCCTGGTGGACCAGGAAGTGGCACGTGACTAGTAGCCCCGACCTATAGTAATATACTGGATGTGGTGTGCTGGGCGTGAAAAGATTTTACTTGTCGCCGACATGGGTAGCTTCAGCTCAATTTAAGCTCTGACGAAAGGGGATTTCTAGAGAGGAAAATGTTTATTGTGACTATAGAATCGGTCCTCCCATCATGCCTTACATGTTACGTGACATCGCCATACTGTTGGGCATAATGCACACAATCTTACTTTAGACCACCAAGTCAAAAGAGTCAATTCTGGCCACAAATTTAGACAGCTGCAGGACGATCACACCACTGTATACCGGTTCCACCTTCATTTGGATCCATCTTTGTTGTACATCCATCCTTCTCTACTGCTACATTGAGCTTCGGGTGTTTATGTGGACAAGCCCTTCCTGATCACACTGCAGACAGCTTTTTGTTTGAGGCACCGCTCCTTGTGGTGCCAGGTGGCACGTACAGAGCACAGGGCTGATACCACTGAGAACCTGGGTTTAATGAGGATTGTATCTGCCCTTGATTAATTCAGCTTCCCAAGGGTAGAGAGTTAATGGTCTTAACCTGATGACCCAATGACTGCACACAATACCAGCACATTGAATGTTGTTTTTTTGCTAATTTGGCTAAAATCCATCTCTGAGTTTTAAAGACATATCAAGCTCAACCCCCCATTCAACAGACACTTCTGCAATAGCAGGTTAAGTGGGAAAATATGCTCCCTTAAAAATTCAACCTCATTAATCTAGGAGTTATGTGATATCAACTACTGCAGGCCTGTTCCCTAACATGGGGTGATGCCCTGCGCTCAGTCCCAAATGAATATTTCACCCCCTGGCCCACAGCACAATTGGATTGGAAAAAAGACAAAAACTCAAGCAGTGCTTCATCCAATCAATAGCGATTCCCGGCTGCTTAACTACACGCCAATCCATCCCCTTCTTTCCCATTCACAGCTGTGCCGCACCCTCAAACGAACCTATTTCAACCCCGTGAGCTCCCAAACCATTTCTGATTGACGGCAATAGTATTTTTCAGGGTACGAGCGTTTTTTTGCCGTGTCACTTTTGACCTGCTTGGCACCAGTTTAACCTCGGCGCCACACCAAGCATAATTTTTTCGTGAAGACGTGGTCAAAGTCCACTTGGCTGAGACACCAGGTGGCTTTACACTCCAAATGCAATTATAGTTAATATGGTTAATATGTACGGTTGATATGTGTAGATTTTAAAACTCCATTCTGGCTCGAACGCCGTCGGAAAGTGGCTTAGGCACGGCGTTCTCTGACAAGGTTCACGGCGACTGGTGACGGCAGCTCACGGACTCGCACCCAACTCAGGCCATTGACACTTGGGTGCCAACCTCTACCCAACTCTTTTACGGCGCCTCTTGATCTCATAATTGCGCCGGTTGTTTTTTTTTCTCTCTCTCTTCTACTTTGGTGCGTTTCATTCACCACCATTAAGTACCTCATCAGTAAGTTGTGCAATGTCGCTCAAGGATCTGTACTCGCTCGTTTTTTGCAATACAGATCTTTCTGTCCTTGGCTTTTGTTGGTGTTGTGCTCGCGCAACGGCAATCTCTCTTGTAGCTGGCTGAACGGGATCATCCGTGGAACAAATAACATTTCAAAGCCGGCGGCTTAGTTATCGGGTGTGCAGGAGGTACAACTGTACCGGAGGGGGAGCCCAGGTGCTGGGCTACGAAAATGGAAGAAATTGGATTGGAGCAACCCTATTCAATTCCTTGAACAATGGCCCATGCCAACAATGGTACACCAGCAGTGCCAGCCTCTGGATTTATAGAGTGCACTGTACCCAATAAAAAAAGATGAGAGTTTCACCACTTCCAGGGGCAGTAGTCAACTTACTTTTCACCAGGGGATGGAAACAAACCCTTAGAGACAACGCGGGACAAGTGGTCCTTTTGAAAATGCCACTGCTCTCCCATGTAGCCATGCCCGTGAGCCTTCGCCCTCGGTGTGTCCACAGCCCCCTTCTTCCAGGACTGCATCTCGGAGCAGGATCTGGATGAGATGAACATTGAGATCATCCGGAACACGCTGTACAAGGTAGGGGCCACTCCTGAGCACGCTCTGTCACCTCCGTGCACCTCCGATCAGCACGGTTGGCAGGCTACGTACGATGCAAAAGAAGTTCAACACACAAACATACATACTGTGGTCGTACTCTTAGTTCTTTCGGTAAAGTCACGTAGGTAAAAAATGAAATTAAAATTAATAAAAAAAACAATACAAAATAAAAATATCACGACGTTTCGGAGGCAACACAAGTCTCCGTCATCAGGTGGTACCGTCACAGCCAGATTTGCTGCATCAAGTGAGGCAAGGATTCAAGATGTAAGCCCTTAAATGCAAGTGTGCTACTGTGGTCGTCCCACCGTGTCCATGATGCTGTTGCTTGTTTTTTTGCGAATAACCATAAGTCACTGACAACTGCTCACTTGTTGCAAACCTCGAACAATTCATTGGTCAATGCCTGATGGTTGCGAGTGCACCCGATAACATCAACAGTTCCAAAGCTAAGCGGGTTTGAGCCTGCATGGTGCTTTCATGGGGAACCGCCACTCATACCAGGTGGTTATAGGCTGTGGGACGACGTTGTGGGCAGCAGGAGGCAGTGCAGCAAAATCCGTTGTTGCGCTCTACTTCTATGCTACTTCTGTGTCCCTGGTCTTCGTTCCCAGCATTCACCAACCCGCACTGACCGTGTGGTCATGTACAGTCAACGACTCCCACGACCCATACATCTGTGGGGGGGGGGGGGCTTCATCCACCAGTGGATGGACAAAAAAGTGCGATGCATTTATTTACCATGTTTGTGTTCTATGTGGTTTGTGCCTATTGTGTATTTATGTATACTCGCTGTATCTACCATCTGTATATGTATGTACTTTGTGTTCCATGTGTGTCAACTGTGTGTACTCTGTATGCGGATCGTGTGTGCACTCTTGTGTTCTGTGTGTGTGGTGTTTGTTAACGGCTCGCCATGACCCAGTGTCTTGCTCTATGCTCCCCTAGGCCTACCTGGAATCTTTCTACAAATTCTGCAAGAAGCTGGGGGGCACCACAGAGGATGTGATGTGCCCTATCTTGGAGGTGAGTGGTCACCGCTCCCCAACTCAAGGCCCTGTCTCCCACGAGGGTTCCGTGCTTGTAAAACATCTGAATAGACAACGTGTGTGTGTGTATATATACGATGGTGCAAGGGTGGTTAGCTGTGGTTTTCTGGGAGGTGTGGCTGGCGAATGATGATCCCTCGATCGTTTGTGTCAGTTTGAGGCCGACCGCCGCGCCTTCGTCATCACGATCAACTCGTTTGGCACGGAGCTGTCCAAGGAGGACCGGGCGCGGCTGTTCCCACGCTGCGGACGCCTCTTTCCCGAGGGCCTCACCCTGCTGTCCCGCGCCGAGGACCTGGAGCAGGTCAAGGCTGTGGCGGACTACTACCCGGTGAGACCAACCAACCGTAGAGGCGTAGCTCTTGACTGCTAAATCCGACCCTCCGCATGACCTTTGCTGCGTCCCAGTGAGTGACTAACCCACGCTGACCGTGACATTGACTCATCTCGATGCTGGCCTCGACGCTGGCCTCAGCCTAAAAGGCCTTCGGCCTCCAGCTTGGCCTAGTCAATCCAAGACTGATGCCAGCTGTGCCCCCGGCACAAGTGGGCGCGCCCAGTGACTGTCCCACTGACGGTGCCTGTGTGCGGTCACCCCGACAGGAGTACAAGCAGCTGTTTGAGGGTGCAGGGAGCGGCCCCGGGGACAAGACGCTGGAGGACCGTTTCTTCGAGCATGAGGTCAGTGCCGTCGCCCCTGCCGCCTGCTCCTGGCGAGCTTTCTCGTTGCTAACTCGCAGCCTGCAGAAGCACGTGTGACATCAGTGGGACCTATTGTTTTAAAATCGTGCTCCGCTCATTCTTGTTTTGGAATGGAATTTCCAAAGCCATTGTTGGGCATTATATGACTAGGACATCAAATGACAGATGGCAATATTAACAAGAGACTGGGAGCCAACGGAAGGAAGGAGAAAAAAAGGAGATAGAATGAAAGAACTGGTCCTGGGCCTGTACTAGGTTGTAAATACCAGTGCTAGGGAGACAAAGGCGGCCGGGCTGGTTCTGGCTACACTACCCCATCGTGGGTTCTGCCTGCCTTCATATGTGCTCGCTAATAACACTCCCCATCATTCTGTTAAAGGCTACGTGGGGGATCTTTGTGTTGTATACAGGTGCTTTCTGACAGCGCTTTACCCACCCCAGTCTAATACAATACCGAGCGGCAAGCTGTCGTGTAACCCGCACACTCGCGTGCTGGCGCTCCCGTGTGCTGCCTCCGACCCTGCAGGTGAAACTCAACTCTCTGGCGTTCATCAATCAGTTCCACTTTGGCGTCTTCTACGCCTACGTGAAGCTCAAGGAGCAGGAGTGCCGCAACGTCGTGTGGATCTCCGAATGCATCGCCCAGCGCCACCGCGCCAAGATCGACAACTACATCGCCATCTTCTGAGCGGGCGGCATCACCCTCTCCCTCCCCTCGCTCCTCCCTCGCACCTCCCTCGCACCGTTGCCCTTCCCTCTCCCCATCATCGCTCGCAGAACTCCCTCGACCCCACCAACGCCTGCACCCCTTTAACCTCCTGCGCGTCGCCAGCACTGTCCTTCTCCTTTATGGTGCAGTCTGGAACGACGCTTGATGTGTATGCCAACAGATAAGGAGATGTCCCCTGAGCCCTAATAACAATGTGCACCATTGTGGTTGTCCGTGTTGGTGCAGAATGTGTAGAGTTAAGTTAGATTATTGCCCCCGCCCCATTGTAAACCTCATGCCCATGTCTGCTCACTCCGCCGTTCTGATTCACGGCCTGATTGGTGAAAAAAAACCACGAAAGCCGTCCGTAAATTTCACAGAGTTTCGTCACTTTGGAATCGAAAGAGATCGAGAAACGGAATTACTAAGATGCTTCTAAATCTGTTGTATTGATGTTTTGTTTTCTGACGGCGAGCGACGGCGGTGGTTAACGGCGCTTGATGCTACCAGCAGCACGGGCCGTCCGTGCTTGTATGCTGCAGGGTAGTGCTTTACTTTTGGGGTCTCTGGCATTTGCTCATTTCCCCGTACCCGCTTCGCTGACCTTGTAGAACGTTTCACACGCCGAGTATCGCCCCCCCCCCCCCGGAGCTTTTAAAAGAACATTCCAGGCTCGCGATGGCTGGCCCCGGCTGGGTAAGCCCTGAGATGCACACCTCAGTGTGGTGTTCGCTATTTTATCGGTCGCAGTGTGAATGTCCGGGAAACTGGCGGCGAATGGTTAAGAAGATCCTCTGGGCCAACGCCGATAGTTGGTGTGAGGCCCCACACGGAGAGGTGGACCCCCCCCCCGCATGATTGTTGTGGGCGAGACATCGTTCTCTCCCCCGCCACGTATAGAGAGAGAGGGGGTACCGCAAGGGGCTTTGTTTCTGGGTAATCTGAATTCTACTGGGCTCCGGGGCCATGATATATTTTTTTAACAAGGGCCTTTTTTATTTTTCCCCCAAATTTTATTCCAGTTGTGATTTTTCGTTGGTCAACCGTGGGATGAATTATCTTTTCGAATCTCGCAGAGCAGTGCAATCCGTTGTGATAGATAATGGTCCATGAAAAAAAACATGACAACCTACTTCAGAGAAGCCTTCTTGTGACCTATCCCCCCCCCCCCCCACATTAGGAGGTAACGCTTTCCTCCTATTGATAGTCAAACCGATGTTTTTAATTCTCAGAGCTGGAATAAGTGAAATTAGGTACAAAACCAAATTAAATCTGACGAGTATTTTGTGTGTGCAGTCATTGGTGCCGGGGTTGAGACCATCAACTCGCGTGCTTGTGAGCCCAGTGTAATCATCGAAGGCCGCCTGTATTGGAACCCAGGAGCTCAGCGGCGCTGGCTAAGCCACGTGGCCGCCTTACCCTGTGATGTATTTAAATTCTTCACATGCCCGCCTCGGTTGCGTGCCGGGAGATGATTAATATATATATTTCCGTTGTCGTGTTCTGTCGATGGAGTTGTCGTGTTGTGCGTAATGGCTGTATTTACAATCATGACTCACCAATTACTCGGTCGTGTTTGTGTGACTGCTGTCGTGCCGTGCTCTGTGCTCCAAGGAGTGCGCGTGCTTGCGGAGTACAACTCAACTTGTGCGGATTAATTTCGTTTCTTTTCCAAATTTTATTCCAATCGTGCCGTTGGCTTAATGCCAGACGTGAACATTTCCATACACAACTCTCGCCGATAACCACACTCGCATTGCATCCGAGAACTGGCCCGGCAGTTCATATCACAACTCCTCCTGTGTGTTTGGAGTTTGCATGTTCTCCCTTTGGTCACGTGGGATTTTCTCCGGGTCTTCTGGTTTTCTCCCCACATTTAGTTTCATGCGTTTAGACGATTTAGCTGTTATATATGTCCACATGATAAGCCACTTCGTTGCGCTATCATTTGTGGCCAGGTCGTTTCTGAAAAAGAGCTATGTAGCTCTGAGCCATACCTGGTAAAATAAAATAAAACTTTATTTTAGAGACGTCAATAGCCTCGTGTTCACGGTGATAACTCAAAGGTTTGTCTTTACAATCAATTTGATCCCAATCGACATTTCATGAGACAATCCATTCAAATCTCATAGACCACGACAACCCTTTGTGTGAAGATAACGGCTCATGGAAGTGGATATTTTGGAGGTCTGCACCTGATTAGCACGTGTGGCTACGTATGGTGCAAAAGAAGTTAGACATACATATCTCCAAGGTTCCTTCAAGTGACCTCTGCATCCCAGAGTAGGGGACAGCACTTCCTAATCTGCCGTGCCACAGAGAAGTGTTGGTGACAAAGCAAAATGTTCAATTCTCAACGCTGGAATTTAGTGACGTTTAAGCACAGAACCATATTTCTTCAGTTTTTGTGCAGTCATTTACCATCAACTTCTTGAGTTCCTGGTTTAAGCTCAGGTAAATCTCGATTCTTGGTGCCAGTTGAGTGGTCTCACCACTTAGCCACCCGACTAGGTGACACCTATTTTTTATGTTTTGCATAAAATGTTGCATGTCATTCAAACCGACATTCAAGGATTGTGGGAAAGGTATTGAGTTATGACTCCATACGTATTTGGCATGGGAGATGCGTCAGTAGAATTGTGGTCGTTCCCACGACCACAATTGCGGCTGGAAATACCCCCCCCCCATTCCTGCCACAATAGATTGTTTTTCGTACATTGGGTTTAAAAATCTAAAAAAATATCTGTCCCATCTGCCACAACAAAGGTGTAGGGAGATTGAATGGTATCTATATTTCTGTTTCACTGACCTGGCCAAGGCCTATGATACGCTAAACAGGCCAGGCCTTTGGTTTCGTCTTCGTGCTTTAGGGAGGGTTCCCTGACCCTCTGCTCGCAATCATTAAGGACCTTTATGATGGTGAGCAGGCCCAGGTAAAGCTACGTGACAGTCAAGAGCCATCTCCTTTTCACCTTTGGGTGCGACAGGGATGTCTTCTGGCTCGTACACTAATAACATTTTTTGATAATATAGTTTGAGAAGCGTTCCATTGTCCGTATTGAATGTATTGAAATCTGGTACAAATACAATGGGAGACTGGTCGATGCCCAGATGTGGTCAAGGGAGGGCTCCTTATTGGTCAACCATGTTTTAAATGCTGATCTATTGGTTGCTGCTCACTGAAGAGTTAGACTCCCGCTGAACCTGGAGAATGCCACGAAGCGGTGAGGCCTAATGATCATTGAGTGGTGGGGCAGTTGTAGAGTGGAGGAGTTCCCATATCTGAGCAGTGTAATTATGACCAGCTCTGGTTTGGCAGCAGAGGTCTTACTCAGAATCATTCAAGCAGCATTATCTTTTCAGCGGCTGAATAACGCTACATGGAAGCTACCTGGCCTGTCGCTCAATACGATGCTTTGGGGCTTCTTGATCACAGTTATGCCCACGTGGACTCCTTCAAAGGGCATCACCAGTTTGAATCGTACAGCCTGGCCTGTTGACGATCCATCGATTTACCGAGATTGGATTGTGTGATGGGCTCGCAAATCAGTCCCAACCGTAAGCTGTGCCATGTGATGCTGCGTTGGCTGGGGCATGTCACCTGCATGCCTATCCACCGCGTGCACAATCAGCTTCTGTTTGGCTTGATTAGAGGGGACTAAATGGGCTTGACATGGCCTACAGAAGAGATGTGGTGCAAGAGGATGTGAATCTCGACTTGCCAATGACCCGCGGTGTAGAGAACGCTCGTGCACGACGCTAATGGGCAGTTGGAGATGGTCACCCTCCAACAACAGCACAGCGGATGGACGAAGCTCGCAAGCAACGAGTGGAATGCCTGGCAGCGAAAACGCATTCAGTTGGCACACTGGATCGAACCAATGGTGCGTCTGTCGGCCTTCTCATTCAGTTTACCCGTAATACCCGAGTCAGTCCCTGACCTGCCAGCGAGCTTTTGACCCTCCACGTGGCCTTTGGACCTCGCCTGTCACAAGCGCCGAGGTGACTTCTCCCCCTACTTAGTGGCGAATAGCGATTGGGTATGTATTGCAAGTTGATTGCACAATTGTTTTCTCCTGAAAAGTAGGAAACGTGTTTTTTCAAAGGACGTTTACACTTAATTGTACGCATGTGTTGAACTTCTTCCGCACCGTACGTAGCTAACCGTGCTAATCGAAGGTGCAGGGGAAGGATAACAAACTTAACACAAAACGTAGTTCTAAAGGAATAGGTTTTTATTTTAGATTTAAAAGTGCATAGCTCCAGTGGCTTTCTAATTTTTGGAAGGAAGAGCGTTCCAGATAGCCGCAGAAGCGGCCGGAGACAATCCAGCGCAATACTTGCTTCCAAATACATGCTAACCACAAAAAGCGAATTAATGTTGAAATCTACATTTGGTGTGCCTATTTTTATAACCCCCAGTGACAACACCTACTCGGCTGTCGAGGATTTCGTCTTCACGTGTCGGTGTTGGATGTGGCAGGACTTTGCGCCTCGTTTATTATACTCCTCTAGATCGACCGATATCTGCCAATAGCCCCGTGCACCTTGATCTGTTCTCGATACGAGGCTGAGAAGGGAGGACTGGAGTAACGATCTCGAGAATCTGGCACTCGATCGAGACGGTGCCTCGCTGCCTCCTGCATCGCCACCTCGCTCTCGACCTGCCCCCGGCCCATCTGCCTCGGCAGCTTCACTCCCGCACCAACTGCCACCATGGCCTCCCTGGGCAGGCAGCACGAGCAGGAGTGTCCGGATGCCGTGGAGCTGTCGGTGCAGGGTGAGTGCAGGGTGAGTGCAGGCCTCGGCGGTCCTCCCACAGCTGTGTGTGTGTGTGCCACCACCGTTCTTGAAGGCATCGGAACTACAAGTAGCCTCATCATGAGACCTCATTTCTCGTAAAAGGTTTAAGTTAGTATTTTAACATCTTGACACCTGTTTTGTTCCATTATTGGAACCTCATTTGGCAGTAAAAAATATGATGATTGTTTTTATTTTATTTTTTACCCTTCTATCTGGCAACAAAACTGACACCTTTTTTTTGTTTGCCAGAAAAAAGGGGAAACCCTGTTCTCATACAGGTAGTCTCCTGCAAGCGTACTCCAGCAAGAGTACGCTTGCGTACTCGTGACTGGTTCTAACTCGCCATGTACACTGGGGCGATACCCCGACTCGGTTCGCAATGTTTACCCACCACCTACCTGGTTCGTTGGGCGCGTAACACAGACGCGGCGTCCGTCGTGTGAGGGTTGCCAGATGTTTGCCTCTCCTCTCCTGGCGCGGTCGTTGAGGCGGTGGGACGATTCTCTTGGACCCTGCCCCAGCAGCATACGTGGGTACAACAGTCGATCTGCGGCAGGTCGACTTTGGTGCGGGGTGAGGGGGTCAAGTGTGGGTATGCCCACCTCTTTAAAGACGTCTGGTGAGCGGGGAGGTCGAGCGTTAAAGTGAATTTTGTGTAACCACACGAGAACTCCAGAGACCACGTGGGTCTCCAAAAATAGAAACGCCAAAACGTAAACCAAATGCCCTTCAGAGCTCCCGCCGGTCGATGCTCTTCCGCCGCAGAGAGCCGAGGAAGCGAACGAGTGGCACGGAGCAGGGCTGCACCCACTGGAGGGCAGGTGAACCTTGAGCCGTCGTCGTCGTCGGTTCCTTCGCGGGTTGCAATCGGCGACTCCAGCAGTAGCGAGCCTGCTCGTGCTGCTAGGTCAGTCGCCGGCAGAGTTGCGGTGATTGAATGCAGTTATTGTGTTTGTTCCGTTGAGTTAAAGGCGTTTCGCACCGTACGTAGCCAACCGTGCTAATCGGAGGTGCGGAGGAACGACAAGAAACCAAACACAACCCGTGTTACATACTAAAAGAAAGTATGTAATCGGCGACGTTCCGCACAATGCCCCTTCTTCATAGCAGAGAGAGAGATGCTATGAAGGTACATTTTCCCAACATTTGTCTGTAGAGGACAATCATTAACAAGTGTGTATCGGCGTGTGCATTATTTGCACCTGTGCACCACTGCCGACGCAGCATCACCCAAAAACAATTGGCCCACTTACACAGTGCGGCCACGCCACTCGCCCCCCCCCCCCCCCCCCACAATGGGGACCGCCTCTGGTTTGCAGGCATGGAGTGCGAGGTGGGCCCTCCATCTGACAGGCCACGTGTCTGCACCGTGTAGGCTCCGTGCCCGGGTGGCTTCGTGGCTGTCTCATCCGCAACGGCCCCGGGCGACACTGCGTGGGGCCCTCCTGCTACCAGCACTGGTTCGACGGCCTGGCGCTCCTGCGAAAGTTTCGCTTCTGCGACGGTGAGTCGAGTGGTGGTGGTGGGTGGTGGTGGTGGGCGGTGGTGGTGGTGGGGGGCGGTGGTGGTCACTGTAGGGCTCAGGTCGGAGGTTGGCTGGGTGGGTGGGGACGCAATCGGGCTAAAGTTACAAAAGTCATCACGGCCAGAGTTCCAGAGGCTTTAGGCAATTGGTCACTGACCTCCAAGGTCCACTTTGCGGGACATCTGTGAGAAAAAAAGAGCTTAATAGATTATCGGATTCCTCCAGGATACAGATTCTGATCTCGCGAGCGCACACAGAGTTGTATTACACTTTAATTTCCACATTGTTTAACACAGTTAAGAACCCATTTTCCAGAGTGATCTGGGTCATCAAAATAACAAAACCAATGAATATAAAAAACACAAGTAGCTGTACAGCAATGATGCAACTACAAATCGGAGTAGAGACGACTGCATCCCAGAAGAAATCGAAAATACTGCAAAGTCATCACTTACAATGAAAAGGAAAAATTTCCATCGTGAAAATTACTCAAATTACTTTTCAACCGTGCATGTACAATACAATTTCAGAAACAATACAGATGTCTATGGGTGGTATTGCACTAATATGTTAACAGGAATGTTTTAAGGACAATTACAAGCGAAGTCATCGTAAAGAGTCAACAGCTCAGCCTCAAATTGTGAGGGACAGAATCAAAATATTTACACTGGAGGAATCCGATGAGCTAATCAAGCAATGATAGTAGGTTTTTACCCTTTTAACTGGTACCAGTTAAAAGGGTAAAAACCTACTATCATATTTTGCCACTGGTAAAAGAGATCTCATAGTCTAATCAAGCAATGTTTCACACATTTCCAGTAGTTTGAAGCGATGGAACACCACGTGCTCGGGGCATTAACAGAGCGTGAGTGAGACCCACGTGGGGTTTGTGTCCTCGGTGCAGTGCACTTCAGTGTTGTGGCGCGTCTGATCTCAAAGGCTTTGTTCTGAATACTCGCTGTGGATAGGGTTAGGGACCGAGTTGTGTGTGTGCGTTAAAGATGAACTTGGCCCAATGGATATGTCAAAAGACAAAACTAGATGTCACCTTACAACCGTTCTGTCACCTGTGCCACCCGTGTCACCTGTGCCACCACGTCATGTGCCATCTGTGCCACCCATGTCACCTGTGTCACCCGTGCCACCTCATGTCCCACCCGTGTCATCTGAGCCACCCGTGTCACGTGTGCCACCCGTGTCACCTGTGTCACCCGTGCCACCTCATGTCCCACCCGTGTCATCTGAGCCACCCGTGTCACGTGTGCTACCCATGTCACCTGTGTCACCCGTGCCACCTCATGTCCCACCCGTGTCATCTGTGCCACCCGTGTCACGTGTGCCACCCGTGTCACCTGTGCCACCTCTTGTGCCACCTCATGTCCCACCCGTGTCATCTGTGCCACCCGTGTCACGTGTGCCACCCATGTCACCTGTGTCACCCGTGCCACCTCATGTCCCACCCGTGTCATCTGTGCCACCCGTGTCACGTGTGCCACCCGTGTCACCTGTGCCACCTCTTGTGCCACCTCATGTCCCACCCGTGTCATCTGTGCCACCCGTGTCACGTGTGCCACCCGTGTCACCTGTGCCACCTCTTGTGCCATCTCATGTCCCTCCCGTGTCACGTGTGCCACCCGTGTCACGTGTGCCACCTCCTTCACATGTGCCACGTGCTGTGCCGCGTGCGTGACGCGCGCAGGCCGCGTGTGGTTCTCGAGCCGCTACCTGCAGAGCGACACCTACAAGAAGAACGTGGCGGCCAATCGCATCGTGGTGCCGGAGTTCGGCACCAGAGTGGAGCTCGACCCGAGCCTGGGCCTCCTGGAGAAGTACTTCCCACACCCCGGAGGCGGTGGCGTGGCACAGCGATTGTCGCAGAGGGTCCCGGCTCGAACCGTTGCTGGGCCCTCTCCCAGATCGACTCAGCCTTAACAGAGTTCCTGGTGCAGGGTGTATACAGTACATCAGCACTGGGGTGACAAAGGTGGCTGGGCATGCTGCTGGCCTCCTGCGCTGCCTTCATAGGTGCTCGCAAACAGCACTTGCCCCATCTCCCTGCGATAGGCGACACGGGGGGGGGGGGGTGGGAATCTCTGTCTCTGCTGCGTGTGTGAGATGACGTAACGTTGAATGTGTCTGCTGCTCGTCTCGATTTGGCCAGGTCGATGACCTATCTCAGGAACATCATGCCCGACAACACGGACAACTGTCTCATCAACGTGGTGCGGTACGGGCAGGACGTGTACGCGTGCACCGAGACGACGATCATGCGGCGCCTCGACCCCGACACCCTCGACACCCTGGACAAGGTTCGCATCCTCACCTGGGTCCTGGCCCAGGTGCTGGCTCAGGTCTCGTTCCGTGTCCTGAGAAACGTGAGGTGGGGGGAGGGGGTTCGCGTAGAGAGACCCTGGCGTTCGTCAGTGTACACGTTGTCACCATGGCCTTTCATAAAATACAATATATCAACCAGCACGTGGTAAACTGGCAGCCACTTCCTCTCAGCCACGCCTACTCCACCACTAACCCCGCCCACTGCACGTCTAACACCGCCCACTATGTATGTAGCTCCTCCCACTGCACGTCTAACTCCGCCCACTATGTATGTAGCTCCTCCCACTGCACATCTAACACCACCCACTATGTATGTAGCTCCTCCCACTGCATGTCTAACACCGCCCACTGTTTATGTAGCTCCTCCCACTGCACGGCTAACACCGCCCACTATGTATGTAGCTCCTCCCACTGCATGTCTAACACCGCCCACTGTTTATGTAGCTCCTCCCACTGCACGGCTAACACCGCCCACTATGTATGTAGCTCCTCCCACTGCACGTCTAACACCGCCCACTGTTTATGTAGCTCCTCCCACTGCACGTCTAACACCGCCCACTATGTATGTAGCTCCTCCCACTGCACGTCTAACACCGCCCACTGTATGTAGCTCCTCCCACTGCACGTCTAACACCGCCCACTATGTATGTAGCTCCTCCTACTGCACGTCTAACACCGCCCACTATGTATGTAGCTCCTCCCACTGCACGTCTAACACCGCCCACTATGTATGTAGCTCCTCCCACTGCACATCTAACACCACCCACTATGTATGTAGCTCCTCCCACTGCACGGGTAGCCCCGCCCACTGTTTATGTAGCTCCTCCCACTGCACGTCTAACACTGCCCACTATGTATGTAGCTCCTCCCACTGCACGTCTAACACCGCCCACTATGTATGTAGCTCCTCCCACTGCACGTCTAACACCGCCCACTATGTATGTAGCTCCTCCCACTGCACGTCTAACACCGCCCACTATGTATGTAGCTCCTCCCACTGCACGGGTAGCCCCGCCCACTGTTTATGTAGCCCCGCCCATTATTCAATCGGCCCCGCCCCTCTGTCAGCATCATGAGCTGAACACGAGGCCAGAACATTTAAAACCGATTCATGGAATCTCGATTTTCACAAAAAAAAGTCCAGGATGGGAGACCAGACTTTTTGACACCACGGGAACAGTTCCTGGCCAAACCAGGATGTTTGATTAAGGTGCAGCCCTGCAATTTCAGACGTCTTAGAAGAGTTGTCAGGACTCACACTTTAACCCACCACACGCGGCTTGCCGATCGACTCTGTCAATCCAGCAGTATCAATGAGGGGGGGGGTTTAAGAAACTTGTCTCATTGTTTACAACTGCCGTGCCAGGAGATTGAACCGGCGACCTCGAGATTGCAGGTCCAATGTGCTAACCACTACACCACGGCGGCGTCCACGGGTGTTGGGAGTGGTCACCTAACTAGAGGTGTTGGAGTGGTCACCAGAGGTTTTGATTTAAAGCTTTCGTGACTGCAGGGATTCATCTTCTTGGTTCTTTCGGTAAAGTCATGTAGAATGGAAATAATAAAGATAAAACATAATAAAATAATTCTCATGACGTTTCGGCCACAACGCAAGTAGCCGTCCTGAGGAGACAGAGTCTGAATGACTCTGTCTCCTCGCTTCAGACTCTGTCTCCTCGATAGACCTGTTCCGCACCTGAGGACGGCTACTTGCGTTGTGGCCGAAACGTCGTGAGAATGATTTAATTGTTTTATTTTTTTTATTTTATTATTTCCATTCTACGTGACTTCACCGAAAGAACCAAGAAGACTAATCAGAGGTGTTGGGAGTGGTCACGTGACCAACCTCGCGGCTGCCTCGACCCAGGTGGACATGGCCAAGTTCCTGACCGCGACCATGATGAGCGCTCACCCGCACTACGAGGCGGACGGCTCCATCGTCAACATCTGCACGGCCATTGCCGACAAGGGCAAGACCAAGTACTGCCTCTTCACCGTGCCGCCCACTCTGCCCGGTGCGAGGACACGGGGACACGGAGACTCGGGGTCAAGGGGAACACGGACGACATGGGAACACGGGGGAATGGGGACTCTATGAGATACCGGGAGACGAAAGGCATGGGGGAGTGGAGATATGGGGTACCAGACGGGTTCGGTTGAACAGGGGGCATGGGGACAAGGGGGTGTGGGTGGATTGGGAGCACTGACGGTCAGGGAAACGCAGGGGCACGGGGGATCAATCTGAGGTTTAGAGGTAACTATGTGTGCGCTTCTATCTTAAACGGTCGACACCCGTCTCCTATGAACCCACGTGTCGCTATGTCCCCGTGTCTCCCTCGCTCTCCATGTTTTCTCTGACCCCACCATGTCTCCCGTGCTCTCGAGTTTCCCCTTTGTCCCTATGCCATCTCCCTTGTCACGCCTCGCCTTCCCGTGTCTCTTCCCACATCTCCCAGTGTCTCTCCGCGCCGCTCCCCGTTTTTCTCCCTGCACCTCCCCGTGTGTCTCCTTGCACCTCCCCGTGTCTCTCTCCCATTGTCTCTCCCCGTGTCTCTCCCATTGTCTCCCACCCCCCCTTGTCTTCACCGTGGCTCTTTCCACATCTCCCAGTGTCTCTCCGCGCCGCTCCCCGTGTTTCTCCCTGCACCTCCCCGTGTCTCTCTCCCATTGTCTCTCCAATTGTCTATCCCCTTGGCCATCCCCGTGTCTCTCTCCTATGTCTCTCTCCTATGTCTCTCCCATTGTCTCCCCCCCCACCCCCCTTGTCTTCATATATCTCTCCCTTATCTCCCTCCCGTGCCTCCTCTCCCCCGTGCCTCCCCTGGCAGGCGACGAGCCGTGCGCGGGGCTGCGCGGCGCCCGCCACGTGCTCTCGGTGCCGTCCCGGCAGCGCCTGAGCCCCAGCTACGTGCACAGCTTCGGGCTGAGCGCGCGCCGCGCCGTGCTGCTCGAGACGCCGCACGTGATGGACGTGACGCGCATTCTCTCCGCCTACGTGCGCGGCGCGTGCATGGCGAGCTGCCTCTCCTTCCAGCCGGACGGCAAGGTACGAGTTGAGCACCGGCAGCTACACCAGCAGCAGTACATCCCCGTCAACCCCTAATCAGCGCCCTACCTTGTTAGTCACGCCGTGTCCTTATACAACTCAAAGTTCATCCTGCAAAGTCCCATCACAAGGGATAAACACTACACGACTATACACTACACTATACACTACTCTATACACTACACTACTATACACTACTATACACTACACTATACTACTATACACTACTCTATACACTACCCTACTATACACTACACTACTATACACCACTATACACTACACTATACACTACACTACTATATACTACTATACACTACTCTATACACTACTCTACTATACACTACACTACTATACACGCCTATACACTACACTTCTATACACTACTATATACTTGTCAACCCCTAACCAGTGCCCTACCTTATTACACACCAGTTCAGACCTGACTGGTCACCCCGTGCCCCTTACAAATCTCAACGTTCATCCTACAAAGTTCCATCACGAGGGGGAAACACAAACAAATAGACAAATTATGTTTTGTTGCCCGCACTGAAACGGCTGTACGCCGTATGGACCTGAAAACTCGATTTCCCTGCACAAGGATACGGGGTAAACCGTTGTGGGTTGACAGCTATGACAGCAGCAGTAGCAGCACCCAGCAATCCCACTGGCAGCAGCAGCAGCAGTACCAACACTCGGATCGGATCGTCAAAAGCGCTCGCAACAAATAGTAGCGGTAGCGTCAATAGTAGTAGCATCAGCAGCTGCAGCAGCAGCAGCTGCAGCAGTAGCTGCAGCAGCACCATCAGTAGCACCATCAGTAGCACCGGTCGTAGCAGCAGCTACATGAGTAGTAGCAGACTGGGCACCAGTAGTATCAGAACAGCAGCAGCAGTTGCAAGCAATAACAGCAGACGTGTTTCAAGGGATTCAAACACATCTCTCTGCCCGCAATGAACATTATGTGTTAGGTTAAAGAAAAACACGAAATTTGAAAATATATTCATTTTAACCGCTTTTAATCCGCTTGAGTACCTGTAACGAACACAACTCGCCACCAAGGGGTTATGCTGCACTGCCATCTACTGGCCAACACGCAGCCTCGCACGCCCAAGGCGTTTGTGCGTGTTGTGCGTGTTGTGCGTGTTAGTGTGTGTTGTGTGTTTGTGCGTTGTGCGTGTGTTTGTGCGTTGTGCGTGTGTTTGTTAAGTTGTGCGTGTGTGTTGTGTGTTTGTGCGTTGTGCGTGTGTTTGTGCGTTGTGCGTGTGTTTGTTAAGTTGTGCGTGTGTTTGTTAAGTTGTGCGTGTGTTTGTTGTGTTGTGCGTGTTTGTGTGTTGTGTTGTGCGTGTTTGTGTGGTGTTGTGCGTGTTTGTGTGCGTGTGTTGTATTGTGCGTGTGTTTGTTGTGTTGTGCGTGTTTGTGTGGTGTTGTGCGTGTTTGTGTTGTGTGTTGTGCGTGTTTGTGTTGTGTGTTGTGTTGTGCGTGTTTGTGTTGTGTTGTGCGTGTTTGTGTGGTGTTGTGCGTGTTTGTGTTGTGTGTTGTGTTGTGCGTGTGTTTGTTGTGTTGTGCGTGTGTTTGCGCTTGAGAAGACTTTGGGTAAATGACTCTCTCCCCGTCGCAAGATTGTCGACATCGCTAACGTACAGAGACGCCCATTGCCGCAGACCTACATCCACGTGCTGGACCGCTCGGGGTCGGATCGCGGTGCCCAGGCACCCCAGTACTACGCGGGGCCCATGGTGGTCTACCACCACGCCAACGCCTACGAGGACGACGAGGGCCAACACCTCGTGGTGGACGTGATGGCCTACAGCACGGATCAACTCTACTCCGCCTTCTTCTTCAGGGGGCCCAACGCAGTGGTCGGGAACACCGGGGGACCCCCCATCTCCTGCAGGGGCTTGCGCTACGTGCTCCCGCTGGGCCCGCGACAGGTGAGGTCACGGGGCGGCAGGTGAGGTCACGGGGCGCCAGGTGAGGTCACGGGGCGGCAGGTGAGGTCACGGGGCGGCAGGAGGACCCTCCTCGGGCGAGCGCCCAGGACGGGGGGTGGGCAAACGAAATAACAAAAAGGGGCATTTACATTTTATTTTAGAATTTGGTTTAAGCAAAAAAAAAAACCTCAAATATTTCAAGAGCCACAATGCGGCACGTGGTGAACACGAGACGGTCGTCCCCACCGTGCTAGCATCAGTAGGTGCCCGCTCGCAGCACTTTCCCCAACAGTCTGTTGAGGCTATACGGGGCCGTCTTTGTTTTTATCTGTGTGTATTCGTGTGTGTGTATGTGTTTGTATGTGTATAATGTGCAGATGTTTTTGTGTCCGAATGTGTCTCTCTACGGGCTTGTGTTCGTTTGTGAATCTGTGTCTGTTTATGAATCTGTTGTGTGCATCAATGTGCCTCTGTACCTATCGTTATGTATCTGCATCTTATGTTTCTGGATCTGTATAAACATCAGCACTGGGAAGACAAAGGTGGACAGGTGTAGTGCTGTAACTTTGTGTGCTGGCCCTTTCATAGGTGCTTGCTGACAGCACTTTCTCTAACAGTCTGTATTAAGGCTATATGTGGGGATCTTTGTTGTGTATCTGTGTGTATCTGCAAGTTTGTGGGTTGGCGGCGTCAAGCGGCCGTTTTCTTTTGTTATTCCGTGCACAGGGAGCGGAGTTGGGATCGAACCTGGTGACGATGAGCGGAACCACGGCCCAGGCACTGCTGCAGAAGAAGGGAAAGATCGAATGCATCCCCGAGGAACTCTTCCCTGGCGAGTTCTCCGCTCTGCATCGCCAGCTCCACCCTCAATCTCACCGCAATGCTGCGGTCACATCTGGGGTGGAGCACCCAGCCCCGAGCTCACTGCTACACCCAGTAGATTTCAAGATAGAGCAGCAGTCAGGGCAATTGGTGATCCAGCGCTCGATGATCCACTCCTGTCACTCACTCACTTACTAGCGGTCAGTGGCCTTGTAGTTACTCCTCAATCACTACTAACATGGTTACTGTTCCCGTGAACTTCAGTCAATTGACTGTTTAGTCTCATCGACACTGATTTCAACCACCACACGACAGGTCACTACAATTATCTTTCTGCGTCTGCCCTTGCACTTCTCAACTTTTCATTCCCTCCCATGGACTTTGTTTCCCCAAGCTCTTGTAACATAGCTCAAAGATTCGTGTTAAATCTTCTATCTATTAGAACGTTAATAGTGCTCTGTTGCTGTTCCTTCCCAACTTTCTCGTTATCCCTCTCCTCTCTCTCCTGCAGACATTGACCTTCCCTGCATCAACCCCCGCTACCGTGGGAAGAAGTACCGGTACCTGTTCGCGATCCAGTTTGACGGCGCAATCACCAGCAAAAGAGTAAGGCGAGTGTGTGTATGTGAGATAAAGTTCAGCACCATGGCCAGTCAAGTGAGTTCAGCACCACGGACAGCGCTCGTGCATTGTGAATACTTCACACACACGCACAAGAAATACGTGTGGAAGCACATGCTCATATGTACAACGTTCACACGTGCACACATACACCCGTAAATAGACGCAGATCCTCATTCTAGCCGACCTTGTTAAGGCCTGCACATGACACGAGGGGGTGGTGTGGCCAGCACCGCACATTTGCCTCTCCAGTGCTGATGTTGATTTAGAAAGCTTGCGAAGTGAATCGTGGAGGGCTCGCTGGCAGGAGGCTGTGGGACAGATGCGGGTGTCGTGGATTACTCAAGGTGACCGGTGGATGGGGACCGCCTGTGCTCCCCACTGGGAGCGGCACACACACGGACACACCGAGAGCAGGTGCTGTGCTCTGGTCGTCCCGCAGATGGTGAAGCTGGACCTGGAGACTCGCGAGACGCGGCTCTGGGAGGCGGACAACGGGTGGTGCGGGGAGCCCGTGTTCGTGGCCAGCCCCGACGCCTCAGCGGAGGATGACGGTCAGTGACGGCCCCTGCAGCCCCGCTACTGCTACTCGGCTCCATGTGTCCGCGTGTGTGGGCGTGACTGCGCTGGGGGTGCGGGTAAACACCTGTGTGTGACTGTGAGGCTGTGTATGGGGAAACGGTAGTGCAGTGGTTAGCGCACTGCGCCAGTAACCCCGTGGCCCCAGTCCAATGCTCGCTCATGACCAATACCAGTATTGAATATTTGAACAGGTCCTAGATCACTCCTAGGTCGACGTGGCCTTAAATGACCACCTGGTGTGGTGTGAAAACAACACCATAGACCGGGTGTGGTGCTGGTCACTCACTTACCCGTGTCCCGTGTCGACCTTAATAGTTGCTCGCCAACCTTACTTGTCCCAAGTCTGTTCAGGCTATATGGGGGAAATGTCTTGGTGTGACTGTGCGTGTCTATGTGGGTGAGTGGGTATAAACTAGCGTTGTTAAACGCAAAACCAGGAACCATTTTTCAGAATTGGTTATCGGTTCCTAAATTCAAGAACCGGTAACAGACTCCAATGTAACCTTAGTAACGAGTCCACCGACCGGCATTCGCAAATGTACAAACCGCACGGTAGCCCAAGTCTCCACGTAGTATATTTGTCTTCGCTTCTCAGCTCCAGAGGTAAATGTGGAAGCCTTAAATGTATCGCTCGTGCCACTGCTTGCGAAATAACCTCCAACAGAAGGAGCTAAAGAGGGCAAGTGGTCTTCTCTTACACTCTGACCAGATGTGTCGGAAGAGATGGGCCAGACCCAAACCTTACCGCCGCCAAGTGCGACCTGCCGATCGACTCACTCACTGTGGCGTGCCCATTCGTGCTCCTGCTGGGTAGACAGAGAGCAGGGGGGAGAGGGGATTTAAGAAACTTGCCCCATTGTTTCAGAGTTGGAATCTTAACGACAGACCTCTGGATTGCAAGTTCAGTGTGCTCAACCATTTAGCACGCTGAACTTCCATCGTTTTTCAGTTGAAAAGCTGAAAATTCCATGTTTATTGCTCTCAACATTATTTGTGCGACTGCGTGGGTGAGTGCGTATACACCTGTATGTAGGTGTGACTGTGTGGGTGTGTGGGCATACACCTCTGTGAATATGCGCGACCGTATGGACGTATACTTGTGTGAAACGTGCTGCTGTGGGCGAATGGAGGGTGTGTGACGGTAAGATGCCTCGCGATGGAGTGCTGCGACGTGCGCGTTCGGCCGTGCTGTTGCGTGATGGCGTAGTGTGCTGCTGCGGTGCGACGTTACGTGGTGACGGTGTGACGACGACGGCGTGACGTGAGTGTTGCGCCGTGGCCGAGGTGCGCCGTGCGTTGCTGCGCGACGGTGCGATGCGGCGGTGCGATGCGATGGTGCGTGATGACGGTGTTGCGACGGTGTTGCAGGCGTGCTGCTGTGCGTGACGGCGTCGCACGACGCTGCGCGGGGCGTGGACATCGTGGTGATCGACGCTCGCGAGATGAAGGAGCTGGGCCGCGCTCGCACCCCCTCCTTGCTCCCGATGGACATGCACGGCATCTTCATCCCCGACCACTCCGCCTAGCGACCACTCCTCCCCCTGCCTGCCTCTCTCAGTACGACTGCAGCACCAAGCAACAACCGTTCCATTCGCTAGGCGGTACAATAATCTCAATGAAACGAACAACATTTAGCAAAACGGCCGACACGAATATGTTGGACGTTATATCGCATGATATCTCCTCGTATCCCCATATCGTGGCGGCCCAAGCGAGAAGTGGTTAGAGCTCAACTAGGCAGCGAGACACCAAACCCGACAAAGATCACAGTCGCTTTTTTGCGTTTTTATTCTCACCGATCGCTACAAAAATCCTCAGCGACTACAATTACGTCGCGCAAACGTTCTTCACTCGGAAGCAACGGCGTCGTCTTCATCCGACGAGTGCGGCAGAGGAGCCTTGCCACGCCACGGCACTGCCGAAGCACACTCCCCCGGCGCCAGCTACTTGCGCTCCCCCTTGCCAGTGCACGATTTGAGCAACTCAACGGCCTCCTTCTGCACCTGGGGCAGGCGGGAGGGCGGGCGGGCGGGAGAGCGTCAGTGCCTGCGGCACGCGCGATTAATCTGCATTCTCAGGTTCAATTCTATTACTGCGTTGTGATGGCGATACGCGCAGGAGCTCGATGCCAATGTCGAGCTCGGCTGCTGGTCACGATGAGAGGGCTTCGGAAGAGAGGTGGTGTAGTTTTTGCCGTTCCTCCTCCGTCGAAGGAGCGCAGGCTACAGTGGTTTACAGTACGGTCCATCGTTCTCGAGTGCGGTGAGTTGATCATCTCAGCCGGGTCACCAATGGCTTGACATTTCGACCCGTAGACGCACGCATAAAACCGCAGGCTCGCATAGAGACTAACAGATTCACGGAGAGACCCATAAACTCACATAGAGATTCGTAGGCCTCACATTGACCGCGTTGTGATTAAACTAGGCAACCAAGTGTAGCCACAGTTGATGGTCTCAGCCCGGTCACCAATGACTTGACACGGGAGGCAAAAATATTCGCGTGAAGAATCACAGACGGGCATCGGAGTAGAGAAAAAAAAACTCAACACATTCATCAGGAGCACCTTTGCCTGGAAAGAATAAAGATACAAACCATGACATTTCACACAATGGCCCATTATTCTCATAGCACTCTCAGCGAAAACACACACAGTCTCACGTCGTTGTGATTGGTCCATGTCGTTGTGCTTTGTCAAGTGGAGACATGCTCTCAGCCCACTCTCGGGACAATTGCACGTGAAAAAAAAGCACAAAGGTCAATTTGGTTCCGCTCCTGATTTGGCTAAATTCCAGCCGTAAGGATTAAAATATCCGTTTCGTCTGTCACGTGACGAACGTGATGGACGTGACGGACGTGATTCTCTTCGGCAGGGTAGATGCGTAAAGTGCTGATCCCCCCCCCCCCTCGCTCGCTTGGAGGGATCTCAGACGCGGTTCTGCAATGTCCAATTCCGCGGGGCCTTTCTCTTAACACGAAGGGTCGCGCTGCTCTGTGGGAGTCCCGAATGGATTCTCCGACTCGTGATGGCGACGCCGAGAGCGACAGACAGGATACAACGTGGGGGAAAATGATTAAACTTTAAAAACAAAACTTCCGTCGTGACAAAGAGACACACACGCGCCCCCAACCTGGGCATCCTCGTCGGTACGAGCCGGGAAGTCGCGCGCCTTGGTGAGCCACAGCAGCGCCCCGCGCACGTTCCCCAGGCGCAGCTGCGTCTTCCCCAGCATCAGCAGGTTCTTGCTGTAGAAGCTGGGCTCCACTGGGACAGAACGGCCAACGTGGGGTCGGTTGGCAAACAAGCCATGCGCCCCCACGCAGGGACTCTCCCCGACACGTTCCAACGTGCGTTTAGGCAGCGGTTATGGAAGTCACCGGGTTTGTGCCTCCCAAGTATTGGGGCAATCGTTTGATTAGCAAAGGGGTAAGTCCCAAATAGCAACACAACTTGACGTGAAAAGTTGACGGGCATGAACGGACGGCCACTAATATGTTGACTGTTCAGTTCATATTTGACGTCCGTTACAAAACTGGCAAATCGCAGGGAGTTTTGCGTGCTTCATTTACGTGGGGTGTTATCTCATACTTTGGTTTTCTGGCAGTGTCAATAAAAACTCGGCGTATAATGATTCACCAATTAAAATCGATTCTTACAAGTATGATTCGTGCCTCGAATTTATCCGTGAAATTACATTTTTTTGTATCCGTAGACGTACGCAGGTGGGTTATCATGCACCCTGCAGCCATGACAGGGGCTACATTCTCCGCATCGCTAAACAATACATCTTGAATAAATTCATCACCTCAAATCACAACAAACCATTTGCACCCCAGGCAAAACTGTTACGTCCCCAGTACAAATACCACAGGGCTCTAAACCACAGGGCTCTTCCTCGTCTCATGAATGTAGCGAGGTGCGGCGGTACCTTGCTCGGCTTTGCTGAAATAGTCGAGTGCCTGGAAAACAGAGCGGGGGACATCGCGTCACACGCGGCCCTCCCTCCACGTGCGGCACACCGACGGGAAAGCCGCGAGGCTTCTCGCAAACCGCCGGCGCCGCGTCGCGGCCGCTACCTCGTAGAAGGTGGCGCTGGGGGGGGAGGCGAACAGCACGGCGGCGATCCGCCGCTGGTACCACGGCATCTCGGCAAACGTGAAGCACCTGGGGTGTTGTGCGCGCACACGGGCGGATGGACGGAGGAACGCACAGATGGACGTTATTGATGGATGGATGGATGCACAAAGGGGTGGAACGATGAACAGATTGATGGATGAAGGGACGGATGGACAGATGGGTTGACAGATTGAAGAACAGGCATATGGGCAGATTAGCTCATGGACAGAGGTACGTCATTACTGAGCCTTCACCATAACCGTAGGGGGTCTGCTTTTGGAATTTCACGTGAAGTAAGCGTAAATTGTTTTTTAGCAGTGATAATCATTGCCTGTTATAGAACTCAACAGCACTTGCCGCAACGGTCTGTTCAAATCTACACGGAGGATGCGTCTCACCATAATCCCATGAGGTGGAGCGACGTGGGGTCTCTGGGGTTCAGCTCGATGGCTTTCTGTGGCAGAGAGGGAAAGGAGGGGGTGTCAGCCGCGGCGCCCGTCTGCCGGTGTGCCTCGTGCCCCCCCCCGTGTGGGTCGTCGGCTTACCTGGAAGTGCTCCTTTATCACAAACGCGTTTGCGATCTTCACCTTGATTCCCTCAAAGTCGCCCACGTCGCTCACGCAGATGGCGTACCACTGCGCGCAGATGGGAGAGGAATTTAAACTTCAGCGAAGTTAAAATTCCATCACCAATGCAATAACTGGCGTTCTAAGATCACTAGGCCAGACGTGAACCGCAAAGTCCATCAATGCCGTTTGTTAAGAGCACAAAGCGTCATTGCAAACCCGCAAAGCATCATGGGATTGAACTGTGAACCACTGCAACAAACTGGCAAAAGTGCTGCCACTCGGGCATGCTAAGGGCAAGCTAGCGCGTTGATTTTCAGAACGTTACAATTCAATTGGCGGTTCCTTTCGCCTGTAGCAGTGGCCCCGAGGCCGCACCTTGTGGCAGGCGAAGCTGCTTGGGTTCTTGCCGAGCGCTCTCTTGGCAGCGTCCAGGGCCTCGTACGTGAGCCGGCGTCGCTCCTCCGTGGTGGTGCCGCTCCGCTGGGCCAGGTCGCGCGCCGCACGTGCCAACCGCCACAGCACCTCGTCGCTGTCCAGCCTGGGGCGCAAACCACGACAAGCCCTCTCTCGCCGTCACTCTCGTGCCCCTGTGTGTGCGTCTCTCTCTGTCTCTCTCCACCTCTCTGAATCCCCCTTGTCTCCGTCTCTCTCCGTCTCGCCACCCTTTCTCTCTCTCTCTTTCTCCGTGTCTGTCGCCGACTCTCTGTCACTGCCACCTTGCTTCTGTCTTGTTACACAGCAACAGAAGCAGCTGTGAGTGTGTGCACGTGCAAACGTGTGTGTGTGTGGCGGCGAGCGGGGTAGTGGTTAGCGTGCTGCGCTATGGACCCGGTGGTCCGAGTTCAATTGCCGTTCACGACCAACGCCAGTAATGGTTATCTGAACTGGTCCTGGGCCTCCTGTAAGTCGACTCAGCCTCAAATGAATACCTGGCATAGCTACCTATACTTTGCACTCCTCTATTGTTTGTTGTTGTAACTTGCTGACCCGCTCTAGCTGGAGATCTGTGAAAAAGAGCTTTATAGCTAATCGGATTCCTCCGGTATAAATATTTTAATTTTAATTCCGAGGTCTGGGAGCGGACGCATCCCCAACCCCCCTCCCGGTGATTTGGTCACAAACGAAATAATTGCCAAAATGCAACCGATACGTCCTCTTGCACAACGCAATTTGCGCAGGCATCGGCATTAACCGATAGATCGATGGACCATCGCGTGCGTGGCAACGGTAGAGAGCGCCGGCGCTGTGCTCGTCACCGGTCCGCCTGCTCCTTGAGCAGCAGGTAGAGCTTCTCGGACTCCAGCGTGCCGTACAGGTAATCCGCCTGCTCGATGAGCTTCTCCAGCGCGTAGTCTGGACACACGGCGTCGTCGCAGCGCACGGACACAGAGGGAAGGTTAAAGGTCGAACTCAACCCGGCAGCGCGAGGCGGCGGCGTCGTCGCGGCGAGGGCGGAGGTGAGCATGGGCACGCGAGCTGAATCGGCGTCAACACGGAGGTGTGTTTTGGAACTGGAGTCTGCAACCTCCTGCCCGGGGGACGCAAGCGGGCCTGCGGGACGCAAGCGGCCTGTGGCTTAGTTTTGGCCGGCCAGCAAACGTTCGCTGAACATCTTGGCGGGCAGTCCGCCAGCAACGCGCAGGGCGACGTCACATTTACAAACGTCGTGGCTCTCGGGGGATTTTTCGTATTCTCAATATGGCCAGCGCTTGAAATATCACCGGAGTGTGAACACAGCTTAAACTTGCGTGAACATGCCGGATGCTTCACAGATGTGGAAACACACGGGGGAGCCCACTTGCAGCACGTCGCCCTGAGAAGTGGTCGCATTTAAACGCTGCGACGTGAATCCACACTGCGTTCGATTTGCACAACTGTTCCCACCCGGTTGAGTCGTGCCGCTCCCGTGTCTCCCGCTCACCTGAGCCGCTGGTGGCTTGGGCGGCCGCAAGAGGAGGCCTCCACATCTGGACCCCGGCCCAGCCGGCCACACCACCAAGCAGGGCCCACCGGAGGCCACGCACAACGCCAGGGCTGTTGGGACACGCACGCACGCCGTGGCCCTACGCACACCTTCGGGCCTCTTCACAGAATCAATCGCAGCTGCTGCCATTCGCCACTCGGTGAAAGTGACAATGCTGCGGTGCTTGTGCCAGGCTCAGGTGCACTTTGAGGCGACATGGAGGGTGGAAGGCTCGCTGCAGGCCGGTCACGATGACAGGCCCTGCGTTACGTGGCGACGGCATTGAGATGTCCGTACCCAGTGGTTCTCGTCACCCCCCTGCTTCTGCACCATCGCAATGCCACGGCTGGTGGACGCAGAGCTTCTGGGGACTTGGGGACCGTGGTGATGCGGCGCGTTGTTTGACAGTGCAGGTTGGTGACGGGCGCATCCGAGTCCCTTGGCACGGGTGCCCCCCAATTCAAGTGGCGTAGCTACTCAGCTGTGCACACGAGCCTCTGAAGAAGCTACCAGGACGTGCAGCGAAACGTCGGAATTCGCGGCGTTGGACACGCAGGCACAACCCGAATAAGAAAACGTGAAGAAGCTGCGTTGGTAAGTGGCAAACAAGGCGAGACGGACGGTGGTGGGGCTCTGGAAGGTTTGGCGTTGTGTGGAAGTCGCCGGGGGTTGCTTACCCGCACAATCTTGACAGCCCCACAGCTGCAGCAGCTCCTGCAGGGGTCGCCCACACTCTGCACGTGGCGGCCGTCGGCACCGACCCCTCGAACCTCCGGGCTGCCCCCTGTAAGGGACACACGTCCAGACACCCCACTCATCATCACACACGTCCAGACAACCAGCTCATCATCACACACAGCTAGACACCCCACTCATCATCACACACAGCTAGACACCCCACTCATCATCACACACGTCCAGACAACCCGCTCATCATCACACACGGCTAGACACCCCACTCATCATCACACACGGCTAGACAACCCACTCATCACCACACACGTCCAGACAACCCGCTCATCATCACACACGGCTAGACAACCCACTCATCACCACACACGTCCAGACACCCCACTCATCATCACACACATCCAGACACCCTACTCATCATCACACACGTCCAGACACCCCACTCATCATCACACACATCCAGACACCCTACTCATCATCACACACGTCCAGAAACCCCACTCATCATCACACACAGTACAAGGAGGAGGAGTTAGTATGTTTGACCTGGCAGCATGCACTGTGTGTAATGCTGCAGCTGGTGAGCTGTATGTGAACGGATGTGCGGTTTAACACGAGTGACGTCATCACATCTATCCCTCTATTTAAGGAACAGGTGGATTTCTCCACAAATCTGGCTGACCACCTGATGAAGCTAGTTGTAATTACTGGCGAAACGTCGTACTAAGATTGTAAATGTTGTGGCTTTGCTCTCCAACACACCGGTTAGTGCTGTACTAGTGCACTACACTACACACTAATGCTGTACTAGTGACAAATTGGCACGTTCTGTTTACGTGGCAAACCTTCCTAGTTGGCTGTGTCGGGTGGTGGCGGGTTTAACCGTAACAACAAAAACAATGTGGATGTGCGGTTGTCCGATGAAAGTTGCCTGAACGTCCAATGCGGCTCTGACTAAACCAACGCCGCTTCCCTGGCCGTGTGCTCCGAGCTCAATCCAAGTTTTAGAAGCACACGGATGATGGCTCCATCATCACGACGCCACCAGTCACCTGGAGGAGGCTCAATGAGCCTCCCTCCTCCAGCTGACTGGTGGAGAAACTCAATGAGCATCTCCAGGCAGCACGTGACAACACCACAGCCAATCAGAGCAAGGCTGCTGCCATGTTGGGTGGGGGTGGGTGAACCTGCACATCGCCGCCATGTTGGGTAGGGAGACCCGCGCGTTTCAAGCCAGCGGCAATGACAACGAGGTGGAGGAGGGTGGAGCAGCGATGCTCCACCGTGCTGCTCCACCGTGCTCCAGCCAGGCTCTCGGTGCCCCTCACTGCGAGCAGAGCCAGCGAGTGTAACAAGTCTGTCTCGACTGTCTCCTCTCTCCCGAGTTATTGAGGGTCCGTCGCTATCCGCACGCCCGCCCGTCTCTGTTTCTCTCTGTCTCTGTGTCTCTCTGTCTATCTCTGTCTCTCTCTCTGTGTCTGTCTCTCTGTGAGGCTCTGTCTCTGTGAGTCTCTGTCTCTCTGTGTCTCTCTGTCGCTCTGTCCGCCTGTCCGTGGAGGACATCGCAGCCGCGAGTCTCGGGACCGCCCCCCCCTGCCCCTCCCCGGCCGCAGGACCCCGCAGGGCCGCAGGTCTCAGGGCGCTCCTGCTCCTGCTGCTGCTGCTGATGTTGTTGTTGTTGCTGCTGCGTCGTCTCCCCCCGCACTCGGCCACTCACGGGCGCCGGGCGCCGCCGGAGGGTCTCGGCCGCCCTCGCCACGAGCCGCGCGCCTCCTCCAGCCCCCCGACAGCACCGCGACACGAGGCTGCTCCAACTCATGGCGGCGGCGGCGAGAGACAGCGAGCGGCGAGACGAGAGACAGCGAGAGAGACGAGAGACAGCGAGCGGCAGGAGTGTGGGCGATGTCCGCCTCGAGGGCGCGGGGGTGGTCGAGTCGGGGTTCCAATTGGGTCAGGGGGCACACGTGTGTCGGTGTGTGTGTTGTGGGTGTGTCGGTGTGTGTACGTGTGTGTGTTGCTGTGTGTGTGTACGTGTGTGTGGTGTGTGTGTACGTGTGTGCGTGTGTTGGTGTGTGCGTGTGTTGGGCTGTGTGTGTTGGGCTGTGTGTGTTGGGCTGTGTGTGTTGGGCTGTGTGGGTTGGGCTGTGTGTGTTGGGCTGTGTGTGTGTGGTGTTTACGTGTGTTGGTGTGTGTGTTTACGTGTGTTGGTGTATGTGTGTGTGTGTGGGGAACGGTAGTGTAGTGGTTAGCGCGCTCCGCTACGAACGCGGCCATCCCAGATTCCCGCTCACGGCTAACGCCGGTGGCGAGCACCTGGACCGGTGGCGAGCATCACCGAGGATGACTCCGCCGTCCAAGAGTACCCGGCGTGGGGTGTCAACGTCACAACTCGGGAGCAAGGGGGGTGCCGGCACGGCACGAGATATTTGGGGTTCTTAAGTACGGCACGAGATACTTGTAAAGTTACTTGTAGGGTGCGTCTTTCTTTCCGGAGCGTCTTATAATCAGGAATAAACACAAGCATGCAATCAATACGCCTGTTTGCATTATCCCATAAGCCACCGTGGCATTTTGAGATTGACTGGGGTTGATGAGACACTGAATTTGTTGTGAACCATTGCTGCTTAACCATAATAGAGGGTTTGTTGGGGTTAGATCGCGTGAATATATAAATGTGTCGTTAAACCCGCCACCACCCGGCACAGCCAACTAGTAAGGGTTGTCACGTAAACAGAACGTGGCCAATTCGTCACTAGTACAGCACTAACCGGTGTGTTGGAAAGCCAAGCCACAACAATTACAATCTGACTACGACGTTTCGCCAGTAATTACAACTAGCTTCATCAGGCGACAGACAGATTTGTGGAGAAGCCCACCTGTTTCGTTCCTTATATCGAGGCGTAGACGTGGTGACCACACTTCTGCGCTCTTGCGCAAAGTTGGGGGTATTAATGAGTCAACGTACATTATAAATACGCATTATGCGAGCCCTTTGATCGTGTCCTTCCTGTCCATTGTGTGTATTAAAATGCTGCTTAAGTTGTGCATTCCCAGAAGGCCATTTGGCTGATGGGACGTGTAAAAAAAATGATTGTATTTGTTCATGCGATGAGTTGTTACGTGTGCGTTTGTCTGCTTATTTAATTGTATTTCCTGCTGTTCTACTGGGCGACGCTAGTGATGAGTGTGTCTTGTGCATTATCCAGATAATACTGCGTGCCTTATCCAGATAATACTGCGTGCCTTATCTGCATCTGATGATTGTGTCACCGAAGCAACTTGCAGGCAAGATGATGTCCACCTCAACGCTCTGTCCATAGCTCTGCCTCAATAATGATAACACGCGCAGTGGCTTGGTAAACATTCAGAGGAGTTAAGCCTTGCCTGGAATCAAGTTGCATAAACAACGAAGACAGGTGAGAACGCCCTAAGGCGTGCTTCTCATCTTTTGTCGTTCTCTGGTCTGACTCTGGTGAGTCTATAGGCCCTGAAGAAGGCTGTCACTGGTGTAGACCACTCCGTTTCAAAGACATCGCCATATCTTATCAGAGCATGTTTTGTTTGCATGTCCACCACACGAACGTGTGGTTAATGCAGACGTGATTCGTTGAAAAAGGTTTCTATTCGGTGTTTGAACGTATTAACACCACCTGCTTTATTGCCAGAAATTGTAATGCCTCTTCTTCTTTGTTTCATCCAGGTGCATACTGTGTGTCACTTGAGCTGCGTTCACGCACGGGTTGATAGCTCACGTTTAGTGAACTCCACGTGTCTTATGTACAACGTCAAGGGGTTCGCAAAACCGCGGTGGAGCTTCTCAACACGAGGGCCACGTGTGTGGACATTTGACCCTGTAATTATAGGCCTAATATAGATATATATAGATATGTCCGAACGATCACATTCGATACAAGCACAACGACAAAAATAACTGATCGATAAGGTCAACTAATTATTACAAATGACTACCATATCGATTGCATTTATTATATGAAAAAAATAAGAAAAAGGACCCATTTTGCAGCATTTATGATGTTTAGATAATATAAATTGTAAAAGAATACACAGATTTCACTCTCCCTATATCTAGCAACACTTTCGACTGCCCTACGCAACAGAACAGATCCATATTGTGACTTCCAATGAACTCAAAAGTCTGATGGGGACTCAGGAATTGTATATATTTTTTCTTGTGACCTTGAAATTAGGTCTTGTATAAATAACAGTTAAACACATCCGTGGAACTTAGTATGAGACATTCTACGGGACGACGGTGACGCCGCCGAGTGTGAGAAGTCGGGTTGGGTGATGTCTCGCCGGCCGGGGCACGCGGTCTTCTCAGTCGCGGTGTGTCGGGGTGTTCTGTGGGCTGCTCGGGGCCAGAGAGACGTACGGTGCGAAAGAAATGCGACATACCCAGGGCACTCCCCGTGAGACACCTTATTCTTGAATAAGCGTGGAGACTGGACACTAGGAAGAGTAAATGAGCAGATAATAGGATTTTCCACAGATCGATTTCGGGAACATGTAAAATAGAAACACCGATTTCACGAGGGCAGAGAAGAGGCACTCAACTGTTCGAGACAATTTTAATATTCCGTGCAACCGGTTACTGAAAGCGGTTCGTGAAGCAACAATCAACCCTTTCCATCGCATTTGTGTTCAACATCACCGCTTCACACAAAGTACCACACCAAGTACTGGACAGTTTAATATTCCAATGATAGCAATCAATAGAGTATGTGTTAAACACATCGTAATAGTAACATTCTTGACAATTTCTGTTCCCATCAGGATGGTTAAGCTAAACGGTAGGCATGGAACAATGCGTTGACTCGGCGATTGATATCGATTCTTCATCGCTAATAATATAGGAGCCCTCCAGCCATGAGAGGCCACTATATTAATCTGTTTAAAAACATTGGATGGCCATTGTATATCAGACCATTTTTTTATTTTAGAAATTTTAAACTGCAAAAAACTTAATTATCGATGCATATTTAAAGTTCGATACAGTACAATTAATATGAGACGATGAAAACTCAGCATATATCCAATAATTCCTTGGCAATAATTTCCTGCCTCTGAACGGTTTCTTTTTTCCTGGGTGCACCACTGAGCCACGTGGCACCCCTCACCCCCCCGTGACGCGTCACGGCTCCAGGGTCTCTGACGAGGTGCTCATCGTCACTCCTCGCATCCGCTCCTCGTACAGCTCGTCAAAGTGCTCGCTCTGAGCCACCGTGAACTGAGTCTTCCAGTCGCCGACCACTCCTGCCGACACACAGACGTGGGGGCAAGGTCATGTATATGTTGTTATTTTCACTACCGAGGAAATCCACATGGAGCCACGAGGCAATTTTTCCAATCTGGGTTTTGCTACGTTGGGATGTTTGGTCAATGTCCGTATGCTGAACTTCTTTCGTACCGGTACGTAGCCAACCGTGCTAATTGGAGGTGCGGGAAAAACAACGTTCATGAGTGTTTGGATTTGTGTGGGTGGAAACCGGATAAAATACACCGTGCATGTGAGAGTACGGCATTCAGTTCCACGCAGATGGCACAGATTGTGCTACAGATACAAAGACAGGTACAGACACGGACATGGATAGAAATGGACAAAGAGACCGACGTGGAAATGTGAGATAGGCACAGAGAAAGGTTGAGAGAAAGAGATAGAAACAGACATACACGAAGAAACTCGCGGAGACAATCAAACAATACGTATGTATGTACTGTATGTTGAACTTCTTTCGCACCGTACGTAGCCAACCGTGCTAATCGGAGGTGCGATTAGGGATGTCTGATAATATTATGGGTGCCTCAAAAGAAGCGTGGGCCCTATGCAAACACACAGCACTACAGACCGCACTGCGCACGCACCCTTGCGCATGAAGCTGCCGCGCTTGTGGTCGATCCACTGCTCGGGGACGAGCGAGTAGTTGACCATGCGGCTCTCCCTCATGCTGGAGAAGCGGCAGTGGGAGGCGACAACCTCCGTGAGCCGGTCGCTCGCCTCCCGGCCCACGAAGCGGCACAGTCGGCGCACGACCCCCTCCAAGTCCTGCGCTCTCCCGATTGCCGCCGCGAACAAAACGGGAACGATACGTGGCGTGGGGCGGTTAGCGTGGGCCCACGGTGAGAGGATTGAGATGGAGTGGGGACGGGGGAGACTTTTGCAATTTCCCCTTCTCTCAGTTGCCCGCTGCTTGGGTTCCTCCACAGTCACTTGGGCCCTGGTGCCGTTGCACGGCCTGCGCACTCGATAGATGTCACCATCTCATCACATCACCATCTCATCACATCACCATCTCATCACATCACCATCTCATCACATCACCATCTCATCACATCACCATCTCATCACATCACCACTACATTTGGTTTTCGAAACATTCTTACAGCGCAGGGCTATCGCGAAGGCACCGTGCTTCACGGGGCGACGTTGCTCTGTGCAATCCCATTTTGGAGTAATCTTTTGGTGGAATTTTCCTAATTTGGACCATGACCACGGCACACGTGGCCTGCTCGGTTTCAAATCGCGTCCACCGGGATCCCTTCACGTTCGCCGAAGCAGTCGGCGGCGTAGCACTGATGGTTAATACATGCGCAGCATTAACCAGGGCGGCCGCACCGTGAAACTGTCGCAAACGTGCTGCTGCTGTCGAGGTCACCGTGACCCTACGACCTCCACAAGTCTCATGTCGTGGGTCGGGGCTCGTAGGCGCCTGCCAATGATCCTCGTCGTCATCCTCACCCGGTGCAGGTCCTCGTAGGACACGAAGAAGAGGTCCACCTTGTCTCGGTTCTCAAGCCAGCCCCTGACGTGCTCGAACCAGGAGCCGAACAGCACTGCGGGAACGCCGGGACCACCACGCCAGAAGTCAACCACCACTGTGATTGTGCAGTTCTCATGAATTTCAATCGCAATTAATATTTATTTTGCAATTGCAACAACAGTAAGAGGTCTTGCAGCCGGACCAACATCATCAGCAAGTGGACTCAACCGGTCCTTGGCCTCCCCGACAATCACTCAACTTTAACCGAATACTCGGTGCGGTGTGAAAACATCAGCACTCCGAAGAGACAAGGGTTGGCTGCTTTGGTATTCGTGGTGCAACGATTACATTAATCTGTCCCACAGCCGGCCCTCCTCCTCCCTACCTTTGCCTTCACAGAACTTGTCGTAAAATTCCTCCCAGGTGCCGGGCTCCTCCAGGAAGCGGGCGATCTTGTGGAAGTTGTAGGAGGACACGAGGATGTCCCTGGGGTTCCTCGCCATGTAAATGACCTTCTCCAGACGAGGACACGGGGCGACCGTCAGTGAGGTTGTCACGATATCACGAAGCTGTCTCTCGTCTCGTCCACCGGCCATGCCATCATCCCTTCTCGCGACACCTTTCCTGACAGTCAGTATGACTGATTGTACATCTCGGTGTAATTCCGAGCATGCACTTCTCCATTATTCTTCATGCACCCTTTAGGGCTTTTGTTCCGTGTGATTATTTATTTATTTTCACAGCAGGCAATGCTGTACACACTCATGAATAACCTTGCATCTTTAAGGTCTGAACTCGAATATAAACGCGAGCAAAGCTAAAGGCACGTACGACAAAGCTCGCTCGGAACATTCGGGATTATCTGTCGGAAGGACACAAAGTGGAAAACTGCAACAGACCGAGGGCAGCCAGTCATGGAGACGACCTCCCCCCCGCTCCCCGTCAACACACCTTGGCCTTGGCTTGGCCGATCTCACGTGGCGCCAGCTGGAAGGGCAGGTGGGTGGTGATGAGGCGGGGAGAGGCGCGATGCTCCAGGTGCTTTCTGCCCGTGTCCTGCTCCAGCCAGGGAACCCGCTCCCAATTGGGCACCGACTGCACGGGGCCCATGTCTCCGTCGCTGTACACCAGGGTCACGATCTCCTGCATCCACGTCGTGCCTGTGACGTGCGCGCGCACGCGGGGCAATGTTGTTGCAGCGTCGCCGCGATGTCGTTTTACCACGATGCGATACGATTCCAATTGTCACGACATGACGATTTTATCGATATATCGGTTTACCGTAACTTTGTGATTGTTTTGGTTTGATTTGTTTACTTTTGTGTGCCTTGCTGCGCTGCCAGTATGATGTGCGGATTACTGTAAAATTAATTATCGAACTGTTGTGCACATCCCTTATGCTTGCCACGAGTGTTCTAATCATCCCCCACTATACAACCTGTACAGAACTAATTGTGGCAACTCTGCAACGTGCATGTCCTTGTACGGCCCCATTTGCCAATCGAGGGCCTGTCCATGCCGAGTGCAGGTCTCGTGCAGGGTTAGTGGACTACGTGTGGCCAGTACGGGTTGGTGCAGGTGCGCAGCATAGATGTAAGAGCATAGAATCACAGTACAACCACGGGGCTTCTTCCGTGTACAGGTAAATGGTGCCCACACACCTGTACACTGGCACAGGTGAATGGTGCCCACACACCTGTACACTGGCACAGGAAAAAGAGTCTCCCACCAGCAACAACAGCCGTAGAACGTCAACTAAATATTCTCGTTAAAAAAATTCAACCCGCGTTTTAAACAAGTGGTTGGTTCTTTGACACTGTTGTTGAAAACAAATCTCACGGTGGCTGTCAAGGGGACACCCAACCCGTAGCTTTGGCCACCAGCGGTCAGGGTCAGGGGCAGGGGCACCCCACTGCCCGACCCGCGCGCGTCACGCCACTGCGTGGAGCGACGCGGGCGAGCGACGCGCACCTGATTTGGGGTAGGTGACCACGAAGAGGTCATCGGAGCGCACGGGGAACTCGCGCGCGTAGCCCAGCGTCTCGGCGCTGTGGATGTTGCTGGGGAACAGAATCCCGCTGTACGCAAACATGGCTGTCCTCGGCGACTCGTGCGGCGTCTCTGCCACGCCGTTGTGCTGCTGCTCCTGCTGCTGCTCCTGCTGCTGCTCCTGCTGCCCCGCCATAGCTGCCCTTGGTGACTGCTTCCTGTGCTGGGAAAGGGAGTGCGGCGTGAGCGTTGAGGAATAAGTATAACCGGTAAAAACAAAGTTTTTCACTATAAATCCTTTATATGCGTGGCGGCTAGAGTCCTCTCGTCCTCTGGCTTGAGATGGCTGCCACCTATGGGTCAGATGATTGCATTGCACCATTAAGCAATTGGTAATTAAATATAATATTTTTGTCCTAAAAAGTGTAAAATTTTTGAAATTTTTTTTCACGAACATTAATTGTCACGCACAACGAGTCTGTGTGGAAAATGTCAGCTCGATTGGATCACGGGAAGTGGGTTAAAAAACGATCGAAATATTTGCACGGACCTAAGCAAGCAAGCGAACTTAATATAAAGGATTTAAAAACAATGCACACACCATCATCATCATCATCAGACAGGTGGTCGGTTTCATTGCACAACAGGCCAAACCTTGAACCGCCCCTCCAGCCCTCTTGCTGGCAGAAGAGAATGTTGTATTTAATCTTGATTTGAAGTTTTCGTGACTGCAATGTTCCATACTCTTTGGTTCTTTCGGTAAAGTCACGTAGGTATAAAAGAAAAGAAAAAACTTGTAAAAAATTTTTTCAAAATAATCACATTTTTTTTTTTTATACCTACGTGACTTTACTGAAAGAACCAAAGACTGTAATATGCAAATGGTATAATTTCAATTAACGTTGAGTTTAATCGTGGCGTTAGAATCATGAGCTTGATCTTTTGTTTGTCTATAAGGATATGGATTCGATTGGGTTTACCGTAGCGTATCCATCGATTTACGAACGTTCGGTTCACGGAATTTCGCGTGAACGCGATTGCCAAATCATCGAATTTTTCCGCGTGAACGAAATGCCACAGCAGCAATCGCCACGAGGCCATCAAACGAGGAGCCGCCCCGGAGGCTGGGGCAGCATCCTCTTCCGCGACAGCGTCACGGAGTCGCTGCAGTGAAACACTGACGTCTCCACGTCGTCACCTGTCCAGGCATTCCGACGTGCAGATTTTTACGGAGAGTTCCCTGAAAAGGATAATTATTTTCGTTTTAAATAAATTAACGTTCGATCATTCTAATATGTATCTTCTTTGTTGTTGTGGTGTGAAAATCGATAGAGGTGTGTACATTTTTCGGTTAGGCGTAGAGTTGCAATGACATCCTTTTTTTTACTTTCATAAAATTAATGGGGAAAAGCCATCACGATTTACCAAATTTCGTGTTTACGCGTTAATTTTTAAGAACGCGCCCCCTTCGTAAAGCGAGGGGTACTGGATGTGTGACGTCACGAACCCCAGCGCCCCGCGAGCTGCGAGCGCCTGAGGGCTGTGGATGGGGGAGCGGTGGCGGAGCGGTTAGCGCGCTGCTGCTACGAACCCGGCCACCCGAGTTCGATTCGCGCTCACGGCGACAAACACCGGTGACGATTATCTGAACCGGTTCTGGGCCTCCCCTAGGTCGACTCAGTCTCAAATGAGTACCTGGTGCGGTGTGTAAACATCGTCACTGGGGAGACAAAGGCGTCCGGTCGTGGTGCTGGCCACCCATCCCCTCGCGTGTCGTGCCGGCCTTCATAGGTGCTCGCTAATAGCACTTGCCCCAACAGTCTGTTAAGGTTTTACGGGGGTTCTTTGTATTTGTGGTTGTGAGTGTGGGTGGGTGAGTCGATTGTGTGGGTGGGTGAGTTTATGGAGGTGCAGATGAATGTGTGGGTGGGTGAGTTTATTGAATTGTGGATGGGTGAGTGGATGGGTAAGTTAATGGTTGTGTGAAAAGGTGAGTGGATGATTGTGTGGGTGAGTTTATGGAGGTGTAGATTGGGGAGTGAATGGTGAGTTGACGGGTGGATACATGTGATGTGTGGATGGTAAATTGTTTGCCATTCTGTTCATTAATACTTTTCCACGAGTTTGCTTGCATGCTAAATTAAAGTAACCACATTTTTCTGCAATGTTTCACATTGTATTTCCTCCTATTTTATTTGGTAGTGGCACAAACATTTCTCGCCTCCAATGCCTAGGCGATTAGTTCCTTTCCCATAGCCTCTTGAATCTATGTGCATGATCTCTTCTTCCGTTTCTCCACCTACTTCCAGAAACTCAGTGTAACTGCCGGCATCGTTGTAGCTCTACTGGTATCTCTGCTCGTATTTCCTGATCTCTTCTGGAATGTCTCTATCTTTGCTGGTATCTCTGTAACTCTGCCGATGTCTCTCTGCATGTCTACTGGTATCTTTGCTTGTATCTCTATCTCTGCTGGTATCAATGTTTCTCTGCTGATATCCCGGCTGAGTCTGGTGCTATCCCGTGCCTTCGGGGTCCCCTTTTCCACCCAGGTATCGCTGTGTGTGTTTCTCGTGGTTGATAAACAAACAAAACAAAACACCGCCAGAACAACTGTGGTTCTGCACTCATCCCTCCCGCCCCAACCTTCACGAACTGTACTGACCCGGCTGGTGAAGTATGGTCAAACATCACGGCCCCCGCATGTACATACATTACCCGGGAATGCACTGAGAACGTCGCATCTCGGAAGCTAAGCAGGAGCTTAGCCTGGCAGAGTAGGTGAAGCGGGGTAAGGTGAACGCGGGAACGAGGAAGTACGAGATTGATCGTAACACGAGGTGCACATGCACCCCAGGTGAACATTCGCACGAGATTTATCTTAACACGAGGTGCACATGCACCCCAGGTGAACATTCGCACGAGATTTATTTTAACACGAGGTGCACATGCACCCCAGGTGAACATTCGCACGAGATTGATCTTAACACGAGGTGCACATGCACCCCAGGTGAACATTCGCACGAGATTTATCTTAACACGAGGTGCACATGCACCCCAGGTGAACATTCGCACGAGATTGATCTTAACACGAGGTGCACATGCACCCCAGGTGAACATTCGCACGAGATTTATCTTAACACGAGGTGCACATGCACCCCAGGTGAACATTCGCACGAGATTGATCTTAACACGAGGTGGGCATGCACCCCAGGTGAACATTCGCACGAGATTGATCTTAACACGAGGTGCACATGCACCCCAGGTGAACATCCACGCCGGGTGCGGAGGCGACGCGTGCGCATACCTGCAGCAGAGGTCCCTCTCGGCTCACGGTCTCCGACTCAGTGGCGATCCCTCCGCTCCCTTCTGCTCCCTCCACCCCCTCGCTCCGGACCACAACTCATGGCATGCAGGGGGCGGCGAAGGGGGTGGCGTCATGCTGAGTCCTGAGAGGGTGCGATAAGGGGCCCCGCAAAAACCGCGGTTTCCGATTTCGGAATAGGGAACGCGGCGCGTCACGACCACGCAAACACCGCAGAGTTCTGACTGCGCAAAAAAATGTGCGTCCACGACGCGCGGTCACTGCTGATGCGGCAGAATCGCCCGCTGCCAGGGGGTCTGTTGACTCGATGCAGAGGCGGGCCCGGTCGACGTGACCGAGTGGTTGGTTGGCGGCGGTGGTGCGGTTCATTTCATTTATTTCATTCCATTTATTAGGTATAACCCTGTGAGCCATGCGGCTCTTGAGTCGGGTGCAACCGCAACAAACACGCGTTCGTGCGTTCCTAACGGACCCGGCGCGATCGGACCGTCAGATCGACGCATCGACAGGAAGCTGCGATCGACGACTTCGTTGTGGGTCGGTGACCCGGGCCTCCTGTCCCACTGAGGCAAGAGACTCCCCCCTCGGCTTGCGAAAATTTCCCCCACCCCCCGTGCCTCTTTGGCCACCACGAGAGAGACGACGACGACGATGATGATGCAACACCTTGTTCTGCGTGAGCTTCCGGGCACGAAGCGCGGTGGTCACCGACCCTGCCTCGGTCTCTCGCCAGCACACGGCGAGCACAAACACAGCGCGACGCGACCCCTTTGTGGCTGAGTCGACATCAAGGGTAGCCCAGGACGGGTTCGGTTTGAAGTTGCGCCATTTGGGTCACTTGGCTGTGTGGTCCACGAGGACATCAATTTGCATGTCCAGGGTGCTTCAATCTTGAGTTGAAGCTTTCGTGACTGCAGGGATCCATACTCGTTGGTTCTTTCGGTAAAGCCACGTAGGTATAAAACTTTATTTTATATAATTTATATTTTATTATACCTACGTGACTTTACCGAAAGAACCAAAGAGTAAGGATGCTTCAAATTTGGTTTAACACTTCTGAGAATTTGCAACAAAACCACAAGAAATGTGCTGCCTCCTCCGGGCTGTGGAGACCACCTGGAGAAGATTCCAGGCCACGCGTTGACAACGACGGCGACCAAGTGGGGCAGACTCTTTGACTTTTTGAAGCTGTTAAAATGACAATTGTTATCATGCTACAGCGTAGTATTATCCGTTATTTTTTCCATTAAAAACGACAGTCCCATGTAAGTGTTAACATTTATTCGAAGCACCCTGTATATATCATTAGACCTCCTTTGCCAGTACCAAAATATAATAATAGTGGTTTTCCCCTAATGATGTAGATGCTTACCCCGAGCCCTCATTACTTTGATAGTGCGTTGTCTTTGAGCTGTACGCCTTTTGGCGTCCTCTGGTCTAGCACCAATTGAGACGAGGTTCAAAAGAAAGCCGTCTCTGGTGTGAACCAATCAGTTTCAAGGACAATGCATAGATTATCAGAGTGTGCTTTTTGTTTGCATTTTCACCACAAGTATTGTGGTTAATGCACACATGATTCCTTGTAAAAAAGGTTTCAGTTTTGTTGCCAGAAAAAAAGGGAAACCCCCTATTATCACCCTGTATTTATGCACGTACATTTACAAAGACGAAGGGTCCCCCCGCATGGCCTGAACAGACTGTAGGCGAGCACCTATGAAGGTCGGCACGGCACACAAGGGGCTGGGTGGGTGGCCAGCACCACGCCCGCACCAGGTACTCATTTGAGGCCGAGTCGACCTAGGAGAGGTCCGGTTCAGATACAAATCCGTCAGTGGTGCAGAACGTGAGCGGTAATCGAACCGGGCGTCGTCGGGGATTCGCAGCGCAGCGTGCTGACCGTTGAACTACAACAACAACAACCGCCATTCGCCACTAAGCCGTGACGTCACGACGGCGCTTGTGCCAGGCTAGGTGCACTTTAAGGTCACGTGAAGTGTCGAACGCCCGCTGGCAGGAGGCCACGGGACAGACTCATGTGCCATGGGTTGACTGACTGAGATGACTGGCCGATGGAGAGATGTACACAAGAAGGAGGCGTCGTGGAATGTATGTTATCATACAATATTCCATTGGCAAATCACTGAAAATCGTCGTACCGTGCTTGAGCACACATCACGTGGGGAGGGAGCCGGGGGGTTTCCCGTCTTGGGGGGGGCAGATTGAGCTGTCGGCATTTCCGAAGGAGCTCAAACGACCATCGCGAAACAAGCGATCGAGTCCAGCCATTTGTTTCGCGTCGATTAATCGACCGAGTCGACGAATCGCCTCTGCTGCCAGGTTTGCCTGATGACAAACTTGTGCTGTGCAAGCCAAGAGCCCTCCACACAAGCACCCTGGAGACCATTGAGGGTTCAACCACAGCCAATTGCACGGAACGCACTTGCGGGTTCTGTTGAATGCTTCGCGTGAGAGCTCAGCTGGGCATCATCTTGAAGGGCTTCTCTGACTCTCTGCAGAAGAGCCATTTGCCATTGTAAGCAGCGAGGACTTAGAGCAGAGGTGGGGGGAGAGAGGGCCCATGGCACTCCACCACCTGCCCCACCTGCCCCACATCACCACGTACGCGCCTCCAGCAACAGCCCCGGGGAGAGAGAGCGAGAGGACGAGGGTAGCGATAAGTACGGGAGGCAGTGGCTTATAAGCTGTCTGTGTGGGGAGCTACTGGTCGAGAGAGCTGTGTGCCTAAGGAGCTGTCTGTGTGGGGAGCTGTGTGTCTGTACAGGGAGCTGTCTGTCTAAGGGAGTTGTGTGTCTAAGGGAGCTGTCTGTTTATGGGAGCTGTCTGCTTTGGAGGCTGTCTCTGCGGGGAGCTGTCTGCCCCAGTAGCTGTCTGTCTCGGGGGTGGTCTGTGTGAGCAGCTGTCTGTCGAGTGAACTGTCTGTATAGGCAGCTGTTCATATCGACAGCTGTCTGCCTCGGGGCTGGCTGTGTGGGGAGCTGTCCGCTGGCATGGAGCAGCAGCTGCTGCTGCTGGTGCTGTGCGCGCTGGGCTCGGTGCTGGCGCCGTGCCCGTGCCGTGAGTGCTGGAGGGACTACGTGAGTCACGGCAGCTTCACACACTCCCAGCGACACGCACGCACTGCGACACACAATCAGTGTAACACACAAAATACAAAGATCGAAAAATAAAATCCCCCAGATAGCCTTAACAACATCTATAAAGCCCAGCACGGCACACGAGGGGGTGGGTGGCAAGCACCACGCCTGGCCGCCTTTGTCTCCCCAGTGGCGATGTTTATACATCGCACCAGGTACTCATTTGAGGCTGAGTCGACCTAGGGGAGGCCCAGAACCGGTGCAGATAATCGATGTCACTGGTGTTGGCCGTGAGCAGGAAGCGATCTCGGGTCGCTGGGTTATAGACACACGCACACAGCTCCCCACGTAGACACACACGCACACAGCTCCCCATGTAGACACACACGCACACAGCTCCCCACGTAGACACACACGCACACAGCTCCCCACGTAGACACACACGCACACTACGACAGTGACATGACGCGCATTTGTACTGACACATATAGGCACGGTGACAGATAAAAATAAAGGCGCCAAGCATAGCCTGAACAGACTGTTGGGGCAAGTGCTGTTTGCGAGTAGCGCCTATGAAGGCCGCCACGGCACACGAGGGGGTGGGTGGCCAAAAACCACGCCCGGCCGCCTTTGTCTCCCCAGTGGCGATGTTTACATGCCACACCAGGTACTCATTTGAGGCTGAGTCGACCTAGAGGAGGCCCAAGATCGGTTCAGATAATTATCATCACTGGTATTGGCCGTGAATAGGAATCATACATATGACCCATGCACACACTGATGCACACACTAGGACCCACCCAATCCTTAACCATGAGTATAGGGTTACCCAAATCTCCAACACCATCCTTAACCCTTATCCTATCTCGAATCCATTGCAGGACCTTCAGTCAGCTTGCAAAGGTAGATTAACATGTTTTATTCATAGCATGTACTTTATAAACATCGTCCACTCGCGTGCAATGTATAAAGTTCCTCCAAAAACTAATATTCAGCAACAAATGATGTGCGTGCTACATAGCCTTTATATATGGCATGTTACTGGTAGGGGATTATTGTGTCCGTCCGTCGTGCAGGGAGGGGCTGGGTGGGGAGGGGCTGGTCACCCCGTGGTGTTCTTAAAAAACTCAACGTTTAACCTACTCACGCCGGCTTGTGCCCGGCCCTCACAGTCGGGCATATTTGCGGAATACACCACGCCGCTGTTGACCCTGGACATTGACCGAGTAACCCAACGTTCCTACCAGCTCCCTCCGCAGGAATGTGTTTAAATCTCATTTTGTTTTGACAAAGGAACCCTGCCGGAGCAGGGTAACGAAAAATTGGTTTCAATCTCCTTGGATTGTTCCTCTCCACGGAAATCTTTAGTAAAAGGCGAAAGATTTATTCGCTTTGAAGAGAAACCAGAGTTAACTTTTGTATCCCCACACGTGGGTACATATACCACCACCTAATCGCTTTATCCTATGGGTCCCTTACTTCGCAGCCTAACATTTAGTTTTATTTTAAAAATACATCACCATAATGCGATACAAATTCGGATTAGTGTTCCCTTGACGGATATTCATATGTATACGAAGATTATTAACGTAAAAAGAAAACAGTATACATTCGTGCGCACTGCATTTCCGTTGTGCATAAATTAGACGATTGAACCTATGGCGGACGGAAGTGACGTAGAAGCCAGAGACTTTCGATAGCTTTTAGAAAACGAAAACTGGGTCCAAAAAAACCATTAAATACGAAACAATCCTTAATTTTTTTTATCAAAGTAATATGTCTTGCTATGTTTGATTTCTGATGAAGTATATAAATGTTTAATTTTTCGGCAATACTGCACAGTACCGTACATGTAAAGGGGCCGTCCATAAATGACGTCACGCACCTGGGGGGAGGGGGGGGGTCAGACATTTGTGACGATGTGTGACGAGGGGGGTGAGAAATGTGACGTCACATCAAAATGCGCAACTTTAAATAGAGACAACACGTTCTACTTAATTAAATAGACTTTTTAATAAATGTTTTCTTCTACAACATCAGAGTGCAGCGCCACATTAAATACGCACTAGAATGACAATAGTTTAAAGCGATTTGAAGCATGTTTTATTTTGGGGGGGAGGGGGGCAGAGCTTTGTGACGTCATATTTGAGGAGGGGGGTCTGACTTTTTGTGACGTCGTGTGACGAAGGGGGGGGGGGTCAAAAATCGTCCAAAATCGCGTGACGTCATTTATGGACGGCCCCAAACGTACGCCGCATAATCCTCAACATTTTCCGGCAAAACGTTAACCTACGTATTTTGATGCGTCTTCAATTGTCGGCCAAACGTATGAAATCATCAAATCAAGAGGTTATTAAAACATGTTCAACCGTCCAACACAAACATTATGAATATTCTGTATTCGTGTGAGCGAGCGATCGATTGCTCCGGTGTGGCGGGCGCAGACCTGGGCAATCGATCGCACAATCGATAAATAAATATATAACGTTGCCCGCGTGTTTCATGTCGTCGATTTAGCAGGCACAAGCTGTAGCAAATCTAAAACTTTGTACACATTTATACATGTTTGATAAACGAACATGTTTAATACCGACTGACCCGATTTAATGTTGTCAACAATTGAGGATATATTATGCAGGGTTATTAAATCCAAAGGGGGGCGCTTCAAAAAAATGTGAACACTTCTGAGAAAGTGCAACAACATCACGAGAAATGTGCTGCTTCCTCCGACCTCTGGAGACCACCTGGAGAAGATTCCAGGCACGCGTTGACAACGATGGCGAGCAAGTGGGGCAGACTCTTTGAAGCTATCAAGATACATTTGTGAAAATGTTTCAGTGTAGTATTATCCGTTCTTTTTCCATGAAAACGATAGTACCGTATAAGTGTTAAAAAAATTGAAGTACCCTCTATATTGTTGGGGTGGGGTTCGCTTTGTCCCTCACATTAGGAACCTCAGGTGCATATAATCAATTTAAATCACAATTGCAAACTAACGAAAATAAATAAAGCTGTCCACTCTAAAGGGACATTGTCCCCCCGTGCCCCCCCCGCCCCACGCTTCACCCAAACATATATACAGTAGTAATCAAACATTAACACATATAATGCCATATCTAACCCTCACCAAAATCCTCATCCCAATCCTTGCCTAATTAAAGCTATCCATATACCTAAACCAGTTCCTGACCCTATCCTTACTAACCCCCTATTCCTGACCCCAGCCTCTAACCGTAATAAAATCTCGATTTAAAGCTTTCGTGACTGCAGGGATTCATCTTCTTGGTTCTTTCGGTAAAGTCACGTAGAAGGGAAATAATAAAATGATAAAAATAAAACATAATAAAATAATTCTCACGACGTTTCGGCCACAACGCAAGCAGCCGTCCTCAGGTGAAGAACAGACGCTGTCTTTCCGACAGACCTGTTCTTCACCTAAGGACGGCTGCTTGCGTTGTGGCCTAAACGTCGTGAGAATTATTTTATTACGTTTTATTTTTATCATTTTATTATTTCCCTTCTACGTGACTTTACCGAACGAACCAAGAAGACGTAATAAAATCGCTTGTGGCAGATCAAGTGCGCCGACGAGGGGCTGGAGGAGGTACCGCTGCTGGACCCGTCCCTGCTGGAGAACGACCGTCCCATCAAGAAGCTCTTCCTCGGAGGGAACCGCCTTCGCGTGCTGCGAGCGGGCAGCCTGGCGCGCCTGCCAAGCCTCGAGCGGCTCAGTATTCGAGCCTCGCGCGTCGCCCAGCTAGAGGCAGGCGTCTTCCAGGGCCTGCTGCGACTCCAGGTGGAGTTCCAAACCATCTCCAACCTCCTCCATGTGGGGTCCAATCCTCTTTGACGTGGGTTCTAAACCTCCGCCCAACCTCTATGTGGGATCAAAACCTTCTCAACTTGGGATTCCAACCTCCTCCACGTGGAGTCCCAACCTCCCTCACTGTGGGTTCTAAACCTCCTCCCAACCTCCTCCACGTGGAGTCCCAACCTCTTGTATGTTGCTGACCCAGGCCACTCTTGCAAAATGAGACTATCCTGATCTCCTGAGTTTTCACCTGGTGTTAATCAACAACAAATCAAACCTCTCCCGTGGTCCCTCGCCAGGTCCTAGAGCTGCAGGATAACGAGCTGGAGGAGGTTCCGGCTGACCTGATGACTGACCTGCCTGCACTGCGCACGCTGGACATGTCCGACAACCGCGTGCGGGTCCTCCCCGCCGAGGGTCTGTCCAGGCTGTCGCGACTCCGTGACGTCTACCTGCACGGGAACGCACTGCGAGAGCTGCCACGCCGTGCGTTTGCGGGCTGCGTGCACCTGAGACGCCTCTACCTGCACGGGAACGCGCTCACGTGAGTGCTCGCAAAATTCCCAAGGAACATTAGCGACGAGTTTCACCCAAAGCAAGGTTCACGTGGCAGAGCGGGCGTTGTCGTGTCCCTGGTTTCGAATCGGGGTTTTGGCCACCCGTGATTAATCCGGGTGGTCAAGTGTAGCGAGTTCATAGTCTCAGTGCGGTCACCAGTAACGAACACAGAGACCCACAAAGAGAGAGTCCTCCTGCTGCTCTGCCCCCTTTCCCCAGGTCCCTTCGTGCAGACGGGCAGTACTTTGCCGGCGCTCGCTCGCTGCAGGTGCTGGACCTGCACGGCAACCAGCTGCTGGTGCTGGACGTCGCTCTGCTGCTCGAGCTGCCGGGGCTGCAGCTGCTGGACCTGTCCAACAACCGCCTGCGCTCGCCGCCGGCGCTCAACCTGCCCCCCCGCGACCCCCTGCCCCCCCTGGGGCCCCTTCCCAACCCGCGACCCCGCGACCCTCTCACGAGCACCACCGTGGCACCGAGCCCCAGCACCAGCCCGGAGCCCGCGCCGGGGCCCGCGCTGGGGCCCCTGCAGCTGCGCTGGCTCGTGCTGCACGGGAACCCCTGGGCCTGCGAGGACGTGGACGCGGTGTGCGCCCTGCGGCAGCGGCTGCTGGACGCGAGAGTGCGGGTACGAGGAGAGGTCGGGGGTCCGGAGGGTGCACCCAGGGGTAGGGATGGAGATCGAGACAGGAGATGGGGACAAGGGTCTGGGATGGGTGGGAATGGGGATCCAGGGGTAGGGATGGAGATCGAGACAGGAGATGGGGACAAGGGTCTGGGATGGGTGGGAATGGGGACCCAGGGGTGTGGATGGGCATTCATAAGAAGTAGTAGGGGACTCAAATAGGGATCCATGGTGATGAGGATATGAAATCAAAGTGATTTGCTGCTCAAAGGAGCATTGAACCAGAAACGGAAATTCCAGACTCAAATGAGGGAGAAAGTCTCCCATAGAACAACCCCTGTTGACTTCCTCAAAGAGTGTTACTTATTTTATTGATCCTGGAGGGGCAATGGGCTGAGTCAAGCCCCTCACCAGGAATGGAACTCGCAACGTTCCGACGGCGAGCCGCTCGCTCTACCACTGAGAAGACACCTTGGCCAGATAATAATTACACAATAGTGACTGTCATAATTGCAAAGTTAAGTCAGACTTGCAGGTGCAATGTTCTTGTTATTTGTTTTTAAAGTTTTGGTATTTATTCTCCGGTTGCGTTCTTTGTTGTCGGAAAACACAATTCTTTGATGCTTACAAATGGCGATTGGGTAGCAGCAGAATTGGTGTTCAGTGTTGACATCAGCAGACGTCAGCGTTAAAAGTCACAATGCGTTGAGGACACGGCGAACATTTTGGCCCGTATCATGTTTTATTGAGACCAAATTAAATGGAAATGACATTTATTTTACGTTATTTCTTGCCGTGTTTAATCATACTCAAGCAATGATCTATCCACGGCTGGATGAAGGCCTCCCCAAGTCATCTCTCACTTTCTGTTGAAGCAACGTTCCATATAGCTCCTCCCTTTAGCTGCCACTCCACCGTTAGTCTCGACCTCCAGCCGTTATCTCTCCTGGCGATGATTCCTAGCCAAGCCTACTTACTTTCCTTAACAGTCAGTATGACGTCTACAATTTGCATATGTTCTCTGTATTCATCTATTTTCACGTTACAATGTACTCTTGAGTGTCGTAATGCCACCAATTACTCGGGCGAGTAATCGGTGCTGTTGCGGTTCCTGGCAGGTGTACTACGGCCTCACCTGTGCATCCCCGTCCTGGGTGGCCGGGCGTAACGTCCTCACGTCGCGATGTCCCCACGATCTGACCACCACCACCACGACCACCAGAACCACGACCACCAGGAGGACCACCACCACCACGAGGACGGGCCGGCCAGGAATGCCGGGCGACGCTATGCAAAGGTCAGAGGACATTTTTAATAATGCCTTTATGACTCAACCCAAACAATGAATAGCTTTTTGTAAACAGATTGTAAACAAAAGCGCAGCTTTAAAGTCACGATTATCAAATGTCTGTAAGCACCTCAAATGGTACACGGGGATAACGGCTTGAGTCCTGCTGTGATGAGCTACAGACCTATGGATTTTCATTAGGAGTATATACATGCCCAGGTAAGGAGTATTTGAGAAGCAATATTGTAAGGTTTTTTGTACATATCCACGTTTAGTGTTTCTCTTTCACAAAGCAGCAACCGGGCGATGCCGGCAGAACCAGTCTGATGCAGTTGTGCAAGCAGGCGTTGTCGTGACCTCACGAGCATGCCATATTAGTAGAATGGCACGTCTTAACCATAACTTTGCAGTCTTTTTCATCATACTTTTAAACTCGTGCGAGACAGCCCAGGACACGCGACCTAGATGTGTATCTACAAGCAGTGCCAGATTATCCTAGTAGCAAAAGTAGCTACATATGCTACGGGCCTCGCACTTTTAAGGGCCCCACGCTAAATTCTTTCAAGCTAGCAATTCCGGTTCAATGATTCTGCACTTGCTTGATTACTATAGTAATATACTGCCTTCAACTTTTATGAACGACTGGGTGTTTAAGGTTAGCGATTTGTCTTATTATCTGGCTATATAGCAATGACAAAATTACTTTACTATGCAAGTTAAACATTATGTGTTTTAATATTTGAGTGGTTTTTTTTAGGGCCCCTTTATAACATATGCTACAGGCTCGCACTAGCTTAATCCGGCACTGTCTGCAAGATAAATTATTGTTTTTCGATCACCTCTTCCTTCCTGAGCAACAAATATGGCTTTCACATATATTTAGTGGGCAACCTCGCATCAATACACACATCAGCGTTATGCAAAAATAACGCAACAATAACGACCGATTAAAAACAGGCCCTTGCCATGGTAAACTTGAGGGCGACACTAAAATTAGAAGCAGTGTTTTTGCCAGGTTAAAAATACTCCCCCTCCTAGTACCGGATTAGTGCAGCTAAGATGCTCGCAGTAATTAATACGGATTGCTTTCAGGCCGTTTTGAAGCGACAGGCCTCATGTGGTCGTTGTCTGTGTGAAACGAAGTAGTGCGCCATTATGGGCCCATGGGCAGTAGATTCACCACCCCTGCTTTAAATGAACATCTGTGCCAATCCCGGCTTGTGTTTTTTTTTTCTGCTGAAGAACCACACAAACTACAAATCCTGCGAGAACCAAGCTTCGTGGAACGAAACCCCAGAAGGTGAGATGCATCTGAGTTCAGGTCACCTGCTCGATCAAACTCCACGTCAATTGCTTCAGGCCCCTCTACATATTTCACGCCGTTCCACATTTATCCCTTTGGAAAATCCTTAATCGCTCCATCTCCTTGGTGTACCTCCTCTAAGACAGCCAGATGGAGATGCGATAATTACATACATTTTGCTTGCAAGTTTGTGTAATAAACAAAGGTATGTTTGCCACGTGAAACAATGTTGCAGGGGCAAACGCTTTGTGCTATGACCATGGCTGATTCCCAGCCAAGGCTACCTCTTCAACAACTGACGCTGTATCACTTGAATGAGGGAGGGTCAAACAATCTCCAGGACCAACACAGTGTGTGGCGGCATTCTTCAAACAGTGGACTGACAAGAGGCTGTACATTGAGACCCCCACTGAGTCTCGAGATGATTTTTGCGTTGGTTTCCACTGAATGAGTTTTTCCTCGGAACTGATATTCAGTACGCATCATGAGTGGATATCCGTGCCACTGTTATCTCATGTATACATACATGTATACATACATGTATACATACATGTATACATACATGTATGTATACATGTATACATACATGTATGTATACATGTATGTATACATGTATACATACATGTATACATACATGTATACATACATGTATACATACATGTATACATACATGTATGTACGTTGGAATTATTTCGCATCGTACGTAGCCAACCATGCTTGACTGCCTCATTTGCCATCCTCTTTCTGACCTCTCCGTTGCCCATTTACATTAGCCAGTTTATGTGCAGGATCTTACGCCGCCGCTTACACGGACGCACGCATGGTCTGGTTTCCCCCGTCGCGTCTGCCTGTTAGCCGGTGGCCGGGCGGCCTGCAGATCTCTCTGGCCAGTCTGGGGGGTCAGGGGGCCCCACGCCCTTCGCCTCGGACCTTCTGCCCCATGGCGTGTGGCTGCCGGGTCCTGACGGGTCTCTGCTCGAAGGAAAGCAGCCGGCGTCGTCCCGCCTGCCGCCAACGTCGCCGGGTGCCGTGCTGGGCACGCTGCTGCTGCTCACGGCACTTGGCTGCGTGTGCGGCTTCCTGTCGAGACGCGCACGGGCACGTGGGGTGCTGTGGGGGCAGCAGCGGCAGGGGGAGCAAGGGCACCAGGCGGTGTTGGGGCCGGCAGGCAGGGATGCGAGGGCGCGGGGAGATTGATGATCATGGTGATATCAGAAGCGCTCATGTGTTTGGTCTCATTGTAAAACAAAATCAAAACGCTCGCCCTCCACAAAATCTCATAAGCACGATTGTCTTGCTGAGCTCTTTGATGTGTTTTCAACATCATGTCCAATGTTTTGCTTCACATGCTGGAACTGAACAATTCAGTTACAATGATCAGGGCATGAAGAAGCTCCAAGCACGTGGAGCAAGGAATGATGTTAATTACGTTTGACATAATCGTGAACAACACGCAACATAGCCTGACAACACAACCAGGGAGTTCCTTCCCCAAGCCGTCCGTGCTGTTGAATCCCTGCGTGTCAAATTCAAGACCTTTCTTCTTCTGCCTCTGACTGACGGCCTCGATAAATGAAATAGTGTCCACTGTTTCTATCCAGTGTCTAGAGATGCGATTGCGTTAAGACGCTTCTATATAGATCCACGTTGTAATGAATAGTGTTCTACAGTGTCTTTCTGTGTTATTTTGAGACATTTGATCTATTCAGTTGTATTATTGCTTTTTCATATCTGCATTAGGCTGCACATCGATCACACTCTGCAATGTAAAGCTCTGAATTTACACAGGTTTCTCAGCAGGTCACTGGGCTGTTTTAAACACATTTATAACTTGTCAAAAAGGGTGGCATGAGTAGTCACTCAACGAGTGAAGACATTGATGACATTTCCACAAACGTGTTGATGGGATTTAGCATCAGGTGTGTAATAACCATGCCACTACAAGCCTTGCCTCTGTGCTGGGACCAACATTTAACAATCATTGCTGATCAACTGTGGCCGGTGATGTCCACTGACACGAAATTATTTCTTATTTACACAAGAAAGCTGCAGTGATCCTCAATACTGTTTCAAGAGAATCATGTTTGGGACCTTTGCGTTTAGGTAAGAGAAACAGGAGGACGTGGAGAACACGTATGGTTGAGGGAAGAACACTCACACTCCACTATTCAAATAGCCTGACGTCACCTTCTTGTTGCAATGTGGCCTGTAGGTGCCTCGATTTAACCTGTAGTGAAGAGTGCCAAATAAAGCATGTGCTCAATTTCAATGTAATGCTTTCGTGACTGCAGGGATTCATTTTCTTGGTTCTTTCGGTAAAGTCACGTAGAAGGGAAATAATAAAATAATCAAAATAAAACAATAAAAATTATGTTGAGGACAGCTGCTTGCGTTGTGGTCGAAACGTCGTGAGAAATTTGTTTTATTTTGTATTAATGTAATATTTTCCTTCTACGTGACTTTACCGAAAGAACCAAGAATATAAAGCATGTGTTGTGCGAGGTTGAGTATGAGTGCTATTTTTATTATTATTGATGCTGTGTTTATTGGTAAAGGTGAGGTTATATGGATCCATAAGAGGTTTTTGGGTTAGGGGGCGCCCATAAATGACGTCACGCACAGACATTTGTGACGATCGGGGGGGGGGGGGGGGTTGAGAAACGACGTCACATCAAAATGTGCAACTTTAAATAAATATAGACAACACGTTCTACTTAATTAGACTTTTTAATAAATGTTTTCTCCTACAACATCAGAGTGCAGCGCCACATTAAATACGCACTACAGTGACAATAGTTTAAAGCGATTAGAAGCATGTTTTTTGGGGGGAGGGGGCAGAGCTTTGTGACGTCATATTTGACGGGGGGGTCTGACTTTTTGTGACGCCGTGTGACGAAGGGGGGGGGGGGGTCAAAAATCGTCAAAAATCGCGTGACGTCATTTATGGACGGCCCATTAGATAGCATTAATATAAATGTGTCGAAAAACCCGCCACCACCAATTAGTAAGGAGGAGTGTGGTGAGGAGTGTGGTGAGGAGTGTGGTGGTGAGGAGTGTGGTGAGGAGTGTGGTGGTGAGGGGTGTGGTGGTGAGTGGTGGTGAGGAGGGGGAGGAGAGTGGTGAGGAGTGTGTGGTGAGGAGTGGGAGGAGTGTGGTGGTGAGGAGTGTGGTGAATGTGGTGGTGAGGAGTGGGAGGAGTGTGGTGGTGAGGAGTGTGGTGAGGAGTGGGAGGAGTGTGGTGGTGAGGAGTGTGGTGAGGAGTGGGAGGAGTGTGGTGGTGAGGAGTGTGGTGGTGAGGAGTGTGGTGGTGAGGAGTGGGAGGAGTGTGGTGAGGAGTGGGAGGAGTGTGGTGGTGAGGAGTGTGGTGGTGAGGAGTGTGGAGGTGAGGAGGAGAAGTGTGGTGGTGAGGAGTGTGGTGGTGAGGAGTGGGAGGAGTGTGGTGAGGAGTGTAGTGAGTGTGATGGTGAGGAGTGGGAGGAGTCTGGTGAGGTGAGTGTGGTGGTGAGGAGTGTGGTGAGTGTGGTGGTGAGGAGGGTGAGGTGAGTGTGATGGTGAGGAGTGTGGTGAGTGTGGTGGTGAGGAGGGTGAGGTGAGTGTGATGGTGAGCAGGAGTGGGAGGAGTCTGGTGAGGTGAGTGTTGGTAGCGTCACGCGCGCGTCACGGACCTCTCACTCCACTTCCGGAAGCATCCCCCGAGCACCGCGGCGCACACGACCCCGACTCGTCGCCCCGCAGAGACCCGCAGGGACCCCGACTCCTCGCCCCGGGACGCAGCCGCGGACCCCCCGAGATCCCGGTGAGACTGGGCCCCCTACAGGGGTCCTCCTGGGCCCCCCCGGGCCCCCCCGCGATGTCGCGCCGCCGTGACGCAGCGAGATTTTGAAGTCGCCCGGGGTCGACTGCGACACGGAGTCGCTTCGTGATGGCGCGGCCACCATCACCATCATCACCACCATCATCACCATCATCACCACCATCATCACCACCATCATCACCACCATCATCACCACCATCATCACCACCACCATCATCATCATCCCCACCATCATCATCACCACCATCACCACCATCATCACCACCACCACAACCATCACCACCACCACCACCATCATCATCATCACCATCATCATCACCACCATCATCATCATTACAATCAACACCACCACCACCACAACAATCACCACCATCATCCACACCACCACCATCATCATCATCATCACCACCACCATCATCATCATCACCACCACCATCACCACCACCATCACCACCACCATCATCCACACCACCACCATCATCATCACCATCATCCACACCACCACCATCATCATCACCACCACCATCATCATCATCTTCACCACCATCATCATCACCACCACCATCACCACCACCACCGTCATCACCAACCGTTTAAACAATCGGTATCACCAATGGCTTGTTGCCATATAACGGCGATTATATCAGACGTTTTCATTATGACTGTTGTTATTAAGCTATGGACGGCACAGGTTACTTAACCACTCTAAACATAGCGGGATTTTAGTCGAACTTAAGCGATATCATCACGGCAGAAGCGAGCACTGAAATTACAATCTCACCATCATCAACACGATCGTCATTGTAAACACTTACACTCGCCATCATCATCATCATCATCAATAAACACGTCACCACCATCATCAAACAATTAATCACGGACTCCTTCTCCTTCAACGTAGGCGCGAAAGAAGTTCAGCATACTGTAGATACTACCACCGTGTATGGTGTGATCATCATAATCGGCATCGCTCAACGTGAGTGATGTGTTCGGTGGCCACGCAATGTTGTTTGTTAGGGCTGGGGGGGGGGGTATGGTGGCTTTTAGTTGGGACTTTGGGTCAGCTGCATGGTTTAGAGCTTCACAGCTCATCAGGTTTCTCCACGATCAATACCGATCCTGATGTTCGGACACCAATTACAACAACTACGTGGCATGCAACCGAGGCGCAGACTTTGGGGATATGTCTGTCGGGGACTGTGTTGGGTCAGGGTCCAGCCTTGTGCTATTGTTGTTGTTGGCGGTCCGATTTTGAGTGGGGATTCTTGGCTTGAGACCGTGAGCTTGTGTAGCAAGTCACGGGTTGTTCGATCCGGCGAGGATCGGTGCCAAATGTTTGGTTTAATCAGTAGGGCCCCGTGGTGGTGGTGGTGCAGGTGAGCTGGCTAGTGCAGGAAGAGGCGGTAAGGCCCAGCCAGGGGCTTCGTGACCTTCAGAGGACGCCTCCTAACACTCACACAGGAATAATATTACCAGATCAGCCCTCATCCTGTCAACAGACACACATCGGGTGTTTTAACGTCGTTGTGCGTGATGTACAACATCTCACGCCACGATGTTTTTCTTTCCCGAGGATGCGTGCTGCCTGCCATCAGCCAGCCCAGCGTGCTGCTACCACTGCCTCTTTAATCATTAACGTGGTTGTGATGGGACGCCGGGGTCGTGTGTGTGTGTCTGTCCGCCTGCCATAGTTGCACTTTCAAATGCCCTTGCTAGTTAATGGTTGCGTGGTTTTACTGGCAACCTGGTCAAGAGACACGAGGAAACGAAAGTGGAGAAGTGCGTGAAAGGGGTAGGAGGGGATAATGAACACAGAATTCCAAACCGCTTAGGCAAGGGACACGTCGCTCTAAGGGATGATGGCCTTTCGTCAAGGATCAATAACAGTGGCAGCCAAAGGATGGATCGTGTCCTAGATAGGGCACGTGCGCCGTTGGAGATGGAGCGATTAAATCAGCCGATGTGCAGGTTTCTAGGTTGTGCATCGCTACATCACAATGACAATGATAACAACAAGAGACGCCGTCTTGCCCTCTCCCCCCAATCTCGTTGCAGTCTGTTTAATACAGCAGCAGCAGCAGCAAGTGATGTGTGTTGATGATAGCAGTAGCAGCAGATTTGTAAATACGATGCGTATCGTCAACCCTCCTCCGCCAGACACAGCCAATTAGTAAAGTCACGTGAATACACATGCCAATGTTAATTACTGCTGCAGCACACGTGTGTGTTGAAGAGAAATCTCGCAGCATTTGAATGGGTACGACGTTTCGCTGAAAGTTACAACCAGCATCATTAGGCAGATCCCAGAATTGAACGTTGTGAGATTTCTCTCCCAACACACCGGTGTACTACTGAAGCAGTGATACATTGGCACGTTTGTTCATGTGACAACAACTTTATCATTTGGCTGTGTCGCGGTGGAGGAGGTTTCATGACACATTGTATTATTAATCATATTGGTCGCGAAAGCCTACATGTAAAATGTAGGAGCCAGATGTATTACGTCATGACCACGGTCTCGCCGCACTGGGTTTGTGGTGTCCTCTTATATATTTTTTTTATAATATCACTACATTAGCTGCTTTAATTGCCTAAGGGTGCCGATGGAGACACGGTCTCATCTGCAACTAGCAGAGCTCGTAGTTTCCGGTTTTAGAAAGAGGAACAAGCCTCAGTTTCGGGCTTACTTGGGTCAATGACTGGCTGTCATCCCACGTAGCTTTGCTTCTCGTAAGTACACGCGCGTAATCGTTTAAAGTTGCCTTGCAGCTCATCAGCACGGCGCTAGCCTGTCGACAACATCTGTGTTGCCAACTAAAGAGAGTTTCGCTGAAAGTGGTTGCCAAAAAGCCTGAACAGCTGTTGATGAAAATAATGTACTGTAGAGTTATTTTTGTCAATCCATTGTGTATGTACGCGGTACCTTGTGCTATTCCTACATCGCAAAGGTTATCAAGATTGCACTGTGGTTATGTTTTTTTAGTTTTACTGAACATTTCCATCTTGAACCTTCTGTAAAACAACACTACTGAATGAAGGCCTCTCCACGTCGTTCCGGTCATGCTGAACCTTCCTGAAAAAGAGGCTTGAGACCGAGCGAAGCTTCCTGTTTCGGTAAACTGTACAGCGTGTCAGGCCGCTGCTGAATGTGGGTTGTTTGACAATACTGCACCTTGCCCGTCGGCAGCGCAGGTTGGTGAAGGTTGTGGAGGTCCAGAACTGGTTAAGGTATCACTTGCCCACCGATGCTAGCCATGGCTGGGAGTCGAACTCAGGTGGTCGGTTTCATTGCACAACAGGCCAAACCTTGAACCGCCCCTCCAGCCCTCTTGCTGGCAGAACAGAATGTTGTATTTAATCTTGATTTGAAGCTTTCGTGACTGCAGGAATCCATACTCGTTGGTTCTTTCGGTAAAGTCACGTAGGTATAAAATAAAATAAATCACGACGTTTCGGGCGCAACACAAGCGTCCATCATCAGGTGGGAAAGCGTGGTCTGCTGCTGAGGCAGACTGTTTTAAAAGTCGTGATTTATTTTATTTTATACCTACGTGACTTTACCGAAAGAACCGAAGAGAACGTTGTATTTGTTTTGTGCACGCGTTGAAACAATGAGCAAGTTTCTAAAATCCACCCAAGCAGTATAAATGGGCACAGCACAATCGATTTGCATGACACTTGTGTTGGGGTAGAGGGCAGTTTACTCCCACACTGTACATTGTGGAAGAGTAGACCAGAAATACCCCTTTTGGGACTGTCTCGAGCTCTGTCTGATGGAGGCCCTTCTGCAGGCATTGACATGAACAAACAATTGCAGGGCTGCACCTTTACCTTTGTGTGCACATGCGGGACGAGGACTGGAGGTACTTGTGATGAGTGGAGCAGATATTGTACAGAAGGCTTGCGTTGCCTGGGCCATTGTGGCCAATCATTATCAATGAACATCAATGAATGGGAAGGCTGCATATTGGCAGTGAGGCAGAAATGTGTTGTTCATGCCGAGTGGGATGACTGTATCGCCACCTTAACCCCTAATTATGTTGGAAAGATTGCCTGTCACATTGTCATGTTAACTTTGAAAAGTACTTGTATGTGGGCAGTTCCACAGATTGAGCAAAACATCTAAATAATCATACAATACATGGCTTGTCATTTTCAAAGTTATCTATATTTTTAGAAAATGTGGCTAATACACTGAATATACCATCACCATCCCAGTGGGGATGAAAAAGTGGTTTCATCTAAGCACATCTAACACTGGTATTCTGTGAGCATTTCTCCTGTACCAAGAAAGGTGAACAAATCATTTTAAACATTTTAAAGTCGTAATTGATTGATGTACTACGCAAAATTAAAATGTCCCTGAATGATTACACCCACATCTTTAAGATCCGCATCCGAAATAGTGGAACTGCCCATATGGAAAATAGTAGGGAAGCCAATTACAATAACTTTCATGTATTGCATGTTGGGAGCTACTTCTGTTCGAGATGGCAGATGGCTCCACTTTATTCCGCTAGCCTGCAGTGTTCATGCAGTGGCGTGTAATGGAGGTGGCTGGATGATGGTGGCTGTGTCCTGTGCAATGCAGGTGGCTGGATGATGATGGTAGTTGTGTCCTGTATAATGGAGGTGGCTGGATGATGATGATGGTAGTTGTCCTGTATAATGGAGGTGGCTGGATGATGACGTTTGTGCTGTGATTTGTTTTGCCACAGAAACGCCACCATGTCGACCAGCGAGAAAGCTCCCCTGATGCCGCCCAATGCACCGAAGGACAGCCAGTCATGGGGAAACCCGGATCAGCCCGGATACATGGCACCCCCATACGTGCAGCCCCCCTACCTGACGCCCCCCGGCCCTTCATCCGGGGGTCCGGGCTACAGCGATACACCCTACCACCCAGCTCCAGGTCTTCTTGCACACCCACAATAATCATCTCATTTCCGACACCGATGATCAATTAAGGATAGCTCATAGTGCGACCGCTTTCACCATTCTCATACCATGGGCACTCGTAGTAACGCCACTGCCGGCTGCGATCATTCATTAGCAGCATTTCAGATATTCACCATGTGGTTACATCCGAAGCCGTCATTGGACTCACTCACCATCCTTGACATGAACTTATAAAGAAAGAAGAATAATATATTACCTATCTATTATGGAGATAATGGTAGGAAAATGATTGCCCGGATAAAATAAGACTGTGAGGAACTGAACAATCGGGGGAAGGTCTCAATTTTCAGCTGTTGTCCATTCCCTGGTTGACACAAATTATTGAAAATCTGTTAAGATGTTGGAGTAAGTCAGGTGGCTCAGAGCGTGAATACATCCTCGCTTGGAATTACAGATTCCAGTAAGCGCAATTGAAATTGGGAGACAAATATATATATATATTTTTAAATAATATCAGAGGTGAAATCTCAACAGGGTGTGTGATTTGTTTCAGGCCCTTCAGCTCCTGCATTTAATGATGAGCATCCGCCAATGTACCACGACAATGAAGACTTCAATATCTCTGACTGGACTGACAAAACAGTGCGGCGAGCTTTCATCAGAAAGGTAAGTCGTCATGTCTGTAGTGGAGAAGCAACGGTGAAAACTCCGTGGCAATTTTGGACATCGTGCCAAGCAACAGACATCACAAACTGAAAACACACCCGAGGGCCGTACATTATAACCACGAAAACCGACAGAGCAGAATAATGAGAATTTGTGTTTGATACAGGGCCCTTTACTCTGGAGCATGTAAGAGCACTTTATACTTGAAGGCAACTTATATCACATATCTCTAATGGTTTGAAAGGGCACACCCAGTGGCAGCTGCCCCTGTATGGCATAAGGTCACTCAACACCTGTCCTTCAAGTGGGTATTAATGTGCCAGTAGGGGGGCAATGATTGCTCTGTATAATCTCCGTTGAGTAATTTGCAGTTTTTTTTTCCCAATGACAAATTTGGACCACGACACAGGCACACAATGGCCTACTCATGTTGAACGACATCCCGGGATCCGTGAAGCAGACGTCGTGCATCCGACAGATAAAACACGCGCAATCATGGCCAGGGCTGCCCGCCGGTCTCAAAGCGGCTGGGCTGTGTCACCGCCCCGACACATTGTGACGTGCTGTGCGTGTGCGTTTGCGTGCAGGTGTACCTGGTCCTGACTGCCCAGCTGCTGGTGACGTTCGCCTTCGTGTGCACCTTCCGCTTTTCGCCCGCCGTCTCGACATACGTTAAACATACTCCCGGCCTCTACTATGCCTCCTACGCGGTCTTCTTCGCCTGTCTCATCGCGCTCAGCTGCTGCGGGGAATTCCGCCGCAAGCATCCCTGGAACATCATCACGCTGGTGCGTGGTCATTCAGGACTTTCAAACTGCACAATGCAGCAGCACGGAAGCGTGGCGTATGTGAAGCTTCTGGCCAAGCTGTGTTTTCTGGAACCTCTTTGTCCCCGAGCGGTCGTCTCCTGGGCTGAGTGGGTGGTCAAGGCCGTTTCATCGCCAATGTCATTAAAAGCAACCTCGGCCAGTGTCGCCCAGCTCACGAATCCCCAGTGGCCTCTCACCATGTTTACCTAACACTGTGTACCTGTGGTGTCGGCAATGCTGTTGAATGAAAATGGTTATGTGTCGCGTGTGCAGTCCATCCTGACGCTGTGCATGTCCTACATGGTGGGGATGATTGCCACCTTCTACGAGGCCGACGCTGTTGTGATGGCGATGGGCATCACAGTGGCGGTCTGCGTGGCCGTCATCTTGTTCTCTATGCAGGTAAACAAACGCACCGTAGTCTACGTTCGTTCACGTCGGCAGCGTGGACGCTCTAGCCCCTGATTGATAAGTGATGTGCAAATCATTATCATCATCAGTCATGATAAATCCACTGCTGGATGAAGGCCTCCCCAAACTTTGCTGTCTCTGTCCTGTGATGTAAGAAGCCACCGACCATGCGTATATGGGCAGATCTCATCACTCCATCCCCGCGGTTGACCTCTTTGGGAGCATTGCCTACCCTTGGCTGCTGCTCCATCGTTATTCTGGACTACCGGCCATCATACCATCAAGCGACATGCACTGGCCAAGCGAAACCAAACGATATCTCTAACGCAAGGTGCGCAGATTGTTGTACGGTGTTTGTGACGGTCATGCCGACGGTTGTGTTTTGTGACCGTCTTTCCTGTAGACGAAGTACGACTTCACATCCTGCAACGGCGTGCTGCTGGTGATGCTGGTCGTGTTGATGTTCTTCTCCATCCTCTGCATCATCTTGCGCAATCATATCCTCAACATCGTCTACGGGGCGTTGGGGGCCCTGCTGTTCACCGTGGTGAGTCTCCAGGATGTCACTCACATAGGCATCCACAGATTCATGTCTTAACGGCCTAGTCTCATGTGCACAGATGGTATGACAACCATAACAATTGCAATTTTTATTTTATGTAACGGCGTGATTCAAACGGCTGCAGAATGTGTCACGCGTACTGTTTCTCTCATTGGAGGCGTGGGAAACCAAAGACCAGTGGGGAGGCAACCAGAACCATCATTACCAACATTTTCCGAAGCTCTGTTTACTTATCTTGGGAATTGAGGCTAACTCCTTGAATGAGTCTTTATACGTATGAGAGGTAACCGGAGTATCAGGAAAAAACCCACTCGTGCGGAGGGGGTAACCCTCAATCCCCGGACAGATGGAATACAGATGGAATTTAAACAACTTGGCTATGCTGCCATACCGCCATACCCTAAAAGCCTCGCAGCCCAAGGGAAGGGAAGGAATTTAACGAATCTGTGCAATCCACCACCAGTGCTGGGTTACAGGCGTGTGGCATAGCCACCGGCGCCCAGCTCGTTGCGCAGCGTCGTGGCACCAAAAAATATGTGCTTGTCACCACTAAATCTGCTTCTCACGTCTGCAGCTTGTCATCTCGATCCCTTGTTCACCTGTTTCATTGCGCAATGTAGCTCTGTGGTTTGGCAAGCGATATCTCTCGGCGGGCCACGGCCCAGCATCCTGCCTCAAGAGCCTTCGTCGGTCTCATCTGACCCACGGGCTGCCATTTGAAAGAACCCTGTAATAAGAGGTTTTCATGAACAATGTTGCATAGACACTTTACAGGCGATGCTGCTGCTAAGCAGGATTTGTCCTCTCCACAGTTCCTCGCAGTGGATACGCAGCTGCTGATGGGGAACCACAAGTACGCGCTGAGCCCTGAGGAGTATATCTTCGCCGCCCTCAACCTCTACACTGACGTCATCAACATTTTCCTCTACATTCTGATGATCATTGGCAACTCTCGCAACTGAGTGCACGACGCGCCAGCTTTGTCCTGTTCGGAAATGTGTCTTCGTGTTAGGGATTCGTGGCGTATTCGGTGACGTTTGGCTCGTTTTTCGACGAGAGGTTTGCACACAGCTTCAGCCCGTCGAGGTGCAACAGCAGGAGGTTGTCGTCGCCCATGGTCAACGCCGCTGTGACCTCCGCGTCAAGACATCCGTGCTCACTTCAGAAATATCGCAGAAACCTCGTAGAAAATGCTCGGATACAGTTTTATAGACTTTTGTGGCAAGGCAGCCTCATGCCGTGTAATGCGCGGAATGAAATAACCCTCGAAATAAATTATTTAAAAGTGGAAACAAAAATTGGCTTGGATGGGCGACAACTAATACGGCTAACCCATGCATCAGCATAGGGCCTTTGGAATGAGTCAGGTTTGGAGACAATTGAGAGGCAGGAGACTTTTAAACCACTTCGCTATCAGTTCACGGACCCTCCCTACTCTCCAGAGCCTCGCACGGGGCAAGGTGGAGACCTGGGAGGGTCCGGGCTCTCTCTCATGCGCCAACATCTTCGACTCTCGCTCCCCAGTGTCCACGTTCCTAGCACATGAAGAGTTGTCACATATCAAGTTGGCTTTTGAGTTTTACAGTACATAAAAAAAATTGTTACTAATAGATTAATAAATCAATGTCTTAATGCAGAGTGTAGAACGACTGAGGCTGTCTGCTTGGTTTAAATGCTGTTGTGTAAACAACTTCTGTAAAAAATGATATATGTTCTTTCCAAAATGTTGTTAAATTTAATCTTTACTTAATGCAAATCCTCTTACCTTTAAGAAGCAAAAATGATACTTATCAAATATAATGTTACCTCCTTTCCACTTGCCTAGGTGTGTCAACAGCAAAAGTGTTTTCACCGTATGTTAAACGAGAGCCGTGCGCATGCATGTTCTGGTCTCACAGTGGAGGTTGGGCTTGGGTGGAGGAGTTCCCGAGTGTGAGTTTGAAGGCCGAGATACACCGAGTGTCATTTGTGTGCAATTAGCCGGGGAAGGGTGCGTGATTGGGCCAGGTTCTTGATTTGAATTTTTTGCAATCGGCTACCATCGCATAGAATGTAGCCAACCAGTGAGCAGGTTGGTCACGCGCGACCGCAGAGTGCACATGAGGTGTCCGTGTATCGGTGTGTGCAAATGCGTGTGTGAGTTAATGCATGTGCATCTGCTTGTGGCAGCATTGCACTTTGTGATCGATACGGGCGCAGTCCAGCACAGCCCGTGTACGCCCCCCCCATCAATTGCCGTGACATTGTACAGCGTATCTAGGTCATGGGATGGGTGGGGGGGGGGCCCATGGCACCGACCTCAATTCACACGGCCTGTGTGCACCAGGCGTACCACTTGGAAATGGGCCACACATGATATTTAACATCACCTTCAAGCATCTTGGCGGTGAAAATCAAGTACCACAGGGGGGGGGGGGGGATATTTTCGACCTTGCAACGCTTCATTTTAGGGAACCCATTAATAGTTTTTTTAAGGGCCTCTTGCAGTGACTGAAGTGTGTGTGTGTTCACGTGCTGTTGTCTGCTAATGCAGGGATTTCCCGAACTTCAGTCCTCGCGACCTCACCATGCGACGTCTTTACCGACGTACTCCCCATTCAAATACAAGTGAACTCGTGTCACGAGCCCGATGATTGTTAAACGTCCCACGCGACGAGCTGAATCCATTAACGCTTCGTGCGTTAATAGAGCCAATTGAAATGAAGATCGAGATGTCTGCGCGTGTGTATGCGCATGTGCCACGTGACAGACGTAGCGTTAATTGGCGCGTCACGTGGGGCGTGTTTAACTATCATCAGGCACGTACAGCGTGGCACGTGTTGTATTTGAATGGGAGCAGTAAATTGGTAGACGTGGTGGGTCGCGAGGACTGGAGTTTGGTAAATCCTGTGGTCTTTAAAAGTCATATTCGGCCCTCAGTTAAAGGTCCCCACCCTCGCTTTAAGGTGATCGTGAGATGCGGCCCAACTGCTGGGTCGTTGGCCTCATGCGTTTGTGTCACCTCTGCGTTCTGGCCTTGTTGTGTTTCTATCGATAGGGTGGCTACATTGCCCCACGTGTTTAAATTGGCATCCTTGCCTGCTGCAATGGCTAACAAACGCGCCCGTGTACCCGTGCCGCCATATCAGCACCGACCGCGCCGTCATATCGAGATGTATCAGAGCTCTGGGCTCCACCACCACGCAGTGCACGTGTGGAAGTCGCGTGACGCTTTAGATGACACAGAAGCAGCACACCCCGCCGGCCGGCAGGCGGGGCTGCAAGGACATTTTATTGGCACCGTTTGGGTAGAATCGCCCTGTCGTCGTGTCGACGCTGCGTCGTGCCTAATCGTACGACACAAGGTCCACGATACTCGTGTTAGTATTTAGAAACATGTTTCCTATTTTTTGTTAAATTATTCTTTCCTGGCAATATGTAAACGTTAATAGTAAAAAAAAAAGTTATGATAGGCTACATTACCCATTAACTGTGTTTCTGTGTTACTTGCATTGGTAAACTATGGTAGCGGTATATTGAATGGAATCGTTCTTTTGTGACCAACAGACGCGTGTTTTACGGAGTAAAATCGCCGGCGATTGGAAGGCTTCCGGCAGACTTGTGTCGAGTGTCGTTTCAGCTCACGGGCGGGTTTCAGTTTGCAACACGGCGGCGATTTCGAGTCGCGGGAAGTGCGACAAAGCGCGCGCACACAAACAGCGGTGCAATCAAAACAAACACGAAATATACACGGGACGCGAAGTGACACGGAGCCGTGCGAAATGGACTTTGCGACTTGAGTTTGGGGCGCACCGCCGCGACACGCGAGGTCGCGCGTGTAACCGCATCGACCCCGACGAAATGTTGATTTAAAGCTTTCGTGACTGCAGGGATTCATATTTTTGGTTCTTTCGGTAAAGTCACGTAGAAGGGAAATAATAAAATAATATTGTTTTATATTTATTTTATTATTTCCCTTCTACGTGACTTTACCGAAAGAACCAAGAATATGACCCAGACGAAGTTAAACATCGCAGTCTAAAGAATCTTCCTCGGTGCGGGGGCTCTGGGCGGCAGATTGTGCCATTTCACGCCGTGCGGACAGCCACGTCACTTGCAGGTCGCTACAGTTTCCCTCGCTGATAAAATGTTATCCTGATAACCGAACAAATTATTTGGTAGTGGTGGTGCGTTTGACAGCCGTGTTCGCACGGACACAATTAACAACAAAACACCGCAAGACATTCGTCATTATACACTTACTTAAAAGGAAACGGTACATTGGAGGTGACGTGTTTTGAGAAATAGTTATGTGAACGACCCATTGCCCGAAACGTCGCCTGCTAGGTATAGTTTTAACAACTAAAGTGATTGTGACCAAAACTGCGTCAAATGAAAGTGGCGTTGTATATTCATTTCGTGTTGGTCTCGACACATCACGGTGAGGTGAGGCTTTCACTCTGGGTCTATTATGATTGATGTGTACTCATTGGTAAAGTGTGACTATTCATGAAGCTCATGGTGTTTACCCTTACAATCTTGTGTAAGTAGCACAATTTTAATTCCTAAAAAACCCTAATTATTTGTATAATAAAAATGATTTATCTTTACAATTAGCGGTGCGTATGGAGAGAGAGAGAGGTGACAGTCACGCAGTGCGTGTGCGCCGTGCCCACGAGCTCGCGCGACGGTGGAACCGAGGGGTAGACAAAGGCGAAGCCCTGCAATGTCTCGCTCAGGACGCCCACTGCTGGGGGGGGGGTGAAGGGCCTCTACTTCCAGGCAGTGTTTCATTGCTGGGCTCGAGGTGGGCTGAGACAGGTGTTGTCACTTTTCGGTGGCACGCGACGTGACGACCTTGGCGATCTCAATTCTGTACGGCCAACATTCTGCATCTGCCCACGTGCTCCATGTAGACAGCGCGTCTCTTGTGTCGAACCACTGCCGAATGAATGGAGGCTTCCTCGCGCGCCGCGGGAGCTGTTTGACCCCGACTTTACCACGTTGGTCAGTGCGGGTTGGTGAAGGTGCGGAACACAGATGTTGGAGCATAGAGGTACGGTACAACGATGTATGTTGCTGCACTGCGGTCAACTAACAGTCCTGGAGCGGCATGCAAACAGGCGATTTAATGCGTGGCGGTCGCTAATCCAACACTGGCCGGGCTCAACACTGCTTAGCTTGCGAGATCTGATAAGATCCGGTGCACTCCGAGCGATGCGGTCGACGAGATTTAGACGCAAGGGCAGAAGAATGTTGTCAGGTGACTGCACGGCGATTAAAACGCAGTTACAGTGCGCGAGCGATGCCTGTGTGTGTGTTCTACGCAAGACTTCGTGGGTGCTGTGTTGCTTTGCCCTGCTGTTCGTCAGGAAGAGCACTCTTGTGAAGGAAGTTTGTAAATATCGATTACAAAAAAGCACAAACTCACCTCGGAGAGGGTGGCAGTATCGGCTGGAAACGTGAGCGCATCCACGCGATTAACCCTCATCGTTATCCTCATCAGCATGACCGTCATCCAGTAGATGGTAACGTCGAATGGAATTACAATTTACTCCCAAAGGCCAAATTTACTTAAATTACTCCTTCATTACACTGAACTATAACGCACAGCTGCTGCTGTCGTCTTAATTGTCCACAATTAGCCTTAAACATCTGCGTCCATCTCGCCGCGAGTCCCGTTAATTAGCAGGGCACCATCGTGTACCCACCTCGAGACCAGTCCGCATCCCCGTCATCGACGTCGCCGAAAGCAATGGCTCATGAGCTAATGATATAATTCCAGCTGCAACCTCGCCGTACGCCTCCCACTATACATATCACTTCCTGGCATGACCTCGCTGTACAAACCGGTAACAAGAGCAATAACAATGCCGCATTGAAACACGGCCTCCACATTCACGTGAAGTTCTCATAACGCGTGGCAGGCGAGGGAGTTCATGCTTTCTTTTGGGCCGTCTTTAGGCAGTGTTAACGTTTGCTCATGAAACTAGAGGGCATTCACATTCAAATCAAAATGTGTATTTCTTTCAAGTCAACGAAGATTTAAGTGGACGAAAAACTATCAATCGTGACGATGGCTATAGGCCAGGGGTGGGGAACCTGTTTTCTGCCAAGGGCCATTTGGATTTTTATAACATCATTCGCGGGCCATACAAAATCATCAACTTAAAAATGTGCCTGTTGTATTTGGTCAAACATTTAATTAACTCACCCCTAATGTGATGGCTGGAACTGCTTCTCTTTGGTGAGGCGTGTGATGTTAGCTGGTATTGATGATGTTGCTACTCGCAACTGCTTTTCCAGGTTTGCTCCGAGATTTATTGAATTTCGAGTCCCGTCTGCGGTTGCCTTGGCAGGGCCACACCAAATGATTTCGCGGGCCTGACACGGCCCGTGGGCCGGACGTTCCCCACCCCTCTAGACTCACCAGCAAAGACCGAGGCGTGACGATGACGAGACCAACACTGCCGAGTCTTGAGTGAAGGCGCAGCCGAGGACACTCATTTAGTAGCGTTATTTGAGACGGGGCAACGAGAAATACCAAACATGGTCATTTGTTATTTTCTATCTTGATTTGAAGCTTTCGTGACTGCAGGAATCCATACTGTTTGGTTCTTTCGGTCAAGTCACGTAGGTAGAAAATAAAATAAATCACGACGTTTCGGGCGCAACACAAGCGTCCATCAGCTTTCCCACCTGATGATGGACGCTTGTGTTGCGCCCGAAACGTCGTGATTTGTTGTATTGTTATATTCTCACACAAACAAAGTTGACTGATTGGCTAACCTGATATTGCCGGGGGGAGGTGGTAGTGGCACGTACCTCTAAAATGTAGTAACTAATCGTGAACTACATGGTGGACTCTTGCGGTAGACGAGACTTAAGAGAATGACACACCGACGTGACAGAATCCACCGTCGTGCTATCGACGAGACGAAGACTTAATCACACAAACTGACTCGATTAATCCTGGTCACTGCAGGGCCTGGGGCTTTGTGATTTGGCTGTGCTAGGGATTCACAAATCGTTTAAAAGGAACGTGCTGGGCAGAGCCTGCTTGGGGGTCGTTCGAGGGACGGGAATGACACGTGTTCTGCTTGTCCACACATCCTCGGCCACAGCGTGTACGCATTCGCAATCGTCAACTCGCTGTTAAGATGTAATTGAAACCCTTACAATTCATCGCTGTGTGTATTTCAGCAATAAATCGTTAATGTAAAAACCACGAATGTGTGTGTGCGTCGTGTGAATGTGTGTCCCGAGAGCCGTGTGCACGCAGGGCTCGTTCTGTCATCAAAAACATTTATGCAAAGTGCGCACACATTCATAATTACCAAAACCCGTCACATTTGTCGTGATGCCAACTCGTGACTCGGAACGATATTTGAACCCGTCCCGTGGTAAAAGGTGCAGCCCTGCAATTCCTTGCTAACGCCCACTGCTGGCGTAAGGGCCACGACGAGAGGGGGCTCTAGAGAGCCCCACTCTTGAGGGTATTTGGCCTACTCTTCCACGCTGGCCAAATGCCTAGGAAGACGTGGAGGAGGCATCCACACTATACCCCCACTACAAGCGACCTACCGCCAAATCCCCCGTGGTGAATCCATTTACACTTCTGGCCGGAGAGCCTGGGGGAATTTATGAAACTCTCAGCGTAGTTTCTATTGCCACGACGAGAGATCGAGCTGGCCGACCTCTGGATCACACGTCCAGCGTGTGAGAACCAATAGCCGATGGCTGCAGCTTCCCCATTCTAAGTGGTATCCTGTGGGCAATAGAGCGATGTGCAATCCCACAATTGAGTGATTTTGCAGGTGGCGGTGGTGGGGATTGGCGGGGGCGGTTATCAAATGCCGCACGTTTATAAATGTCATTGACGTCGCGATGTTTCGTGTTCCTATCCAAGTCCTGGCCACGAGCTTCCAAGTACGCACGCAGGAACCAGGTTGGCGGGTAATGCATTCCACTGCTGCCGTTGCAGATGCGGGGAAAAGACTCCCGATTCTGGCAATGTCATCCGACCACCGAGTTGTATCCGATCAAACAGGAGACTTCCATCTTGATTTGAAGCTGTCGTGACTGCAGGAATCCATACTCTTTGGTTCTTTTGGTAAAGTCACGTAGTTAGAAATAAATTAAAATAAAACAAATCACGACGTTTCGATTGCAACACAAGCAATCATCAGGTGGGAAAACCACTTCAGCAAAAATAAAACATTCTTGCTGTGGTTTTCACACCTGATGATGATTGCTTGTGTTGTAATCGAACCGTCGTGATTTGTTTTATTTTAATTAATTTCTAACTACGTGACTTTACCGAAAGAACCTAAGAGTATGAAGACTTCCATCCTAGCCGTGGGAGGCCTAATTTTGTCCTTCCCCAACACCTCCGCTTCGCATGGTTGGCTAAGTACGGTGGAGAAAGCAGTTCAACCTACCTACATACAAGCGCCATTCCCAGTGGTCCCCGGCTGTGGAGGAGGGGGACGTGAGCTACGTACATGACGTCATAACCTGGAGTTAACCCGCAGTTATGACGCCACGGCAAGAGCCTAAACTTTGAGACACGCTTGCACAAGTCCTTTATTTCAGCACCAAGACCAGAATCAACAGTGGCTACGACACTGCAACTTGTGAATTTATTAAGATCGTCAAGTTATGAGTGAAGTAAACATAGTTGAAGAGTGGCGAAGCATAATCAAACAGCCCCCACGACCTCATCCAGCAGTGGATTGGCAAAAGGGGTTGCGTACAAACGCATGGTGACAGTGTTTAACAAACGGTCAATGAATGGAGAATGGTTCATTAATGGACTTCCAAGTGAACCACTTAAAATAACATGAGCACAAGCCCTCTAAATTGAGTGTAATATCCACAGAATTAGGTACACACCACGAAATAAGTGCACACGGGTAGTGTAGTACGCATAGCTAATTAGGTACACACCACTTCATTAAGTGCATATGGTAAGTGTGGAATGCACAGCTAATTAAGTACGCACCGCTAGTTAGGTGCACATAGCCAGCGCAGTACGCGCCAATATCGATACACAGCACAGCGCGAGTGTGCGGGGCGCTCACATGAGCCACGGGTTGTCCAGCACGGCCACGCCGGCCGCCACGCCGCCGTCCGCATGTTCCAGGCTCTTGGTGCGCAGCAGGTGGCCTCCGCAGTCGTTGAGCACCATCGCACCGCCCTGCCTGCAACACACCGTGGCGAGATGTTGACTACCTCGCCTGGTATACAGGAGGTCGTGGGTTCGATCCCGACTCTGACGCCCGCTGTGCATTTGGGGTTTGCGTGTGTCTCTCTCTCATCATCATGGTGGCTAGAAGATGTTAACTCCCTCGCTTGGTATACAGGAGGTTGTGGGTTCGATCCCGACCCCGATGCCTGCTGTGTATCTGGAGTTTGCGTCTCTCTCTCACTGTCATCGCGTGGATTTTTCTCTGGGTCCTCAGGTTTTTTTCCTCCACATTTAGAACCAACAACAAGCGTTGAGATTATTTGGCTGCTGTAATTATCCACGTAAGCTACTTTGTTGAGCTATCACTTTTGAAAAAGAGCTATATAACTCAGTGGGGGCCTTACCTGGTAAAATAAAAAAAAGTGTAGTTTTAGTTTACACAAGCGGCAGCACCGTGGGCAACGGCGTCACTCGCCGCCCCCGCTCAGCTCGCCAAGGACCATTGCCAGTGATGCACGAGGGTGAATGCATGGCGATGGTCCATAGCGATCATGAGTGGCCTAGACCGACGGAGTTCCGTCTTAGCCATAAAATAATATTTAATGAAGCATTGATCGGTCTCCTGCAGGGTTCTTCAACTGTATTTTCAAATCTGCCTTATGTTCGTGAACATAAGGCAGATTTGAAACACGGTAGGACCAATACTTCTGCCGTGGCTGATCATTCTTTTAATGCGGCCGGCTCACGCGAAATTGATTTCCCTAAGACGATGGTACTTTGCAAGCCGACTGGCTATCAACAAAGAATCGTTCATGAAGCTATCCATATATACAGACACAGACACAATTTCAACCGAGAGGAAGGTTATAGACTCAGCAATCATTAGAAAGATGTCATCAACCACTTTGGGTCATGACTTGACTTGTGTTTTCTTGTCAATCAACCTCCACCATCAGCAGTGTGGTGTGTGGAGCGGGGTGCAGGGATTTCCTGGCGGCCCTTTGCTGCATTGGCATTGCTGCTGCATTGGCATTGCTGCTGCATTGGCATTGCTGCTGCATTGGCATTGCTGCTGCATTGGCATTGCTGCTGCATTGGCATTGCTGCTGCATTGGCATTGCTGCTGCATTGGCATTGCTGCTGCATTGGCATTGCTGCTGCATTGGCATTGTTGCTGCATTGGCATTGTTGCTGCATTGGCATTGTTGCTGGATTGGCATTGCTGCTGCATTGGCATTGCTGCTGCATTGGCATTGCTGCTGCATTGGCATTGTTGCTGGATTGGCATTGCTGCTGCATTGGCATTGCTGCTGCATTGGCATTGTTGCTGCATTGGCATTGTTGCTGGATTGGCATTGCTGCTGCATTGGCATTGCTGCTGCATTGGCATTGCTGCTGCATTGGCATTGTTGCTGGATTGGCATTGCTGCTGCATTGGCATTGCTGCTGCATTGGCATTGCTGCTGCATTGGCATTGCTGCTGCATTGGCATTGCTGCTGGATTGCCATTGCTGCCCTGCCCATACTCCTGGTGCTGCTGATACATTTGGGCTACGCCCATCTCCAAACCTTTATAAACAGTTTGCCTTTAGAGGCTAACGCCTTTTCCTGATGACAACCGCTTGTGTTGCGATCGAAACGTCGTGATATTTTTATTCACTTAATTTTTATTCTAATTTGTTTCCATCTACGTCTTCGGATTTGGACAACTCAATTTTTCACAATAGAAAATTATGCTGGATTTATTGCCGGCGACAGCCGCCTTAAAACTGCGTCGGCCCATCACAGCTCCAACTGCTTGCGGAGGGAGTGACGCGCGCCAGAGCACGATACCGCGCCGCGTGGCCCATACCTGACGTAGATGCCGAACATGCCGAGCTCGCTCACGCAGTCGAGCGGCGCCAGCGGGAAGCCGGAGCGCACCAGCACGTTCCTCACGGCCAGCGGGCGCACCTTGTCCATGAGAATGTACGCCGTGCGCTCCGGGCTGTGCCCGATCCTGCCCAGCAGCTCCGTGATGTCGTCGCCAAAAATGTTATTCCCTGCGAGACCCGGCAAGGAGATTCATAGTTTTGCACGATATGATACGATAATAACAATAATAACTAAGTTTTATATTGCATAATACGTGGCAAATGAATCTCACAACGCTGTACAATAATTATATGCATAATTCCATTCAGGGCCAAATCCTATCTATTTCAATTATCAAAGTAAATAACCTTCACAAAATATAAATGAATACATACATGAAGAAATGGCATGAAAACAAAAGGCATAAACAACAAACAAGTTATCCCAACAGAGGTACAGAAAATGACGCCTGGCACGAATGTTTAGACATTTACCATCGTGATACCACCACGATTATCGCGATATCAGTGTTCCAAAAATGTGTACTTGTATAGTTTTTATTGTGGGTTACTTTACTTCTAAGTAAGAATAAAGATGTATGTTGAACTTCTTTTGCACCGTACGTAGCCAACCGTGCTAATCGGAGATGAACATTCTTCAACTGAAGTTCAATCAACATAAGCCTGTCATAAGCCTTGCAACTTTACCATTGGAAATGCACATGCCATCAGTTACACCAATATATTTAAACAATTCAATGACCTGCGAAAATCATGATGTCGTATAATTGCTATGCGATCATTTACTCTGAAAAACATTTCGCAAAGCACTAATTTAATAGCTATTAATTGACAAAATTTAATTCCTGAGTTTGTTATATCACATATATTTTGTCAGTAACTAAAGTATGAAACAGACGTAAAACAACCGATGATATGAGCAAAAGGGACGATACAATTAACGTGGATTTTATATCGCTCGATAAATCGTGGCATCGCCACGTCGCCGCGAGCCTACTTGCCGTGCGTTACAAGCGGAGGGCGATTCAAGACGGGGGAAGACGGGGGACAATGGGGGAGATGAGGGGAGAAGGGGGGAGACAGGGGACAATGGTGGGGGGAGATGTGGGGGGCACACAGGGGAGAATATGGGGGGGGAGACAGGGGGGAAGACAGGGGGAAGGGGACAGGGGGGAGACAGAGGAAAATGGGGGGAGATAGGGTGGAGACAGGAGGGAGACAGGGGGGAGACAGGGGGGAGACAGGAGGGAGACAGGGGGGAGACAGGAGGGAGACAGGGGGGAGACGGGGGTTAGACGGGGAAGACGGAGGGGAGTCCGGGATGCACGAGAGTGGCACAGTTACTGACCTCCACCTTCACGCTCCGGCTTCAACACAAAGCGGTGAGGATCCGCCATCGCCAAAGCCACCGTTCGGTCGCCCTCCTCGTTCTGGAACAAAACCCGTGCCACCACAGGTGAACAGGGTAATGGTTCTGCTGCGGATCGCCACCCCACTACCTGACAACTTTAATAATTGGCTGTGTCTGGTGGAGGAGTGCGTACGACACAGATTTTAACCATGTGATCTGACCCGAAGATATATTTAGAATCATGCCGGTCACGAAAGCCTACACAACAAAACGTGACTGCGCATTCTGTGCCAAGTGATTTATTTTGGGGACCCCTCAAAAACCGAATAGAAAAATCGCGCTGCGAAAAAGTTAAAATCTTAACGGCGCACAAAGTAACGCCGCTTCTTCGCTCGCCGCGTCTCCACGCTGCACGGAAACGTCGCAAACTCCACACCGATCGAGTCAATCAAATGCGTGCATTTATAAAAAGTTAACTTATCCCTTTGAAGCAACATGTGTTTTAATGTGACATTCTTCTTCTTCTTATTAGTATTGTTACGTTTGTTTACTCGTGAAAGCTTTTTCAGGAGGCTCCTGCCAAGTTTTTTCAGTGGGGGGCGATGCCTGAGTATGGATACCGGGGTAATTTATGAAACTGTTGAGCAGTCAAACATTAAAATGACAAGCTGTAAATAGACTAAATTTAGTCTTCGTGGAAACGAGGTGGTTTTGTTAGGGAAATGGATACACAGCGGCACGCTGTGGCCTGAGTTAGCCCAAAATATCGAGGACAGGACATGCTCTCCGTATTCCCTGTTGCTCAATACATCAGAGTGCTTTTTAGAAGTTGAGGTCTGCACGCTTGTTGGCAAGGCCGTGTGCCCCAGGGTACGTTTCCCTGTATGTCGAGTCATGAGAAACCGCGGCAGTCAAAGGACTTCCATTTCATTTCATGGGTGCCTCCTTCTCAGTCTGTGGGTTGTTTACCCGTAACCATTGTGAATTCGTCAGCACCACGATCATTAGCCAGGGTCAAGCCACTGCTGGGTGAGGGCCTTCGCTTGAGCTTACGGCCACCTCTCACCATCCAGCCAAGTAAAAATTCCCCTCTCTTCACCCGCGACCTCGTCGTGTTGCAACGACGATCATCATCGGCCCGGGCCTTCGTGTGAATTGCGCCCCGGTGCACACAGACTCGAGCACCTCTCCTCCAAGTCGATCCTCCTTTAATCACGCTGACATTTATTATCGCGAGTTATCCATCACTCGTGCGCTACCCGACACACGCTCGCTTTATGACAAACACTCCACCGTTAAGACGCGAGCGGAAAGAGAGCGAGCGGCGCGATTGGCAGGCGTCGCCGCGTGCGCCATCGTACCATGTCGAGGGAGTAGAGACCGGCGAAGGTGCTGCGGATTCGCGCCACCGCCGCGGGGTCCGTCACAAAGCGCTCGACGCAGCCGGGCTGCGCCAGCACCTGCTGCACCTTCTTGGTGCCGGCCAGGTGCGTGGCGATGTCGGGGCACGTGATGGCGCGCGACCGGTCCAGCAGCTCGCGCGCCTCCCAGTCCTGCGGCACCGACGGTCGACAACTCAGGCGGTGGCATCGACGCGCGTCCTCCTCCGCTTGGTTCGAATGAACAACGCTCAGCGATGGGTCACCGACCGACGATGGTTATTCAGCTCGCGACGGCTCGCACGAGCCAGACTGACGTCCGGATCAAATGACCGACACGCAATGCCCCATCGTGAACTTTCGTGATTGCTGGTAAATGAGATATCGGAACGTTTTATGTCAACAATCAGACAAAGAGGAACAGCAACACGTGGATTGCGTCCCTGGCGTTCGTCGTAGTTCTTGGTGCTGGACTCGGTTTGTTTGGTCGTGGGCTGTGCTGCAGGGTCGCTCTCTCTCCTCTTTGCCGCGTTTCCCTGACATGACAAACCTCCCTTTTACCTTCGTGTAGTTGTTGCATTGAGATTGTATATGAATTAAAAAGTGTCCTTGTTGCACCCAATAACCACGCATCTAGCACCCGCATGTGAAGTTTATCATTGGGACACATGTGCATGCATTTGCAAATCATAGGAAAGGCAAGCCTTAGTGAACCCCTGACCTTAGGTCCAGAGTAATTGTTGGGCGCGTAACCAGATCGGTAGTAGACCACCGCGATCTCCGTCCCGTTCCTTACACCGCACACACACGGAACACACACAGGACAGACAGAACACACACAGAACATACATGTGAGGACACACGTCAACTCATACGTGAACTCATACGGAACACACACACACACGTGAACACACATGTGAATTAACAAGAAACACACGTGAACACACGTGAACACCACACGTGAACTCACACGTCAAATCACACGGAATACACGTGAACTCACACGGGACACACACTGACACGCTCGGGACACACACGGAACACACACGGAACATACACAGAACACACACGCAAACTCACACGGAACACACAAGTGAACTCGAGCTGAAGGAGTCGAGCAGGTGTGTGTGGAGAATTTAGCCCTGGTCAGGCCGCATAACGATTCTTTGCGCAATGTTTGCTTACACGTGCAGGGTGCGGTCGGGAAGTAGCGACGCCTGCTTCGTCACGTCCCCGAATGTCTTGCGCAGCACCTTGATGCCTCTGGTTGGCACACCGAAGCCGCAGGGCGATGGGCGACACCAGGCACGGCACCGCACACAACACGGACAGTACAAGCCCACAGTTCATTTGTCAATCGACCGCTGGATGAGGGCATCACCGCATCATGGTGAGCCGTGGGAGTTATCCGACCGCATTTCATGGCACCAAGTTGGAGAACGTGGTGAGCATAGATGAGGAGGGCATACAAGTATAGTATAAAAACCTCTAGAGGGGCTATATAGAGCTCCCTCTAGTGGAAGCCCTGTTGCCAGCAGCACATAATAAGTCACAGAGCTTGCAGTGAGTGTGTAGAGATGCACCGTGCGTGGGTGTGTGAGAAGTGTACATTGATTACCATATAAATCACCCAACCGGCAATGGATACCCATTCATTTATATGCATCCATTAATCCCCCCCCTGCCCCCACTGTTGCTCAAGAAGGGCTCACAAGTGACGTCATCACATCAACCCCTCTATTTAAGGAACGAAACAGGAGGATTTCTCCACAAACCTGGCTGTCGCCTGATGAAGCTAGTTGGAATTACTGGCGAAACATCATACTAAGATTGTGAATGTTGTGGCTTTGCTCTCCAACACACCGGTGTGCTGTACTAGCAACGAATTGGCCACGTTCTGTTTACGTGACAAACCTTACTAATTGGTTGTTTTGGGTGGTGGCGGGTTTAACGACACATTTATATATTGACGCGATCTGACCCAACAAACCTCTATTATGGAGGTGCCTTACCGTTTCCACAGGGCGTACTCGACACAACGCTGGTCAAATATATTCCTGCAGTCGGTCTCCACGAGGAACATCACCGCGGCCCTGCGGGGCAGCACAAGAGCGGCGCGCCACGTGGGTCATGGCGAGGGCGCGTGGCCACAGCGTGAACCTCGCTCGCCGCGTGTCCCGTCCGGAGATAGATTCCACGAGAGCCAAGCCTCCGGCCGTGGCCGCGTCACCCTGCGTGACGCGGGTGTCGCGCGTCGGGGAGGGAGGGGGGCGGTGACGCGGCCATGCGGCAGTGTGTTCGACGCTTGTTGCGGATGTTCGCCGTTCGAATTAGGCAGGCCACTCCGCTTACGACTGTGGGTGCATTAACCGTAATACACCATGCAGGTGCCACGGACTTCACGGTGTACGTTAAAGATCCCACGATGTCATTGAAAACCATTCGGGCCTTTGCATGGCAGTATCGTGGACAAAATGTAAAAAAGACGCTGCAAATTACTCAATTGGGATTACACGAAGCAACATTGCCGGCAGGATACCACGTGAAATGGGAATGCTGCAAGCGTGTAAAGATCAGCGCACACTGGACCTGCGATCCAGGTCACCGGTTCCATCTCTCGATACGCCAGTAGAAACGATGGCGCAAGTTTTTTAAACCACCTCTTGCCTCTGCCCACCCAGGAGTGTGAATGAGTCCAGGTCGCATGTGGTGGGGTAAGGGGTAGGCACTCCCCATCTTTTCTCGCACGTCTGAATCACAGCGTGGAAGAGTAGTCCGATAATCCTCTGGAGGGGGCTCTCACAGCGCTCCCTTTCTTTAAGTTGCGGCCCTTCCGCCAGGAGTGGCCCACGTGGACAATTGCAGGGCTACTCCTTTACCATCACCACTTTAAATTCGGCAGCGCTGGCAAGTGAGCGGGTGAGGGCGCGTCAGGATTTACTTGGGCTCGCCGTACAGCTCCCAGGCCACCGCGATGCCCCTGCCAAGCTCCTCGGCCGGGCTATTGCTGGGGACCTCCACGCCTTCCCCGGGTGTCCCCAGCAGCCTCAGCACATGCCTGCGTAACACAGGGACACCACGGACACCACGGACACACGGCTCGGATTTTTGTGCGGGCGAGTGGCACCCGAAAGAGAAAGGTGCCGCAGCAACCCGTCACAAGGAGTCATGAGGCTATGAGTGAATCATCCGGCATGTACCCGATCTCGGAGCATCTCGGGAAGATATTCAGAATAGGGAAATGCAGCAAACGTCACCGGTGTACTATGGTATGCTCCCACGCGTATGCTCCCACCTTCACCAACCCGTGCTGACCAGCGTGGTGAAGGGTGGGCAAATAACCACTATGAGCCGTAAACCATGCGGAGACCCTCATCCAGCAGTGGAATGACAAAGGTCTGTGCATTGCACATATGTCACCGGAGGAAAAGGTCGCGGAACGCATCAAAGATACTACCCGTCTCTTCGCCAATACGTACGCCATAACAAACCCAACGCGCAATCAGCACACACCAATTCGGCCGCTTTATTTTGGGAAAGGCCCATTGAGCTCCGAAGCTCTTTTTCAATTGTGACCCAGGCAATGTGGCCATCTTCAAGCAAACCGACCACACTGCTCGTCCATTGGCCAATCGCTGCCACGGCAAACGCTGCGCCGGCGTTGGCTCACCTGTGCAGGTCCGGCGTGCTGCACGACAAGCCTCCGAAACTGGCGGCGAACGTGTTTGTCTCGATCTGCTTCAGCGACGTCGCGCCGTCGGCATGCAAGTCGAACATATAGTCCGACCGGTTGAGGCCCAGCACGATCGGCTGTGAACGAAGCGCACAGTGAAGACACTCAGGACTACTGCGTAAGGGTACACTGCCTGGAGTGTCCAACAACGTCGAGGGGTAGCCGCGTGCCAACTCGACGAAGGAGCGCTGTACCATGGGTGGCTTTTCTTTCACCGCCGTTCACCAACTAACCCAAACGCTGCGTCGGGTGTTGTCTTGTCATTAGCAACGATCAATCCACTGCTGGATGAAGGCCTCCCTTCAAGCTGTCGCCTTGTGTCAAGATCGCGTGGTACAACGATCCATCCGGCAACTGCGCAAGAGCTGCTTTCATAGCTCCATCTCTGCGGTGCACCTCCTGTTGAGTGCGTTGCCTCTTCATTGGTCGCCACGTCATCGTTTGTCTAGACCACCACCATCAACCCTTCCAGTGACATGTCCTGCCCAAGCCCACACTTTTATCAACAGCCAAAGTCACGAACTTGTGTATGTTCTCTAATCCCACACGTTCCCCTTTCTATCATTCATTGCAATTCCAAGCATGCATCTCTTTCGAGTTATTAATACATTAACGTGACTTGGTATGACATACAGGCAATCCGCAGTTTACGTGCTTTTGTGGTACACCATTTAGGAATAATGCACGCTTTGTATTCAGACGTCATCCGCAACGCGACGTACACCACACTCGCCTGGCACCGCGACCTAATGGCGTTGCCAGCAGCCAGTTCGGTACGATAAGTAGTGCGCTACAGTGTACAGCGTCTCGCCGCGTCGACACCATCGCTCTTCCCTTCGTCTCCACAATGCAACTCCGCGGTAGTTACAAGTAAGTAATACTGTATTTTTTCATTTTTATTTTAGAGGAAGTATATTAGAGTTTCCATGGTTTTCTTTTTAATTTAAAGTATTATAATGTGTGTACATGTATTGTACCGATATAGGCCGGAATAATATAGGCGATTTTGTCTGAGCGTGTGAGTAAAATCCCCTAACCCCCTCCTTTACGAATATTTATTATGGGAAAATTGCTTTTGACACACGCGATTTTGAAATACGTGCGCTTTTCCAGGAACGCATCTATCGCGTATATCAAGGAGTGCCTGTGTGGACAATCGCAATAAATATGGACAATTACAAGGTGGGAGACACACTCAGACATAGTTTGACATCATAATTGATTGACGTGGAATTTCACTATCATTAACTGAGAAATGCAGGGCTTTAAAATAGTACGTGTAGTGCCATACAACTGCTCACTACGTAGCATCGCGCTGGTTGCTGGCAGAGAAGGGGATCTGCAGTTGCAGCAGCCCTGACTGACAGCAGGTCACGTGATAAGCCAGAAAAAGGGATGTAGGAAAAAGGTGACAGAGGGGGCATATGAGGGAAGCCCGGGAACCAACTAGTAGGTTCTAGAAAGGGGGCGTGGCGGAGCGAGGCCACGCTGGGAGGATAAAAGGGGGCCCCAAGCGGGAGCTCGGGGCTGTCGCCTGGAGTGGGATCCCCTCGTCGTGCTGCTGGAGTCTTCGCCGCCATCTTCACCGTCTCGGCGTCGTCAGTCGGGCAGTCTGCCAGCTGCCCTGGCCGGGAGCTGTAGCTACTCTGTGTGGACTGTGAAGGCTGTTAATAAATAGAGTGCCTCCTACTCTCAGCCTAAATCACCAACACAGCGTAATTGGTAACTATTTAGCGATTCATTGTGCCTGGAAGCAACAGCAACCCGGGATGCTTTACTCTGAATCAGTTGTGGTTCACTTTTGCATGCGCTGCCAGTTGTAAAATGAAATATGTAAAATAAACACCAACTTTTGTGATGTTTTCATCCAGCAATCGCTGGAAAATTCTGAAGACATTCGCCGAGAATTCATCCGAGTCCACCGTGCTGAAATCAAAACACCGCGTGCGCGTGTCAGCAGCAAGCACACATCACAGCAACAAGCACGCATCACACGTGGCATTCTCACACAACTGCACCAAAACCCCCGTCTGAATGGGGAGGGCTGGCCACACATTACTTCAGGCCATTACCATAAGTCCAAATTAGAGAGAATCCGTGTGTCCCATGACAGATCTGGAAACGCCGACTCGACCATCGGCCACATTCAAGATGAGCCAGCACAAGGCCCTCATGGCACGGGTGGCTTTACCACCTGGCTATTTGCAGTGCCAAGCTGGAACCAAACCATATACGGCTCGACTCGCACGATATTTGAATATGGCCTGGGGCCACGCCGTCCGCTTGTATGACATTAGTGCATCATGAGGTTAATAACATCACCCCGCTATCTGCACACATCTCAAATCGTCTATTGCATGTCACGTAAGTCGCATGGCTCGGTTTCTGCAGTAGAAAACCAACCTGGCACCTCCCAAGCCATGCTGGTTTGGCTTGGCATCGATCCCGGCACAGCTCAGTTGTGCCAGTCGAAAAGAGCTAATCGTAAATCATCACTGCGAAGTCTTAACATTCAGTGAAGGCAATGAAGAAATTAATTGCACACAATTTGAAACATTTCCTTTATAGTTAATCTGGACACAAGACTTATAAACTACTGTTATGTTGGCCAAACAAAAACAGCAGTCTCGCTACGAAAACAAATTCTCCATTTGGAAAACAAGTGTTTAAATTACAGCAGCCTTCGCGGGTATATTTTCGGCTATATCGCATTTTCAAGATGCTAACGCGACCATATGTTCGAGGAGAACATATATCGTCAACACCCTTGTTCACTCTAAAAATAATGTGGGAGAAAAAAAAGCCCCCACCAAGGATCAGTGCATTCAGTCCCCAAACTGTGGCCTCAGAAAACCTCAACGGGACATCTCGCAACCGGCAGGCACCCGAGGGCTCGAGTTGCAGCCCACACGGCACACGAATGTAATTCGTATTTAACGACGGCCCACACTTGCGGCGTCCAGGAATATCCACGACGGGTGCCCATTGATTACTTAAAGTGGAAGGTAAAGGTGCAGCCCTGCCAATGGAAGGGCCTCTGCCAGGAGGAAGCTCTGGAGGAAGGCCCCTCTAGAGCATATTTTGGCCTACTCTTCGCACTGGCCAAGACGTCTTGGAAGAGCAAAGGTGGGAGTAGCCACACTTTACTGCACTATCACACATGACCTTCCGATTGACGAAATGTGGTGTACCTATAAATATTTATAACCGCTGGGTCGACAGAGGCGTTGAAGGGAGGTTTACAAAACATAAGTGTCCATGGTTTATAAAACATGTCCATCTGTGCCACGAGATCAAATTTACTCGAAATCTCTGGATTGCAAGTCCAGTTTGTTACCCATTATACCACAGCAGCAGCAGTTATTGTCCAATGCGTGGAAACGCACAGCACATCCAAAGTTAATGCTCACACCAGACACGCGTGGCCAGCGTGACGCAGGCCGTCACGCCTTTGTGCTGAACATTTGACCGCACTGGCAGAGATTTCACTTGTAATCCCCGTCTGACATGGCACATGCCTGGACAGCTATGGGATGCATGCGATTATCTGAATTGTTGAAATTAAATCAGCGTAACATTTTACATTAAGGGATGCCGCCATGGTGTAATGGTTAGTAGGGCGCTGGACTTGCAATCCAGAGGTCATCGTTAAAAATCGCTCTCCCATCTCGGCAGTTGAAATAATGGTGCAGATCAATCTATTAAATTATCCCACCTCTGTCCACCCAGCAGTATAAATGGGAACACCGCAGCGAGTTGATTGGTGGGGTAAAATGTGGGTACCCTCATCTCTTCCAAGACGTCTGGCCAATGTGAAAGAGTAGGCCAATTACTCTGGCGCTCTTTATTGTGCAGGCCCCTTCCACCAGCAGTGGCGTGAGCAGGAAATGACAGGAAGAGGTGGGGGTTGGGCTGGGGGGCATTCTGGGTGTTTTGGGGGGGGTGCTCTGAAAAATATTCCACGAGATATTAAGCCCTGAATGCAAGAACTATTCTCCTTCTCGCGTCTATGTGGCATTATAGACGCGAGAAGGCATTGCAGATAACCAGAGGAGAGCGCTGAACCAACCGGCATGCTTACCTCTTCAACGTCTCCTGAAGAAACGCGTGGTCCTGACTCACGCGGTCTATGAGCAGGTTAAAGTCGCACTGCACCTCCATGGCCTGCTGGAAGAGCGCCGTGGGGACGACCGATGGGAACAGGGTGAAGGGCACGAACAGCACACGCTGAAGGCCAGGGGGGCGCGTGGGCAGAAAGAAACACACACGCCAGCAAGTCATTGTACGGCACACACACAGCGAGTGTTAACCACCCAGCACTCGGCGGGCACGATCACAAACTCTGCATGGCACGGCTCGACTGGTTAGGCAACGCCAAATTTGGGCCTTTGCCGCAATGCACACTTGGCAATGTAATACGTATGCAACAGGAATGGTGCGTCCCTGCAATTGCGTGCTCTTGTAAGGGATGTCAGGGAGTAGGAATGGAGATGGACAGTGGGTTAGGGGGCATGGAGAGGATTCCCGCCCAGAAAGAGTGGGGGGGGGGGGGGCAGTGGAGTGGGGAACAGTGGAAGGGGTGAGCAGCAATCGCGAGGAGATACCGGAGGGGGGCATTGGGGGGCTCGGGGCATTGGGGGGCTCGGGGCATTGGGGGGCTCGGGGCATTGGGGGGCTCGGGGCATTGGGGGGCTCGGGGCATTGGGGGGCTCGGGGCATTGGGGGGCTCGGGGCATTGAGGGGCTCGGGGCATTGGGGGGCTCGGGGCATTGGGGGGCTCGGGGCATTGGGGGGCTCGGGGCATTCTGGCGGGTAACGGATTGGGCAAGTGTGGACTGGGGACCTCCCCCCACCCCCCCAACCTCGTGTGGAAGTGGTCAGGATCATTCTTTGGTTCTTTCGGTAAAGTCACGTATTAAGATAAAAAAATTAATTAAATACTAGCATACCGCAATAAAAGACATTTGCCATTTATTGCGATATGCTAGTATTTAATTTAATTTATTATTTTATCTTAATACGTGACTTTACCGAAAGAACCAAAGAATAATTCCTGCAGTCACGAAAGCTCCAAATTAAGTTTGGTCAGGATCAGTGTTGTAGTCATGTTGCACCAAGCCCCATTCGGACGCATGAGCTTAACCTCCTCTGGAATGCCGTTCCCGCGCTGATAATCACCTCCGACTCGTTGGGGGTTTCGGGCGTTCTCATGGCGATGCCCCTGTGAAAGGCAAAGTCCTTGGCCGCCTCGGCCAGGCAGTTGAGCAGAGCGATGTCCCGCACCACGTCCACAGGCACCGAGCACAGCGCCTCCATCTCTCGAGCCGCACGCTGCTGACACAACGCACGCGAGCGAGCGTCATTCCCAATTACCTCTGCGGAGGTGTTCACGGTTGCACTGTCTGGATTATCCGACGGGTTTGTTTCGGGTTGTAACACCGCCTGTCGATTCTCACGACGTTCAGATGTTTCGCTCCGCGTGCTGGAAGCTTCTTCTTATTCAGTGATGATTGTCAGTTCCTAAAAAAGGCTGGAGCGAGTTGTCAGACATCGTCCAGAACAACACATCCCGAAAACAAACGCTACAACTGTTGGGGCAAGTGCTGCGAGCATAGCACCCACAAACCCTGCCATGAAACACGAAGGGGCTGACGATGTGGCACCTTCGCCTCCCCGCAGATGATTTTGACGCACCGCACCAGGTACACATTTTAAGGCCGAGGTGACCTAGGAGTGGCTCCAAACTGGTTAAGATTATAACGAGCCACCATAGTTAGCCGTGGCCGGGAATTTAACTGCGGGTCGCAGGTTGTTCATGGCAGTGCGCTAACCAGTGGGCCACCACTCCTCCAACACACGGGCATTGAAGATCCTGTAGCGCATTTCACGGAGCTGCGATGACAGCGTGAGGATGAACGAAGTGGTGAGGGACCAGGTACAAGACGAGGCTGCTGATAGGGAGAAGAGGAAGGGTATTAGGATCAATGTTGTAGTCTATGGGCTCGTGATGATGTATATACAGCAGGATGATGCAGTGTAAACTATGCAGTCTATGGGCTCGTGATGATGTATATACAGCAGGATGATGCAGTGTAAACAATGTAGTCTATGGGCTCGTGATGATGTATATACAGCAGGATGATGCAGTGTAAACAATGTAGTCTATGGGCTCGTGATGATGTATATACAGCAGGATGATGCAGTGTAAACTATGTAGTCTATGGGCTCGTGATGATGTATATACAGCAGGATGATGCAGTGTAAACAATGTAGTCTATGGGCTAGTGATGATGTATATACAGCAGGATGATGCAGTGTAAACTATGTAGTCTATGGGCTAGTGATGACTTTACCGGTCCACGGTGCTCCTCTCGTCTCCACGTGACTTTGGAGTTCCACCCTCGAGCCCGATTGGCTGCACCGCCCCACGTGACTCTAATCTCCGCGATCGTGATTGGCTAATTGCCCTCTCAGCCGCTTCCAATTCCCCTTCTCTCGCCTCCTCCCCTCCCTCCTCCCCGCGGAAATTATCGCGCAAACAAATCCCTCACTGTGAGTCGCCTGGCACGAAAACAACAACAACCACAACAACAACCACCACCTTCTGTTGGGCACGAATGTCGCCTGAACAGATTGTCGGGGCAGAGCGCCGTCACTGCTCCCCGGTGCCACGGCTCGCGTTTAACATCGGAGCCCAACGCGCTCTTGAATAAAAACCCAAACGAGCCTTAACTCTTAGGTTTTTTTCAGTAAAGTCACGTAGGTAAAAATAAAAATAAATAATAAAAATAATATTAATAATAATGGAAATGATTTTATTTCTATTAATAATACAAATAATATAAACAATGATAGAAAATATTTTATTTCTAATGTTTTTATTTCTACTTACGTGACTTTACCGAAAAACCCTAAGAGTATGCATCCTTGCAGTCACGAAAGCTTCAAATCTAGAACCAAACGAGCCTTGGCTGAAACAACCCCGCCTCTTCTTTGAATGCCAAATCGATCAAAGTCGGCCACTGACCACCACCACCAAGTCACGTGCACTTTTTGCTATGGGCGCGAACTCCAGCACTTGGAGAATGAATGAGGGCACACCACTTACACATCCAATAAGCGTGATACGTGATTCAACACTCCATTTGTTCTAAATATTTCTTACCCAATGTTCGCACTCTTAAATGAATACTAAATGTTGCATCAACAAATGTGTAAGTTGCGTCCCGCTTTGATGTTGTATTTTAACTTACTGATGTCCCATGAAGACGGGCCATTGCGCAAAACGTCACGGATTAAATAATGTTTACTTTAAAGGCAGTATTGTGAACAAATGTGTTGAATTTTTATTTAAAGCTTTCGTGACTGCAGGGATTACTTTTTGGTTCTTTCGGTAAAGTCACGTAGAAAGAAAATAAATTAAAGAACGTAATCAACCAAGCTATGCGTTAATTGTGTGTTGACCGACTCTCTGTGTTGCATTGCATTACATTTACAAATTTTACTAAGTTTGTTTTATCTCTGCTTGTGTGTCTGTCTGTGTGTCTCCGTGTCTGTGTTTTGACTCTTTCTCAAATTTAGCAATCTTTGGAAGAACGTAATCAACCAGGTAGAGTGTTGACTGTTATGTTAGCCGACTAGCTGTGTTGTATTGCATTATATTTCTACGTTTACAAGGTTTGAAGTTTTCGTGACTGCAAGGATCCATACTCTTTGGTTCTTTCGGTAAAGTTACGTAGGTGAAAAATAAAAGATACAAATAAAAAATAGAAAAAAAAATTCCTTGCTGTGGTTGTCACACCTGATGATGATTGCTTGTGTTGCAATCGAAACGTCGTGATATATTTATTTTATTTATTATTTTATTTCTACGTGACTTTACCGGTGCCACGGAGCAACTCGGCAAGCGCCGCGACTCTCCCCTGGCCCCGACACTGATCACACGCACGCAGCGCACCCACGGAGTGTCCTGGCGGGGGATTGCCTGGCACATCGGGTTTCAATCCGAAGGGCCTCTAGAGGGAAAGTTCCGCGGTTTCCCGGCGCCAGGAGATTGGCCGACCCTCGCAGGACGGGTTATATTGCGGTGCCCCTAAATTGGCTTAACATTGTATAGGCGCAGAAAGAAAAGGTTCACTGGACCAACAGCAATAAGTTATTCACGACATTGGCGGGGGGGGGGGAATATTAAGCAAGAAGAGCATGAGGTCAGGAGAATCGCAGCGCCACTGCCGCCCTCCCCCCATTTCGGCCCTCATACCGAATACACACTCGCAGGGTATGTGTTCGCCAGCCAGACGCCCTTCCAGATACCCAGCAATGAGGGACAATGGATGGCCGGCGCCGCCACCGCGGCACTCGACGGAGGACACGGTAACAGGGGGGTGGTAACCAGAGGTAGGCGCACGGTTGGTCGCGCGTTACAAACGCCATCGCGGCCCTTGGAAATGGGGGGATTAGGCCACGGAAGGGATAGAAAACGAGCGACGGCGCAGGTAAGCGCGCACGATTGGCTGGGCGGCGCGACGTCACCCTGGGCCTTGAAGTTTAGGGAATAAAAAGAGTGGCCCGGGACGATTTTCGCTCTCTTGTCTTCAACCTCTGGGCCGTCAAGACCCACTCCCTGCCGTCCTGCCGCTCGCAACATCAGTGTGATGCCAGCGAGTGCTGCTACGAGGCAGCGGTAGGTAAAGTTTCCTCTCGTCCTTCTACCTCCGACTCTCACAGCGTCCGTGCGACGCCGTGAGTACAGCTTCGAGGTACATGGTAGGACGTTTGAGTGACTGGGTACGCAGGCAGAGTTAGGCTAAGTTCTTCTCGCGAAATATTCCCCCAGGTAGTGGGTATTTGCACCGCGAATAAAAGTTAGCACAGAGCATCGGTGTGGTGTCGGTAATTTGCGTGTGGAGCGACGCGTTGCGAGAGGAGTGAACGCGGAGCCGCAGCGTGTGCGCGCGTGTTAGGACATAATCGCCCGCAGGTGTGGGTGCGGTCGTGCGGCTGTGCGCCGCGTTGGGTGAGTGGTGGTGTACACGGGCGAGTGCGGAGTAACCCCGTGCGGCGGTGAGCCAGCAGTCTCGCCATGTCCCCCAGAGAGGGCACTAGCGCGGGGGGGAGGCCGACAGGAGCCGACCGATGCGGTGGAGGAGGGAGCGGAAGGGGCGAACGTTGCGCCCCACCTGCCCAGCGAGGGCGGTGGGGCGTACGTCGTCCCCCACAACATTTAAAATACGTTGCCAACAGACAGCAGGGCGTACATATCAATGGTTGTACTGTACTATGACCTCAACGTCTACGCTGCCAACTTACACCAACCCGCACCAGCGTGGTGAAGTATGGTCTAACAAACAACCCCCTATGACTCACGCGGCATTCGGAGGCTCTCATCCAGCAGTAGATTCCCTCCATCTGGCCCCTTGACTCTTCCCCCTTAATACAAAGCCACGTGCAAGTTGAGACTTCACAATTAGCTCTGTCAAGGGAACCCTCTCCTGAGTCTCGAGACTTTTGTTTCAGGATGTTGCTGCTGCTGTTTACATGGGGGGGGGGGGGGGGGTGTTTGTCCGATTAAAAATTAACGCGAGTTTGGCTTCAGGTGTGTTGCAACCCAGAGGAACCCCACGCAATGTGAGCTGACGCCCAAAGCACGCCACACAGATAGGTTAAAGAAAACAAATCCATTGCTGTACTCATACCTGTCAACCCCTTATCAGTGCCCTACCTTGTTACACACCAATTCAGACCTTAGTGGTCACCCCGTGCCCATTACAAATCTCAACCTTCATCCTACAAAGTCCCATCACAAGGGAGAAACACAAACATAGAGACACAATACAAATGTGTTTGCCCGCACTGAAACGGCTGTACGCCGTACGGAGCTGAAAACTCGATTTCCCTGTACAAGAATACGGGGTAAACCAAATGGGTTGACAGGTATGTGTACCGTACTTGGAATGCCCCGGTCACCCATCTATTCGGCCCATGCGTACACATGAACTCAACTTCGTTTGAGATTCTACACAAACTAAAGGGTGGCCCGAGGTGTGTGTTCCACAGCTCAATGAGACTTCGCGTTTAAAAACCCCCACGGCGCATCGTTCACTCTCACCTCGCAGCCCACGGCAAGCTGAGACAACGTGTGGAGGAGGAGGGACGTGAATGCAGGACAACGCGGGCGCGGAGCGGGGATGAACGCAGAGTCCGTGGCGGGTTTGTCCAACACAGCAGCAGCAGCAGCCGGGGCCCCCGGGTGTCTGCGGAGTGAGAGGAGAGAGCGAGAGGAGGGTGACGAAGAGTTGTGCGAGCGACTTTGCCCGTGGCAGAGAGAGAGAGAGTTTACACGCGGGGGCGGTCCCCTGCTCAATGTTCACACCCAGAGGAGCCGCCCACCAGCAGCAGCAGCACCCCACCCCGTGGGGTCAAGAGGTCGCCCCACTCAGCCTGCACGTGGAGTCTTCACGCAGCAGCTTGCGGACATTGCAGCGTCATCTTGCTGTCGACCCATACGGCTTCACCCTGTGTTCGTGTACGGCGTACGGACGTTTTCAATACGGGCAAAATTGATGTTTTTGTCTGTGTTTCTCGCTTGTGATGGGACTTTGTAGGATGAAGGTTGAGATTTGTAAGGGCACGGGGTGACCAATCAGGTCTGAGTTGGTGTGTGATCAGCTAGGAGGGACTGATGATGGTTTGCGACAGGAATGCAGAGTCAACATGACTAAGCAGTTCTGTAAGTGAACGTGGGAGCAGTTTAGTATTTAGAAATGTTGGTACGAGTTGAGTCGCTTCAAGTAGTAATTCGTTTTTTTTCCCCGTTCCAGAGACATCCCACCCTCCTGACACCGTGGCGTTGTGGATTGTGAAGGTAGCAGCAGGATGTTACTGAGTGGGGATGACGTTGCCATATTCTCTGTATTCGAAGAATTAACACAGCATCCATAAACTAACAGCAACTCCATACTCACTCAGCACCCATATGGGGCAGTATAGACTCACATCGCACTCATAACTAACACAAAGACAAAGATCTCCCCCGTATAGCCTTAACAGACTGTAGGGGCAAGTGCTGTTTGCGAGCACCTATAAAGGCCGGCACGGCACACGAGGGGGTGGGTGGACAGCACCACGCCCGGCCGCCTTTGTCTCCCTAGTGGCGATGTTTACACCGCACCAGGTACTCATTTGAGGCTGAGTCGACCTAGGGGAGGCCCAGAACCGGTTCAGACAATCGTCACTGGTGTTGGCTGTGAGCGGGAATCGGACTCGTGTCGCTGGGTTTTCAGCGCTAACCGCTACACTACCGCCCCCAGACTAACACAGCAACCCCATAGACTGGCATGGAGACTCACACAGCACTCACGTTTAGCAGCCGTAATGACGCAACACCCATAGCCTCGCGTCATCTGACCGCCAGGGGGCAGCACAGACCCACACGGCACTCAGACTCATACAGAACCCACAGACGAACACGGCTGCCATACTCACACAACCACCCATACACACACGCACCCATGGACTAATACAGGACCCATCGACTCACACGGTACTCATAGGCTGACAAAACAACCACCGCCGTTTGCCACTAAGTGGCGGTAACACCACCACGGTGCTTGTGCCAGGCCAGGTGCACTCCGAGGCCACGTGAAGTGTCGAATGCCCGCTGGCAGGTAACGGAACAGGCCCAGGTGCCATGAGTTGACTGAGTGAGATGACTGGAAGATGCACCACCACCTGTGCTTCCCACTGTCAACTTTCTGCGTTTTAACCGCATGGCGCTCCGCTCGTTGTTGTGAGCGTCGCCCCTCCACCCTCCGTTGTTGCTAGAAGGCGACTGCCTCCAACTGCCCAGTAGCGTCCTTCACGAGCCTCCTCCACAGAGGCCGATCTTGACACCGCTGGTACCGGTCATCGGAATTTCCACTCAGATTCACATCCTCCTGTACCACATCACTCCATCTCTTCTCTAGCCCGTGCCACGCCCGTTTAGCCCCCTCTATCCGGCCAAACAGAAGCTGCTTGGGCATGCGGTGGCTGGGCATGCGAGATACATGACCTCAGCCATGCTCACACACCAGAAGCCATAATCACACACCACTAGTCATAGACTCACACAACATCCATCCACTCACCCATACAAATACCGAGGAGCCATTTAAATTCACAAGACCTATATTCTTAGGTTTTTTCGGTAAAGTCACGTAGGTAAAACATCAAAATTAATGAAAATAAAATAAAATAAAACAAAAAATCACGACGTTTCGGAGGCAACACAAGTCTCCGTCATCAGGTGGGACCGTCACAGCCGAATTAGCTGCATCAAGTGAGGCAATGATTCAAGATGTAATCCCTTATAAGCAAGTTGAAGGGGGGAGGAGAGGGGGGGGGGGGAGCTCATCACCTGATGACGGAGACTTGTGTTGCCTCCGAAACGTCGTGATTTTTTGTTTTATTTTATTTTCATTAATTTTGATGTTTTACCTACGTGACTTTACCGAAAAAACCTAAGAATATGATTCCTTGCAGTCACGAAAGCTTCAAATCTAGAATTCACAAGACTTATAGACACAGTACATACCACCCAGAGACAAAGATACGGTCTACACAGGCGTAGTGTAACAGCGCCACCTGTTGTCCAGCAAAGGCAACTGCGGTGGACGAGCGTACACACGCCAGTAGTAAGCATCTACACGGCTGTGTGTCGGCAGGGCGGATGAACTGGGGCAAGGGTCATGGAAGACCCCATCTGCAAGCCCCTGGAACCCGCTAGTGGGTTCGAGAAGGGAGGCGCGGCCAGGGTGTAGCCACGTGGGGTAGCATAAAAGCAGCTGAGAGTGGGAGCTCGTGGCTACCGGTTCTGGGAAGTGGACTCGTCTCATCGTCTTCGCCGCCTTTGTCGCTGCCGTCTTCGCGAGATGTTGCGTGGTCGGAGAGTTGTTGGCTGTCTCGGTCGACGCCGTCGGTGTTACACGGTCAGGGCCGTGTTCAGGGCTAGGCTAGACAACTAAGGGGAGCGCGAGGGCGAACCTGTGAACCTGAAGGTGTTAATAAAGAAGTGCTCCTGAAAAGCTTGTCTCCCGCTCAGCTGACACTTCACAGGGACACTTAATGTTAAGCCATAATATAACATAAAACCTCTTCCAAGACGTCTGATGAGCGTGGAAGAGTAGGCAAAGTACCTTCCAGAACCCCTCGAGTGAAAGCCCTTAGTGATGTGAGCAAGCAATTGTAGGGCTGCACCTTTACCGTTCAATCGACACACGAGGGCAAATTACCACGCTGTGGCTAAGGCCGCAGTGACGTTTGTACGTTTGGGCACGTCAATCGGTGCATTCAGTATGAACATTGCACTGGAAATGATGACCGGTTCCCGACATTTGAAACTGGCAATCGATTCTGAAAACGGTTACCGGTTTAACAGCAGCTCGTGGAAGCCTGCCAGTGCCTGTGTAGTGAGTTCTTATGGAGACGTTGTCGTAGAGGCAACACGGTTTATTATTAAACTAACAGAGAACTCCCTTAACGTCCCCTATCTAGGGAGGTACAGCCTCCGGGCGATCTGCCAGCTCAGCTCTCAGTCCTCCGGCTATCGTGGCCCTAGGGGAGGCTCTCTGACCCGACCCAGCCAAGGTACGGGTCCCGACCACTGGTCCCAGCTCGACCCGGCCCTTAGAAGGACGTCGGGCTCGAGATCCCAGGGTCCTCGTCCTGCTGGTCCTCAGTCTTCAGTCTTCGTAGCACTTCCCCGAGCTGCACTTGGGGTGCCCCTTTTATACACCTCCAGGGGACCCTCCGCCCCTGGTACCGCCCCCTTTCTGGAACCTTCCAGAAGATCCTGGAAGGGCCCCCTCCCAGCCCCCCCACCTGGGGCAGGGGAACCCAGCCTCCCTTGGTTACCAGCTCCCTCTCTATCCCCTCGTCCTGGCTGGCACACCCTACCGACCTCTGGCTACAACTGCAGGTAAGTGGATACAGGCGAACGGCAGGTAAGTGGATACCGGCGGTGTGTGCAAACGCGATCCGATGCTACACTTGCATTACTTTATTATTTTCATCAGCAGCCGAGATCTATCCGCTGCTGGATGAAGGCATCTCTCTTCAAGGCGGTTCCGCGTTGAGACTTACAATCCACTTCGCACGTGCGCCAACGAGGCTCAATATCATCGCTCCATCTCCGGGCCGGACGTAAAATTTTCTCTCGTGAGGCCGTTACGTCGTTCGTTGGCCACCTCTCCACTTGGAGCAGTCAAACAGTGCTCGGGCAAAGCGTCCCCCAGAAGTGGTGGTGGCTTGACGGGCAATAATTCATTTGCCGTTGTGTTCTAGGAAGTGATTCGTGACGCCCACGTACACACCGCAGTCCTCAAACAACTATCATCTCATAACCTCACGGTCTCTCATCAACGTCATCATCAGCCTTGATGAATCCACTGCTGGAGGATAGCACGGGCCCGTCCTCAACTTGCCGATAAGCTCACACGATCCTGCGACAAGAGCTGATTGCATCACTCCATCTCGATCTGCTGCCGATGTCCTCTCTGGCGCGTTCCATCCTTTGGCTGCCACTCCATCCATTAGTCTTGCCCACCGGCCGGACGGAGCATATCGTACGGTACAACAATGGAATTTGCAATACTGCCCTCTGCTGTCTCGAGAATTAGACATTCAGCAGCCGATAACACCTGGTAGGCATGGCGGGGCGCCACTCGAAGCAGTATCGAGGCTCAGATTCTCGCGGAGCGTCCGGTATTATGATGAGCAGTGCCGGATGATCCGCGTAGCAAAAGTAGCGACACGTGCTACGGGCCCCGCAATTTCAAGGGACTCGCGCTAAATGCTTTCAAGCCATCAATTCCGGTTCAGTGATTCTGCACTTGCTCTATTACTATAGTACTATACCGCCTTCAACTTTTATGAACGACTGGGTGTTTAAGGTTAACGATTTGTCGTATTATCTGGTTGTACAGCAATTTAGAAAATACAATTACTTTGCTATGCAAGTAAAAAATGAGTGTTTAAATATGTGTGTTTATTTATTTATTTACCTAGGGCCCCTTTATAACACATGCTACACAGCCCCGCACTAGCTTAGTCCGGCACTGATGATGAGGCTGGGCGCATTGCGGGTGGTCTGGTCACACAGAGGCGGGTGAGCAGAATGCCCTGGTGCAATAGAGAGAGAGAGAGAAGAGGCATGTTGTACTAACATGGGTAACCCTGAGAATGCCCAGTGACGGCGTGGGACGGCAGGGGAGGGATGGTATATCAGGCTACAGGCAAGCTTCTGGCTCTTTGACTTAAGCAAAATCCGTGCGCGGTGTTTGTTCAGTAATCGGAGCTTGCAATTGGTGACCTGACCGACGCATTATCCGGGAACATTCTCAAGGGCAAGATTATTTACAAAGGCTTGACCCCACGTGAACGTACAACCCCACTCAATTAGCGCGTCCAACATTCTCCGCCTCTGTGTGTCAATGCTTCTGTCTCTCGCAGCGTCTGTGCCTCGCTGTGCGCGTAGAGGCAGACAATGAGTGGTGGCGGAGTTGTTAGCGCACTGCGTAGCGAACACGAGGCGACACCTGAGTTCGATTCCCGCTCACGACCAATAACAGTGGCGAATATTTGAACCGGATCTTAGCCTCCCCTTAGGTCGACTCAGCCTTAAGCGAGTATCTGGTGTGTAAGTATCACCACTGGGAATACAAAGGCGGCCGGGCGTGGTGCTGGCCACCGACCCCCTCGTCTACCGTGCTCGCCCGCAAAGGTGCTCGCTAAGAGCACTTGCCCCAGCAGCCTGTCAAATGCTATACGGGAACCTTTGTCTTTGTTGTCACTTTACGTGTCCCCTTTGCGTGTCTAACTCTCTCTACGTATCTCTCTGACCCTCAGCGAAGACCCCGGACCAGTGATTAGCTGCTCCCACGCGAGTTCAATAAAGAGCCGGGCTCAACGGAGACGTGGACACGAGGGGGGGGGGGGGGTAACTGTTGCAGGGACACTGGATCGCGAGTGGAGACTTTGGCCAGCAGACACCCAACACCTGCGCTCAACCACTCCCCACTAGGGACTTCATTTTCCATGGAATGTTGTTCAGGGGGCTTTGCCTCCTAACCTACCCACCCCCAAAGCTCCCGGACTCCGACCCAGTCACAGAGCGCGGAGTAACACATTCCGGAGCGCAGCCTCGGGTAGCTCCGGATAAAATTAACTCCTCCTCCTGCACCCCCCCACCACCACCAGCAGTACCGCTCGTTCTCCACTCCCTCTCCTCCGCTGGGCGGCGTGGCCAAGGTTGATCGCGGAAGCAGGAAGAGCGCGCGGAGCGTCGCATGAGCAGAAGCAGCAGAATCTGTGGCAGTAACAGCAGCAGCGGCAGCAAGGCCAGCAGTAGTTGCAGCAGCAGCAGCATCAGCAGCAGTAGCAGCAGCAGAGAGGCGGGCGAGAGAGAGGGAGGGTGGGTGGAGAGTCAGGAGCTGTCGACGCACGCGGAACCGCGGGAGGCGCCCGGTGAGTGAGAGCGACGCGGACGTGATGGGGCTGTGATGGGGCTGAGATGTACTGGGGATGTGATGGGTATGTGATGGGGCTGAGATGTGATGGGGCTGTGATGGGGCTGAGATGTACTGAGATGTACTGGGTATGTGATGGGGCTGTGATGTACTGGGGCTGTGATGTACTGAGGATGTGATGGGACTGAGATGTACTGAGGATGTGATGGGACTGAGATGTACTGAGGATGGGGATGTGATGAGGCTGAGATGTGATGGAGATGAGCGGTGATGGAATGTGATGGGGCTGAGATGTGATGGTGATGAGAGGTGATGGGTACGAGATGTGATTGGGCTGAGATGTGACGGGGAATTGGGGATGGACTGTGATGGGGCTGAGATGTGATGGAGATGAATGTTGATGCGAATTGGATGTGATGGGGCTGAGATGTAATGGGGATGTGAGGAGATGGGGATGTGATCGGGCTGATGTGATGGGTGGGTGGGGGTGAGATGGGGCTGAGATGTCATGGGCATGTGATGGGGCTGAGACGTGATGGGCATAAGAGGTGATGGATGGGGACTGGAGCTGATGAGGGTGGGACGTGATGGGGATGGGACTTGATGGGTCTTGATGGGTCTGAAATGTGATGGAGATGAGAGTTGATGGGGATGAGAGGTGATGGGGCTGGGATGTGATGGGGCTCATCTGATGGGGTGTGGGATGGGGCTGAGATGTCATGGGCATAAGAGGTGATGGGGACGAGCTGATGGGGTGGGATGTGATGGAGAAGAGAGGTGATGGGGATGAGGGGTGGTGGGGCTCGGATGTGATGGCGTTGAGATATGATGTGATGGGGGTGTGGATGGGATGTCATAAGGATGGGATATATGAAGGGGGTATGACGTGGTGGAGGTTATGTAAATGGTAGGTGGTGAGCTTTGGTGGTGCCAGGTGAGCTCCAGAAAGATCACCTTTGTGGGCCTCCTCAAACAGCCTCAACAAACACGCCTTGTTTTCTCAGCGACTCAACGCTTCGTATGGGGAGGGGATGCAAGAGGTGGTAATCTTGAGGGGATTGCCTCTGCGTGCCCTCCCTGTGTACGGTGCTTATCTCCAGTTCAGTGTGCCACTTCACGAGCTCCTAATAGCTTCCTCAAATTCGAGAAACACGCCCCCTCTGCTCTCAAGGTTCCGTTTTTCCACTGTACAACCGAGCCGCGCCAGGGGCTGTTCCCAGCCCGCCCGCCGGTACAGCGCGGGAGGCTCCAGGTTTGTTTTTGCTACTGCACAGGCGAGATGTTAACTACCTCGCCTGGTGTACAGGAGGTTGTGGGTTCGATCGTCGCCCTGATACCTGCTGTATATTTGGAGTTTGCGTGTTCTCGTGGGATTTTCTTCGGGTCCTCTGGTTTTTCCCTTCGCATTTAGAAAGGTGCGTTTAGAGTATTTGGCTGCTGTGAATGTCTTCATTATAAGCCGCTTCGTTGAGCTATCATTTGTAACCAGGTCGCTTCTGAAAAATAGCTACGTAGTTCAGTGTGCCTTACCTGGTAAAATAAATGTATTTATTTATTATGTTACACGCATTCAACAAGTTTCAAAACCATACAGATGACGTGTTGATGCCCTCGCATGCAATTCACCTGTCATTCGCCCCGCCCCTGGCCCTGCTTGGTCCTGAGCCACATTCAGATGTCTTGTCGACTCTTGTGACGGCTCGGGCATCGCGTTCTGGTTCCAGCTCAGCTGGGTACTGTGGTGGTGAGATGTTATCTCCCTCGCCTGCTACGCAGGAGGTTGTGAATTCCATCCCAACTGTGACGATGCCTGTTGTATATTTGAAGTATGTGTCTTTTCACTTCCCATAGTCACGTGCATTTTTGTCCGGGTCTTCCGGTTGTTCCCCCTCCACATTTAGAAACATGCATTTTGATTATTTGACTGCAGTATATTCTCACGTGCGACGAGCCACTCCGATGAGCTATTATGTGTGACCAGGTCGCTAAGTGGGCTTTAACTGATAAAATACAATACTAAAAAATGGTTTCAAAAGTAGCTTGGCAAATAACCAGTGGAAAAACCACTCGAGCCATGATGGCCCCATTCTGGTGTGGCTCACATCTGCCAGCGTGGTAATGTCTGCAGTGACAGTAAAAACGTTGTGAACGTGGCAGTGAGATGATGGGCAACTGATACTGCAGTGGTGTGGGCGTGCCCTCACCTGGGCTTACCTGGAAAGCAATTGTCGAGTGGCTGCCGTGTATCAGATGTCCGCCAACGCATACCTGTGCACAGACATCGCGTACGATCCAGAGCTTGTCTATGGGGCGCCGGTGCTCAGGGCGGTTAGAGCAGTGGTGAGGAAGCTACAGCCCACGGCTCCGATACCGCCCAAATCCCAGATCCAGGCCATAGCCCACATACGGCCTGCGATGTCATTTCATGCGGCACACGGTCACGCAGGGCCTACCGTTTTGAAATGACCAGCCGAGGATCTACGGTCGAGTATATTTGATCTGGCAAGAGGATTGTGTTTCTAATTGTATCTCTGTCGGGTGACTTGTGTCACTACAGTGGCCTCTCGTGGTGACAGCAGTGATGGAGGAGCGTGTGCGGTAATCTGAAGCTTGCTCAAGGTGTCTAAAGTCCTCTTTGGCTCTCAATTCGTTAATGATCTCCCACCCCTCATTGTGGCCCACAGTTTTATATGGCAGGTAGAGCTTTGACAACATTTAAAATTAGTGTCACCTTGTAGGAAGTTAACATTGGTCACACTGCCCCTGCCATGAGAATGTGGAATGTCCACCACTGACTCAGGCTGCCAGTGGAGATGAGTGCCACTGCTATATTAGTCATTCGAGTCGACTGAAATCCAACCGTGACCGAAAAGTGGGCCGTGTGTGATTTATCTCGCTAGTTTGGATCATTGTAATAGTTATTGCAATCGCTAACTGCGTAAATGTTAGCCTTTGCTATTTATTACAGAGACACAATCCGTGTCGTGACGACCTGGCCTTGTCGCACCCCGCCGGTGGCTAGAGCGCGTGCGGGATGCACGGCGAGTGCAGGGCGACGGCGCAGCGGAGGAGGGAGGAGGAGGTGCAGCTCAGAGGTCGCAACCGGGTACCCGATACCCGGCTACCCGTACCCGGCCAGGTACGGGTACCCGATACCCGTACCCTACCCGATACGCGGCTACCCGTACCCGGCCAGGTACGGGTACGGGTACCCGTTTGCGACCCTGGTGCGGCCGGGTACGGGTAGGCCGTGAGTCACTGGTGAGTGACCGTTTGTCACTCATTTCGGGTAAGGTACGGGTAGGGAACGGGTACCCGTACCCGGCCGGGTACGGGTACGGGTACCCATTTGCGACCCTGGTGCGGCCGGGTACGGGTAAGGAATCAAAACCCGTTTTGCGACCTCTGGTGCAGCTGCACTGGAAAATTAGAGAAGGGTGAGGCTCGTTTCATTCCTTGCACCCAGGGCCCGTGCCAGCCACTGCTGCCAGGTTTAAAACCTCTACTTTGGTAGTCTCCTGGCCTCTCTAAGGTGCAGCCCAGGTCTGGGTGACCTCATAGTGGCCATACCCCACGATGCCTCCTTTTGACCATTGTACAGTGTCCCTGTGAGGCCGATTTACCATGCGTATTGTTGTATGTACTTTACACGTGTGTTCTGCTCACTGTGTATACCTGTTTGCTGAACGGGTACACCGTAGGTATTGTCGCCATCGATGCGTTTACAATGCGAGCTGTACAGTGGTCAACTGTGACTTGTAAACATTGGTTCAGATGGCAGTTTGTAGCCGAGCAGCCACCACCAACTGCATTCACCTTTATTTGGGATCATCGGTACAACACCGCCGAGCACCATCTTTCCCTGTGCCTAGTGGTTATTCCGGCAATGTCTTTGATTATATTATAGGAGCCGTCTGCTGAGAAGGGAGCCTGTCACGAACTCGGCCTACGTAACCCACATCGTTGTCAAACACATGGAGACGCATGACCTGTGAGCTCGCACCGATCTCATCCCCATGAGCGCCTGCCTCCTCCCCGCTGCGTCCGTTTCCCCCGCGGTCCCTTTGACGCCTCGCCGAGTAGGCGAGCGATCGGACTTGGCGATCAATTAGTGGAACGTGGTGCATGAGAGCCGTCGACCCGCACCAGCGATGCGATTAGAGAATCATTCCGTTGTTGTTGTTGGCAGTGGTCCTTGTGCGCATTCGGACCCGTGTCGCTGCTTGTTTAGTATTCGCCGCCGCCGCTGTGTTGGCACTTTCAAGGTGGATGCACGAAACAATGGCCCGGGGAAGAGCAGCTGTCCGCCGCGGTGCTCACCACCCTCGCAGGAGACGGAGACAGAATTCAGAACGCTGAGCGGCAGTCAGCAGGGACAGATCCCAGTTTTCTTTTTTTTCAGGTTAAATCACCAGCGGGTGATGGCTGTCGCATAGAAGCGATAATGACTGCCGGGTGGGTCGGAGAAGATGGAATTGAAAGTTAAGAGGTACAAACAAATATAAGCGGCGGGGTAGCACACGGTGGTAATGCTCGTGCCTCGTGGCAACAAATGCCTGGGTGAAATTTCTAGCTCGGGCAGCTTTCTCTGAGAAGTTCTCCCGCTATCCTGCATCGGGTTTCTCTTGGCTCTCTGATTTCCTCCCATAACGAGAAGAGCACACACGATGTCACTGGTATTGATCGTACATTGCAATGCTAAACAATTGCTCGCAAATTACTCAGTTGGGGTTACAGATGCCAACATCACCCCTCCTGCGAAAATCTTGGCAGGAGCCTCCTTTAAAAGAGTCTTGAGACTCATTGAGGCTTTTTCTGGGTAAACAAGCGAGAAAACATATTTGGCTTTTGGGACCGACATCACCAAGCAGAGCAAAAAATCTCACTGCAGGTTTTGACATTCTCGGTCTTATCAGCAGTCAGGCTTGCTGCATAGATTCTGCTGGATCACCAGATGTTATCGTCAAGAGCACTCTATTTAAACTATGGGACCGCACTTGACGCAAAAAGCAATACCGCACGCAAACCCATTGTGTGTTTCTGTGAAGCATTATGGATAAAAGAACTCCGTTCAGTGTCTCCCCAGTTAAATACACATGGTACTTTAGTCAGTCAGGAAAATGAATGGGTTTGCATGGGATGGACAAGACCAATTGTCTGTGCTTTGGGGAGACATGGCCTCGATGCGTCTGTGTTTATCTCTATGAGTAGCTCTGTACAGACACAGACTGAATTTTCATTTTATACGCAGGCTTCCACGGCCAGTATTACGATTCGTAATTAATTTATTTCAGGTTAGATTGTTTCGGGGTGCAATAATGTAGATGCTTTAACTATAACCCTCTACCGAGTTGTTACGTGAGCACATATGGCAATTGATTTTTTCGTGAAAAAAACAAGAGATGTTCAAACGCAAGCAAAATCTTTACAATTTGATACTCAATCTTTAGTTGGCATCTTTGGCTGGTTGTGTGTTTTTTATGGGGAGTGGTTCCAGCTGCTCAACAGCTGACAATCCTCCGATTGATGGTTTTTGGAGCGATGGGGCTGATCTAAAAACCATTCCTTAATCTACCCGCACAGATTTCCGTGGTGGTAAAAATGCACCTCTCAGTCAGCCCCAAAACACAACGTGACCATTTTTCAGCTCCTCGCTTCTGAGGCAGTGGTGGGGGGGGCAAGGCTATGCATTGCTAGTGTGCAGGGGCAGGGTTATGCTAGTGGGCAGGGTTGTGCTAAGGGTGGGCAGGGCGTCCCACAGCCAGAAGGATCCTGGGTTTCGACTCCCTAGCCGGGTGCCTTTCCGTGTGGAGTGTGTCCGTTACCCCCCCCCCCATCTTCTGCCTGGCTTTCCTCCGGGTTCTTTGGTTTTTCCCCATAGCTAAAGAAACAACATACAATGTAGCACTGGTATTGGCCAAACACCCCCATGCTAAAAGATTACCTCCAAATTGCTCAATTGTGAGTGCACATCAAGTTCAAGTTCATTTATTAGCTATAGCCCTGTGAGCCATTCGGCTCTTAAATCGGGTGCAACCGCAACAAACAAAAAACAAAACATGAACAAAAAACATCTTAAAGTGAATATGTGACTGAGTGCAAACAGAAAATCCAAAAAAAGACGGCAAAATATTGCAGAAAAAGCACCGTACATCAACACTGTGTGCAAAAATCCCAGTGGGATGCAAGTCAAACAACAACAACAACCACAAGACAACTTAGATTAAGGCCATCAGTCTAACTCTGTACTACAACAAACAAACATGGCGAAACCAAAAAACGTTTCAAAAATCACCAAAATAAAGCCATAAAAGCAATGAAACAGTGGTCATAAGAACTGTGACCGAATTTTCACAATAAACGACGTCAACAACATGTACTACCAAACTCTGCAGCCATAGCTGGCTGCATGAGTCACTCCACAACAGCAGCAGGAGCATCAGTCGGTTGGCCCCCTACTGCGAGGAAATTTGGCAGAACCATCCTGAAAAAGTGAGGCTTTCCTCGGTAAATCAGCAGCACAACAACAATAATAATCGTACAATAACACTCGGCAGTGAGGGATGTGGGTGGAGTGAGGCGTACCGAGCCCCAATCTCATTCGTTGGGTTCGGCAGGAGATCCTGGGTGATTACGGGGTGCAGGAGTGTGCAGGCGGTGCAACTGCACCAGGGCTGTGGCTGGTGTAGTCGTTTCTTGGCCCGTGCCTCACCGCGCCGCGCCGCGCTGCCGCTTGCAGTGCATCGACCGGCCGTCTCTCAGCCGGTGGTAATGGAGTCGGCATTCATAGAAACAAAAAATCCCTATTCACGTTTTACGACGCGTGCTACACTCGGACAATGAGCACACCGCCGCCCTGCGTTCCAGGTCTTGCGCCATCCTTATTTGCAGAGTTCATCGTTGGGATTTTACGCGGTTGGCCATTCTCTTTTTTTTTATAAACATGCGTTGAGGGGGGGAGGGAATTGAAACTAATCTAAAAACATGTTTTTGTTTTACCAGGTAAGGCCCACTGAGCAGCGACCTGGCTGCCACGAATGATGGCTCAACAAAGTGGCTTGTCACGTGGACATTTAGAGCAGCCAAATACTATAAACGCACGTTTCTAAATGTGGAGGGAAAATCCATGCGACCACGCGGAGTGAAAACACACAAACTCGTCGTTCGGGTCGGAATCACGTGAGGGTCGGGATCGAACCCATGGCATCCCATATACCAGGCGATGTAGTTCACATCTCGTCAACCGTGGTGCCCGGGGGGGGGGGGGGGGCTGGGGGGACAGTGGCTAACCTGTGGGAGGAGGGCAAGGAGTTGTACATGTCGACTGCAGGGGGAGGCCTCGTGCAGTGAACAAGGTGCGCGTCCTTGGTTAGCACTGGGCCCCGAGGGACGCGGGGGGGGGGGGGTTTAAATGGAATTTTCACGAATGGGTCCCGTGTGCTTTTGAGGTCTCCATCCTTTCCCTTGAGCGTGTATATCCCCGGATGGTCCACAAAGGCTACGACGGCATTTATTATACGAGTCACAGTCTGGGTCTCACTGAAACGACAAAGCCATTGGGGTATTAGTCGAGGCTTAATCTGTGGCTTTAATTTCGTCATTCTCTTCGTCTGGCCGACTAAAACAGTCAAAGCTTTAGCCCCCACTCTTAGTTATGAAATGTTGGTGTGAAGGGCATAAAATCCCCCCCCCACGCACCACCGATATTAATCTGCTCAGCCAATCGGTGAGCTCCGTAAAAACATTTATAGACACATCGCACCATTGACCATGTTTGGCCCTCCTCGGTGCACCGCAGTCTCGAGAGTAACTTTACTAGATTATCCCAGTCTGCATCTTTATTCGGATCCCGTTACTTTCATCTCGTAGCAGTCAGTCCCACTTTGCTCCTTGCCTGCAGTCGTCATAGGCCTGGTCTTGCTTAATGATTGTCATCGTCCAACGGTCGTCGTTGAGATCAAATATAAACCACTGCGTTGACGACAAATATCCACAATATCAACACTGCTGCCAGGCTGAGCTGGGTTACACGAGAGGCTGCTAGCTGGTACCCCGAGACTCGCTGGCGCGCCCGAGCAGGAACGTTTGCACGCTGCTTGTGGAGGCTCGCATATCTGCGCATCGATTTCACATCATGTGGGACCAGCAAGCACATCGGTGTAGATGATGTCTCGGCACATTGACGCCGGCGGTGGCGGCGGTGGCGGCGGTGGGGACACATCGGTCTTAACCTCACAATCAGCAGCAATGTACCTCGGTAACAGCTCTGATTTTCGCGCGCGATACGCGAGTGAATCGATGATTAGAAACATCGCTTCTCACGTTAGCGGGGAGGGAGACGTGGCGGTGGTGTGTCTGCCGCTCGCTGCAGAGGTTCGAGATTCGAGCGGAGCAGGCCGTCCTGGTTAATACTCCCGTTGTATTAACTTTTAGCCGTATAATACAGGCATCTGCATCACGGTGCATGTAGCAGATCCCATAACTGTTATTTTGAAAGAGTAGGCCATTAGTGCTGGCATCACGGTCCCTAATTTGCCAAAGATGTAAAATGTCCCACAAATGATCATAATGGCTAAAACCACGTGGCAACATCGGCTCACATTTGTCCGTGAAAAATTGAGCCTTCATGATCGCCTTGCATTGTATGTGGCGGGAAATACGAAATAATAATTATTTTCTGCGGTATTTTTCAGAAGCCTTCACATCGCCCACACCGCCTGACCCTGCCTTTGGTCAGGCAGTAAGGCTGTGGGCTAACGAACCGGCTGTGGCTGGGATATTTTTTGTTATAAATAAATTGGATTTTTTTTCCTTCCGCAAGGTGTGTGGGTGTGCCATTTTTTTCTACGCAAGTTGCATTTTATTTTTACGTGGCAAATCCACCAGATCCTTATTTCAACTGCAGGCAGCAAGCATTGTGACTAAACAGCAGCTGCACTGCACAGCTTGGGGCAGTTCAATCTGTGTGTGCGGCTAAAAGCTGATGGACTGTGAGCCGAGTGACCGCTTACAAACAAGCTGCTGTTTTCTTCCTGCGGAGTTGGGTTTCTAGGGAACTGGACTGCACATGGAGGCTTTAGATAAGAGGTGAATTCAGATTTCATGATTACGATAGAGGATGGAAAATAAAGCTACCACGCAGCTTGTTCCGCAAAATGTTTGTTTTTTCCAACGGCGCCTTCCCCATCCACTTGTGTTTAACAGTAGCACTCCGCAGTTTTTGGCGAACCGGGCGAGGAGTTGCGCAATGCTGAGAAGTTGTGTCTCAGCCGTTGTCGCTCAATCGGTGCCACAGCCAAAGCCGGCGGCTCATTGTCTGCGCAGTCGGTGCCGTACAGAAATCCCTGGGAACGACTGAGTCGGCAAAGAGCTCCCGTTCCACGGCGTCTCGCGTAGATTTGCATTCATCTCACGCAAAGCCAAATTAATACGCTGCTTGGAGAAAATGTCTCTCATCCCCCCCCCCACCTTCTGCCCTCCCGACATTTACAATCTGTTACTACCTCGTTTTCTGCTGGAGGTAAAGTCCAAAGGTGCAGTCTTACATTCGCTTGATTGGCAGAAGAGCCTCTACGAGAGTGCACTCTGGATAGCCCCGTCTAGCATTCGGCACACATTTACACACGGGCCAGACATCTTTCAAGAGGCGGCAGTGCCCACACTCTTCCCCACCACACGCGACTTGCCGACAGATTGACTGTGGTCGTCACCATTGATACCGCTAGATGGAGAGAGGCGGGTGGGCTTGGGGGGTGGCGGAAGATTTAAGAAACTTGCTCCACTGTTTCAACCACCATGCCGGGAGGGGGAGTCAAACCGACGGCCTCTGTGGCAGCTTCAGCGAGGTTTAATTCTGCCGTTCCACAGCACCTTGTGCTCTGTTCCACCCGAGTACCGTGCCAGCCTAATCGGAGCTTTCACGGCGGAGGCATTAGTCATTGACGTGTAATTAATTGCCATTGTGCAAAAGCTTTATTCCTAAACGGTATTCCGCTCACGGTGTGTCACGTAGCAATTGGCACCGAGAACATCGACAAAACACGCGCAGTGTCTGCTGCTGCAGCAGCAGCAAGTGCGCTGTACGGTAATTTGCAGTCCTTTATCTCTCCGCTGCTGGATGATGCTCTCCCGAGCATCGTCTTCCACCCCCAAATTGTCAGGTGGGGGGGCGGGTGGAAGGGGCTGAGCTCCCCCCATCCACCCTCCCCCCCCCAATTATAAATTCTTACAGTCAAAAAAAACAAGTGTTGGTACAATATTTAACAGCAGTCAATGGCGTGGCAGCTGTCACTTCTCTGTTTTGTCCCAGCTGATAGAAGGATTCATAATTAATCATTACGTAGCCTAACCCCCCCCAAAATCAATTATGTTTAACATTTGTATAATATTGATTGTGTCCTGCCTTCCCCTCCTCCCAAGTTTTTATATGCCCAATTGTTTAACCACGGCCCCAGCGCAGCTCAGTTCTCTAGGGGAAAAAGGGGTATTCATCCTTCAGGGCAGGGCAGCTGTGGAGCAGTGTCCGTGAGCCGTGCGTGTAAGACGTGTTCTTGAGCCGTGTCCATGAGCAGTGTCCATGAGCAGTGTCCATGAGCAGTGTCCGTGAGCAGTGTCTGTAAGCCGTGTCCGTGAGCAATGTCCGTGAGCCGTGTCCGTGAGCCGTGTCCGCGAGCCATGAGACGTGTCCCGTATCCGTGAGCCGTGTCCGTGAGCCATGAGACGTGTCCCGTGTCTATGAGCAGTGTCCGTGTCCCGTGTCCGTGAGCCGTGTCCGCGAGGCTCCGTCTGTGTGTAAACGCCGCCTCTGCTCGTGCGCGTTGTGTGCGTTAATTGTCGCGAGCATCGCTGTTAAGAATGCACGAGGACGTCTTGTGCAACGTGTCGGTGGCCACCGGTGGTGAGCGCCGGGCAGCACCTCGGAGAAGCGACGTGGTTGTCGTGGGGCGACGGTTCGTGGGGCGTGTGACCCCGACGACGGATTTTGATCGGGCTACAAAGCCCAGATTTTTATTCCGCCATGCTTTAACTTTGTCACTGTGCTTTTAAAATGCGTTCTGTCATTGACGTTTTTAAACACGGCTAGTGAATGCATATTTAGCTTTAGTTTGAGTTCGTGTCACGAGAGACTGGGTATTATCCTTCCCGTAAAACATGCCTCACGCAGTGGGCGAGGCACCCGTGGCTCAGTCTCGCTGCGTGAAAGCGATTCTCTGGTTTCTAAAGAGGTTAATCGGTTAATATGTACAGTATAATAATAATAAACACATGTATCCATAGCCCTGCCTTACAACGGTAGAGTCACGTTTTAGGCAATAGCCCTCCTCCTTCTTCTTCTTCAGAGGAGAGAGCAGATATATTGGCCGACTTGTCATGGAAGATTGCACTTTACACTTTGGTGCCCTTATCAAATGGATAACGTCCAGATAACGTTGACAGATGACCGGCTCTGAAATTGGTATCTGAGCGGACTCCCAGTGCATAGAAACAGAACAACATAAGAAAGCCTCTAAACAGTCTAACACCATACATGTAAACATGTTCACATTGCAAGTCAAATCACGATGTGTATCTCTCCGCGTGTCAATCGGTCACGATGTCCGACGTTTCGCTCCACGTTGCTGGGAGCTTTCTTTCGAAGCCGATTCGAGCGACTCACTTTCTCTCTCTCTCTGGATTCACTTTCTGAAGAAGCTCCCGGGCGCGGAACGTCGGACGCCGTGCCCGAGCGGCACACGTCACGGCCAGCAAACGCACGCGGCGAAGTGCCGGCAGTAAATGAACCGCACGTTGCCGCAAAACGGCATTACGGGAGGTGCCACGGTGATGCAGAGGGCCCATTGTGAGGCTAAATGCGCCGTGTGCCCTGAGTTATTATGGACACTCTGGAGTTGTGATTTTTGAGCTGGTCCTTGCCGGCGGAGGGCCACAGCCGGCGGGCGCTGCGTTCCTGCGGGAGTCGAGTGCCGCTGCTAAGATGATGTCCGAGGGAATGAGCGGCGTGCCGTGGCAACGGGTTGTGACGCACGAGCCCACCGCCGCCTCCCGTCTGCCCGCCCGCCCGCGGCTGATGAATGTTTTGCAGTCCCCACTCTCTCGCTGCTCACCTCGCCCAGACCAATGTGAGTTTGGCAACGATTATTTACTTCGGGCCGTATCCTTAGTCAAGTCGTCGTCTGTGGATTTCACGAAGTCCATTATCTTAAGTGGCATTTGCAGTGTTGTTCGCTGAGCATTGTGTGTTTGTGTTTGTCATTCTCAGTCTAGTTGGCGACAACCTGTGCAGTTTTTCGTGAAATCTTTGTCTGAATTTAATCTCAGTCTTTAAATCAGTTGCTGTTCTGACTGGTAGTTGCTTTTCAAACGGAGCGACTGTGGGATTTGCCCGACAGTGGCAGCAGCAGCATCGTTCGCTCCGGGCGTATGCGACTGAATGGCAGCAGACACTGACAACGCAAATCTCTAATCGTTGCTTTTCACTGGCCATTGGCCATACAAAAGAAGGAGATGGATTGAGTCTGGCCACATAGACCCCCCCCAGCCCGCAACCGTTCAGCTGCCACTCACCCAATATCAATTCAGCCAATCAGAGAGAGCCGCGCTGTCTCCACTGCTGCCGTGAGGGAGCCAGACGCACTCTCCACTGCTGGCCTGAGGGAGAGCCGTGCTCTGTCCATTACATTAGTACTGGAGTTTTTTGTGCGATTAAATCCACTGCTGGATGAAGGCCCACCGCACAATCCTAAGGATTTACTTGACCAGTCTGTTGGGGGCCGCTGCACGCTGTGGTTGTTGGGGGGGTGCTACTTTGTTGAGATATCATTTGTGGCCAGGACGTTTCTGGAAAATAGCTGTATAGCTCAGTGGGCCTTATCTAGTAAAATAAAAAAAGATTCGTTTTTTAGTTTAGTCTTAGGTACTGCCTATGTGCAGCTGCGCTTATGAATTTCGTCTCCGCTTTGGAGACGTGTTTTTACAATCGTGTGAGGTGTGACATCGAGCAGCAAGCGACGATGGTCGTCGTGGTCAGGAACACGCTTGATGACGTTTCGTCCGCTCGTGAGTCAATGTTAACTCAAACCAAACTATTTTGTCGACAATATAATCCATACCAACCGCTCTCTCGCGTGGAATACGAGCGGCCGGGATGGCCTTCGCCGAGGAACATCGGCCGGTGGCCCACGGGGACTTGTGAGTGGGGAGCTCCGTTTCTGGCACATGGTCGGAGGAGGCAGCAGCGGCAGCAGCAGCAGCAAGTCGGCGCTTGTCGCTGGGTGTTTGCCGGCCTCAGAGAGAGAGAGAGACACTGGATCAGTGCCGGATTATCCAAGTAGCAAACGTAGCTACATATGCTACGGGCCCCGCACTTTCAAGGGCCCCGTGCTAAATGCTTTCAAGCTATCAATTCCGGTTCAGCGATTCTGCACTTTCTCTATTATTATAGTACAATACCGCCTTCAACTTTTATGAACGACTGGGTGTTTAAGGTTAGTGATTTTTTCGTATTATCTGGCTGTATAGCAAATGAAAAAATACAATTACTTTACCATGCAAGTGAAAAATGTATGTGTTTTAATATTTAAGTGTTTATTTTATTTTATTTAGGGCCACTTTATGACATATGCTCCAGGCCCCGCACTAGCTTAGCCCGGCACTGTGTGGATGTGGTGTGCCGGGTGCGGAGGAATTTTCCTGGCCGCCGCACCTCGACAGACACCCCCACCCCACTCCAATATGAAGCCCTGGAAGATATGGCACCCATTATTAAATGAGAGATTTCCGCACCAAATATTTTATAAGAAACAAATCTGTTATTTTGAGGGTAATATTTTCCCATTCGTAAGGAAAGTGAGACAGGTTCTGCCTGCCAACATAAACTAACATGAGATGTTTTAGTCCATCAGAATTCAGAAGTATGGGTCTTCTGATGCAGCGCTCTCTACACTTATTCTCCAAACTAGTTAACGCCGCCTTGGGTTTTTGTCAGCAGTTCAATTGCTTTAAATAATTGGCAAGAGCACTCCATTATTGCGTAATTGTCCCGTAACTACTTAGTCTTAATGCGATCCTCTGTGTGTTTTTTTTGCTGAATGTTATCCCATGAGAAACCGTACCAATGAGATGGTAAAAATTTGCCAAAAAAAACGATCGATTGTTTGAGTTGAATTGTAACCGCGACCAAATCACTGCATCATGGTGATGCGGGGGCCACGCGTTTGGTGCGTTGCTTTTGTGCCAAATTATCGTTCATTTCAAATCACGCAAGCGGAACATTACTTTTCAATGCCGGTAATTAATGATTTTTGTTGTTCTTAAAAGCTTCTGTTGGCTCTCACACGGATGTGAGTGTGGCAATTTGGCGGCGGAGAGGACCGTTAATGGCGTGGGGAAAGTGCGCGTGCTCGATTCCACGCAGTCGCACGATCCCACATAGTCACGCGATCCTGAGTCGTCACGTGATCCCACATAGTCACGTGCTCTCGTGTAGTCACACGAACCTCGGGCGCTAACTGGCAGCCCCATAGGTCGCTCTCTCTCTCGCTGTGCAGAGATTTGATTTTGCTTTTTGAGAATAAAACTTGAAAATGCTCGCTGAAATGATTACTGCGGAACAAGCCAATTGATTGAACGTCATCGCATCGCACCAGCAATTTGTCTATTCACCGAGAGATAAACAGACGAGGGTTTTAAAACCGATGTAAAGGTTTTTTTGTCTGTTTAAAAACAAAAAATTACATTCGGTTCCATTAGATAATTATCAAATCATAATGCATTTCCCCAAGTCAATGTGGTTTTATCTTTCCGATTCTCATCGGCAAGGGTGCGGCCTGTTAAACCCAACACCGCTGTTTTGCCTGATGAGAGGATCCTCGATTGACGCAGTGCAGCCCGTTTAGTGCAGTTCAGCAACTTTGTACTAGTGAGCTGCGCTGGTGCATTTTGGGAACGGCCGTCGAGGAGTTGGTACAGCAAAAATGCGGACTCCGCCTATTCCGGCTGCACGGGATACAGTGTTTCTCCCTTGCACGCGTGAGATTTCACCGGGTCTTTCGTCTTCCTCCCACATGTAAGCACTCGTTAATTATGCTGATCACACCTCTATACATATAAAGGACCACAGAGCTTGGGCAATTTTTGGGAGCGCCGATTCGCCGGGCGCCTGCCTTGTCGCCTGTCTGTGGTCCAGTCTCCGAGTCGTTCTCTTTCTTCGAGAGCGAGCGATTACTGCGTTACGGCGGCACGTCGCAAGCTGAAATAATGATTATTATATTATACAATGTGTTTCTCTTTCGTTTCTCAATGTAACTCCAAGCGTGCGTGACAGAAATGTGTGTGTTTACTGAGGGCTGGGCTTTATGGATGGGCGTGGAAGTGAATTATCTACAAAATAGGAGGAGGGGAGGAGGAGGAGGGTTCATCGATTGTCTGCCGCTTTTTCACCGGCCGGATTGAAGCGGCCCTGACGCGGCAGTGATGAATGCTCTTTAGATGATCTTCCCCATGGGGACTTGCGCACACTCAATTGTGCGGCGTTTAATCTGCTAACGGCCCAATCGCAGCGTCTTGTGTGTAAAGCCGCGCTATACGGTGAAGCCCTTGCAGTGGCAGGAGTGACCGAGCACTGTAAAATTAGTCACGCACTACTGTCGCCTCGTCACCATACGCCCCCCCCCCGTCTAGTACCCGATTAGTGCTAGAGCGATGGATGATTATCGTTTTGGTGCCAATCGTGGCCACGGGCCATACGACGTGAGGTAGTGGGCCGCGTGTGGGCCGCGTGTGGGCCGCGTGTGGGCCGCGTGCGTGCCGTAGATTATGGGGCCGCACGGCACTCCCTGTAGGCCCTCGCCGCTGAGCCCACTGCCTGAACCGCTCCGGGCTGCCCCCATCTCAGTCGCCATCGGCCGCGATCTGTCCACTGCCGCTGGACGACGGCCTGCCAAAGCGTTCCTCGTCTCTCGCAGGCCGCCTAGCGCCCGCGCGTGAACTGATCTCGTGGCTCCATCTCCGTGGTGGACGTCCTCTTGGGCGCACTCCCTCTTTTGCCTACCACCCCGGTTGTTCGTCTCGACCGCCGGCTCTCATACCTTCGAGCAACGTATCCTGCCCATGCCCACTTTTTGTTGCCAGTCTATACGATGGCTTAAACGTCTGTATGCTCTCTGATCCACACGTTCCTCTTTCTGTCCGTCGGTGTAATTCCAAGCGTGCGTCTCTCTCCGTGCTACGGAGCTGCCTTATTTAATACGAATGAAACGGCGCCGCTAGCCAGACGCTCGCCGCGTGTGGTGGGTGCGTGCGCACGCGTGCGGTTCTGTAATGTTTTACTGGAAGAGCCGCGATCGTTCCGTTCGTCGATTGTGAGCAGCGGCATCGGGGGGTTTAATTTCAGCCGGAAAACATCGCCACAAACGGCGGCACACCACGTCCAACGTACCCAGTCTTGCTATGGCCGTGCCTCCAAGTTGCACGCCACCTACTTTAGTCTGTGACGGACCTGGATTTCTGCCCCAATGTGTGTGGTGGTTGCTGGGGGGGAGGGGGGATGCAGTGGGGGTGAAATGCCGGGTACCTCTCCGTAAAATCCAGGCTGAGAATGCGGCACAGCAGATAGCAGTGCCACAAGATGCGGTCAGTGCGTTGTACGATGTGGCATTAGTGCTAGCTGTGGGGGTGTGGGGAGTGGCAGCGTAGTGCTTGGTGGTGTGATACCAACATCGCAATTGCATCGCCGGCGGTGAAAAATCGTTCGTTCGTCAAGTTTAATTTGAACCAGGTGACAGCCCGCACTGAGCGACTTGATGAAGTACGGTCAAACAACCCCCTCCTAGCGACTGACCATGACCGTGCCGATGACGACGACGATGACGACGGGGAATGACGGTCTTCTCTGCAGCCACAGCAATCCATGGGACGATTGAGTCGCGAGCGTCGCGCGGTCAGCAGGCAGCCTCGCGCCCGCTCGCCGTGCACGCGGCTCGCCGACAAGGCGCCCAGGCGCGGCCGCCAAAGTCCGTCCAGAGGACGACGGTGACCCAACTTCACGGCCGCTCGGACCGTTCCGGTCCGTGTGCGGCCCGGACCGTCGCGTTCGGGCCGGGGAGGTGCCACTCGTGCCGGCCGTGCCGTTAATCTCATCGTAAGAGCGATTTATTTTCCCGGGCTGCCCGACGGCCGGCACTCGCGCAATTAAAGTCGAGCGTGTTTGGCAAAACTGCGCTCTTTGAGCGTAATGGCTTTTTTTTTTACTTATTCACGACTTTCTTTTTCCCGAGCGCACTCATTACATTCAAAGACTTTGAGATATGGGGATGGCCCTGGGAATGTTTCCTAATTTTGAACTAATTGTGGCCAGTTTTGCACGAATGTTATTATTATTATTTGCGTTCCGAGTCCGTATATGTTCGGGCTAGACGTTCGCTCCCCGGCGCATGCTCTCGGGATGCACCACACGCTGTTCGGCAGAGTACCCAACATTCCCTTCCTGAAGAAGCCTCCAGCTGCGTGGAGCGAAGCGTCAGAAACATCGTGCCAAAACGACTCAAAGCAGCAAAAAAAAGGCTAAAACGCAGGGGGGGTGGGGGGAGAGAGAGCGACACACGGCAGCACAACTGCGGAAACCTTCATGTGGGCGACAGACGCCCGCGTGTCGCGCCCGCGACTGGGAGCCTCCCAGTGTCCCCAGCCACAACAGACTGTCATAACCCACGTCACCCGTTAATTGGACACCCCCCCCCCCCGCTGGGGGGCAGGGGCGGACTTTGCGAGCCGCGTCTGCCGTATCCGCGCATCTGCCGCCGGTCACATCTGCTCAAGTTTGTCTTAACGGTGACAAGAGGACCACAATGCACCTCTGCAGGAAATACTGATGGTTTTTGCAGAATACACACAGAGGCTGTGTGCTTCATGACCCTTTCTGCCAATAATACAGGTGTTGAGATGTTAATACCAGGGACGTGCGGTCAGGAGAGGCAGGGGAGGCAGAGCCAGGGGAGGCAGAGCTTCACCTGTCATACTCCAATGAAAATAGCTGTTACTAAAAAAAAAAAAATTGGAATTTTTCCACTGATCTGTGTTATAAATGTCATTTCTGTACGATTCCAATCATTTTTATTGTGAAAATCGCCAAATTTGCGGAGGTCCGCTGCAAATGCAGGAAGAGATGAGAGGTGAGGCGGCGACAAGCTCAGCCTCCCCTCTGATTGCGCAACCCCTCAGTAACTGGATGGAGCGCGGGCAATAAGCGCGTGCCTGTTACTATCTCAGTATGTCACTAATGTAATGTTTGTAGACCCCTTCATTTCATGTCCTCGCCTTCCATACTCCAGGTAACTTATTTCACGTACTGTATGTGTATAAATATGTTTAGGCTCGCTGGTCTCGTCATGAAACTGCAATGAAAAAGCACCAGGGGAGTCAGCTAACACATCTGCCTCACTGAGGGGGATGTGTCTAACACGCCCCCCTCAGCGAAGACACGCCCCCTCAGTGAGGCCACGCCCCCTACGCGAGGCCACGCCCCCCTCACTGTGTGAATCTGGCTCTGACACGAGCCAGTGCCTCCCCAGCCATTGACCTCACCGCACGTCACTGGTTAATACAGGTTTTAGGATGTTAATACAGGTGGTAGGATGTTAAAACACCTAGTCATACCTCGCGAAAATACTGCCATAGATGTGCGCTTCTTACATGTGTGTTGCGTGGCACGTACAGTTTTCCAGCCTATGCTATTATTACTCTTTGGTCCTTTCGGTAAAGTCACGTAGGTATAATTATTCTATTATAGGCGTGTGGTGTGCGGGTGTGTGCGCGCGTGTACAGGCGAGCTCTGCTTGGCATCATGATGCCTGGTAGTGCCACACTCGCCGCACGACCCCCCCACCCCCGCGGTGTCTAGTGGGCGGAGGAGGAGGGCCGCTGGAACCGGCGAAGCGCGGCCGCCACCATGGTGCTGCACCGCTCGCCGTTCCCCAACGCGTGCTGCCGCGGCCTGCACGCGGCCGCCTGGGCCCTCGTGTTCCCCGCCTACTGGCTCGCCGACCGGCTCATCGCCATCTGCGTCTCCACCGGCAAGGAGCGCGATGAGCGCGCCCAGGACGCCTGCTACCTGCGCCCGCTCTACCTGTGCGTGCTGGTGCCCGCGGTCTTCCTCGCGTTTCTGCTCTCGCTGCCCTTCGCGCTGCTCGGCTTCCTCGTGTGGCTGCCCCTGCAGTCGGCGCGGCGGCCGTACGCGTACTCCTCCTTCCACGGCGGCAAGGATCGGCAGGCCAGCAGGCAGCGGCCGCCTCTGACCGACCTGCTGCGGCAGGGCGGACGCAGCTTCTCGTTCGCGTCGGCCAACGTGTGCCTGCTGCCCGACTCGCTTGCGCGCTTCAGCAACCTGTCGCACACCCAGCGGCGGTCCCGCGAGATGGGCCTTCGCATCCGCAACGGGGTGGGCCGCCCGCCCATCCGCATCCTGGTGGACTCGCCCACCGACACGTCGGAGAGCAACACGAGCCTCCTGGACTCGGAGCAGCACGGCGGCGGCGGCTCCATGTACGGGGCGCTGAGACGCACGACGTCGCTGCAGTCGCACACGTCGGCGCAGCAGGGCGGGCAGAAGCGCGGCGGAGCGCAGCAGGGCAGCCGGGAAGACATCCAGTACATCGACAGGGAGACGCCCGAAGACGACAGGACTGGTGGCGGCGGTGGGGAGAAGGGCAAGGAGGATTCCTGCAGCGTCAAAATCGAGTTTGGGGACGGGGACGCGATGACCAACGGGACGGAGGCGGCGCCGCCGGAGGACGGGCGCAGGGACGCGCAGGCGAACAACGACCGCTCCGCCGCCTGCGCCAACCTCCTGTCGGAGAGGATGGCGAAGGCCTCGCGCAAGCGGGCGAGCAAGACTGGCGATGAGATCTACAGCGAGGTGGCGCCGTTCTTCCCCGCGGACCTCGACTTCCTGTGCCTGCAGGAGGTGTTCGACAAGCGGGCGGCGGCCAACCTGTGCGAGCAGCTGCACCCCTGCTTCCCCTACATCCTGTCGGACGTGGGCGTCTATGCCTTCCACGGCTGCCAGTTCAAGTTTTTCAACAGCGGCCTCTTCCTCGCCAGCCGCTTCCCCATCCTGGACGCCGCCTACCACTGCTACCCCAACGGGCGGAAGGAGGACCTCCTCGCCGCCAAGGGCGTCCTCTTCGCCAAGGTGAGGGAGGAGGGGTGGCGGCGAACATCGGTGGGGGTTTTGCGGGCCGTCATCGGATTCGCCGTCGCTCGCAAATTGTGGCGGGAGAGTTTGCCGCCGCGGTAGTGTCTGCGTGGCTCACCACGCGTTGATCGATGCCCCCTCGCCACTGCTATCCCAGTAAAGTTACCGGCATTTCTGGTGGGCTCGACGTGGACGCGTGCTAAGCGGGAGCCCGTTCCCGTTAGCTCCGCCCACTTTTTCATAGCCACGCCCACTCGAACTCGCTTGGCCCGCCCCACACAGCAAGGGGATTCGCTCATCACTCTTGTTGTTGGCTCTGCCTACTGTGGATAGTCACCGCCCAAATCTGCAAGGTACGCCCACTGCTCTGGTAGCCCCGCCCACTATTTTGTTAGCCCCGCCCACTGCTCAGTTAGCACCGCCCACTACTCAGGTAGCCAGAACATTTCAAACCGGGGATAAAATCCCAATTTTCACAAGAGTTTTGGAGAGGTGGGGTGTGGGGGGGATTGAGGGGTTTGAGATTGGGTCACACTTTTTGAAACCACTGAGACTGTCCTGTCCAAACCGAGACGGTTGGCGGCTTAACTCCCCATCCATTCTCACATCACTGGACATTATATCCCAAAAGGCCAAACAAAAACCCACCTCCATGATGGACTCTCACTGCTGTTTAATTACGATGGTGGGTTTTGGGCCGCGTCATTTTTCCCCCCCAGCCTTGTGATCAATCCTAGTCATGTTGGTTTATTACTTTGCTGCGTTGCCTGTGCAGCGCTGATGGGATTGAGTGCCTCCAGCCGGGCTCCTGGGTCACTGCTCATGAATTTATGAAGCGGTGTGATTAAACAGCGCTCTGCTGGCACACGGGGGAGGCCCCACACTGCCCCGGGGGGGAGGGGTGAACCTGGGGGGGGGGGTAGTCGATTCTGGGCAGAGCCACGCAAGCAATGTTGGGTTGGTTGGGTGGCTCCCCCCCCCCCTCTGATATTCTAGGTTTTGACTGCACCGTACTTAGGTTTGCTCATTTCCAGCTCTGAGATATCCCTGCGGTAGAGTGGCAAAGTGGTGACACTTGTGTCTCGCAGGAAGAAGGGCCGGGGCGGTTTGATTCCCAACTCGAGTGTCTGTCTGCGAGGGGAGTTTGTATGTTCTGCTCTCCCTCTGTTCTGCGTGGATTTTCGCCGGGCTCTCCGGTCTCCTCCTAGAACTATTGAAACCCATACAATGCATTTAGAACTGGTATTGGCCAAAACATCTCTTTCTTTTCTGCAAAGTACTCAATTAGGATCACACGTAGCAACATCAATCACATCGACTGCGAAAACTTGGCCGGACCCTCTGCTCGAAATGTAGCCCAGCAGCAGCAGCAGCAGCTTGGAACAGCTGTACCTGCTTAGTTTCCAAGATCTGAAGAAATGGGCGCCGTGGTGGTGAGATTAGTATAACTGTTGCCCGGTATGCGGGAGGTCGTTGGTTTCGATCCCGACCCCAGATGCCCGTACGTTTAGAATTCGAATGTTCCCCTGGGTCCTCTGGTGTTTGCCATCCATAGTTAGGGAACATGCGTTTGGATCACTTGTGATGACATGAGCCACTTGTGTGAGCTATCATGCGTGGCGAGGTTGCCTCTGAGAAAGGAGATGACAGCTCATTGGGCTCAACACGAGCGTCGAGGCGTTTGGCGGTCGTCTCCTGTTTAAATTCCGAGCCAGCGGTGGAAATTCCACATTCCCATTGCGTGATGGGTGAGGCCTTGTGTAATGTCCCAAACAAATGTACAAAACACATAACCAAGCGCGTGCTTCTTGTGGGGTCACCCTCAGGTGCACGTGGGAAGCACTGCGCAGGACCAGAGGATTGTGGGATACATCGCCTCTACGCATCTGCAAGCCCTGGAAGGTAACCTAGCTGAAATCGCGAGGGTCGTTTGTATTCTATTATAATTGTATAATTGTATTATTACTCCTGCACTTGTTTACCCAGCAATGCCTCACTTGAGTCTGAAGACTCGTTTTCTCGAGTCCTGTCAAGTGTTCGCGGGTGGGCGAGGGTGGGCGTGGGTGGGCACATGTGGGCGCGTGGTGGGCGTGCGTGGGTGGGCGTGAGTGGGCGCGTGTGGGCGTGCGTGGGTGGGCGCGGGCATGGGTGGGCATGCGTGGGTGGGCGCGTGTGGGTGGGCATGGGCGTGGTTGTGCGCGTGTGGGTGGGCGTGGGTGGGCGTGGGCATGCGTGGGTTCATCACGAGCGTGGGCCGCGTGCACAGAGGACGCCGACATCCGCTGCGAGCAGCTGGACCGGCTGCTGGAGTGGAAGGAGGAGTTCGTGGAGACGACGTCGGACCCGGCGCGCCCGCAGGACCTGGTCGTCTTCGACGTCCTGTGCGGGGACTTCAACTTCGACAACTCCTCCGAAGGTTGGTGGTTTGGTGGTGCCGTTGGGGGGGGGGGGGTGGAGGGGGTGGAGGAGCCCGCTGGAGGCAGCCCCATCTCGGTGTAAAGTCTTTGTAATGCGTGTGTGTGTGTGTAATGCGTTTGTGTGTGTGTGATGCGTGTGTGTGTGATGCGTGTGCGTGTAATGCGTGTGTGCGTGTGTGTGTGTGTAATGCGTGTGTGTGTGTAATGCGCGTGTGTGTGTGTAATGCATGTGTGTGTGTGTAATGCGTGTGTGTGTGTGTGTGTCTGTAATGCGTATGCGTGTGTGTGTGTGTCTGTAATGCGTATGCGTGTGTGTGTACTGCGAGTGTGTATGTGTAATGCGTGTGTCTGTAATGCGTATGCGTGTGTGTGTACTGCGAGTGTGTATGTGTAATGCGTGTGTGTGTAATGCGTGTGTGTGTCTGTAATGCGTGTGTGTGTGTAATCCTCGTGTGTATGTGGCTCCAGATGACCGCAAGGAACAGCAGCACCGCCTCTTCTCGCACTACACGGACCCGTGCCGCCTGGCGCCCGGGCGGGACAAGCCGTGGACGGTCGGTGCGTGCCGCGCTCCCCAAAGGGGGAGCTCAACACAACCCGACACAAATCTGGCTGTTGCCTGATGAAGCTGGTTGTAATTACTGGCGAAACGTCGTACTCACAGATTGTAAATGTTGTGGCTTGGCTCTCCAACACACCGGTGTGCTGCACTAGTGACGAATTGGCACGTTCTGTTTACGTGTCAATCCTTACTAGTTGGCTGTGTCGGGTGGTGGCGGGTTTTAACGACACATTTATATATTTACGTGATCTAACCCAAAACACCTCTATTACAACTCAACACCAAACCACCGTAAGGACATGAGGACCCAAAACGTCGGAGAGCCGTACAGCCCAACCGGGAAATCCTACTGGGCGGGGGTCAAACCCAAACGTGCGTGTCTCGCATTGCAAACAAAACACGGTGGCGACCTCTGAAGTCGGATCATTCAACGATATTTTCACCCGTAGGCCGCACAATACAATGGCATGCCACGTGACGTCGTATACGTTACACGCGAAAATGTTTTGATGCCGCTTGGCGTCGTTTACACCTCCGCACGCGACCACCGATCCGCGTCTCTCGTCTGCAGCTCTCTCGTCTCCGTCCCTCATTCATGTCTCTCTCTCATTTCACGAATCTCTCTCTCTCGTTATATCCCGGCGGCTCGTATCTCTCATATCCAAGAGCCCTTCGTGAGCCACGCCTGTCCCGTGGGCTGCCAATTGATGAAGCCCACTGTTTAAGCTCGGTGGCGGTCGGCCCTTGTGGCCTGCCCGCGTCCCACGTGCCATCACAAACGCACGGTCCGTGTCACTGCGCACGCATGGAGCCAGGCGAATCCGCGCGTCTCCCCGCCGGTGCTGCTCGATCGGCTCCGGGGTTCGGGCGCCGCCCAAGACTCGGCGAGATTCCGCTGCTCGTGGGCCGACTTGGACGTCTCGGCGCGAGATCCGCCACCGCGGACGGAGACGCCGGTGCAGGATCGCGAGGCGCGGCGGGTTTATTTGACGATTCAGCATCCTTGCGCCCGGTGGGACAACTTAACGGCCCATCGTAATTTCAGCTTTGTCGAGCGACTCGATGGCTCCGTCGTGATTCCGCTCGGCGAGGGGATTTTGACGACTCGGCGCATCGTTGCAGCTCACGGGATGACTCGGCATAATTGTGCTTTGGGGACCGTCGAGGCGACTCGGCATCAATTTACCCCTTGCCTGCTCCCCCCCGGGGGGGGTTCGCTGCCACGTGCCACTCGCGTGGCGGCGGTCTCCGCGGGCGCTGCCGCGGCACGGGGAAACCGTAACGAGGGTCGTGCGGGGCCGTCGATATGCCCCGCCCACCCGCCCGCCCACCTGGCCACCCACCCCCCAAGTCGTGCGTTACGACCTCCGTGTTTCCACGCTGCAGGGAGTCGTGCGGAATGAGCTCGCGTTGTGTGGCCTCCTCTGTACGTTTTGACGGCGGTGCCGAGCGGCGCCGAGATGACCTACGGTCGCCGGTGCGTGCGTAGTGGCTGCCAAACACCACGTGACGGCCGCCTGCCGCTCTGACTCTGTGTCGGTTTGCGCCGTGCGTGCGTGCGCGGGGGCGGGAGCGGTGGTGCAGCGGTGAGCGCGCAGTGTTATGAACCCGGCGTCATCACGGCCAACATCGATGACGATTATCTGAACTGATTCTGGGCCTCCCCTAAGTCGACTCGGCCTCAAAGCGGTACCTGGTGCGATGTGTGAACATTGCCACTGGGGAGACAAAGGCGGTCGGGCGTGGTGCTGGCCAATCCACTCCCTCGTGTGCCGTTCCGGCCTTCATAGATGCTCGTTTAAAAGCACTTGCCCCAACAGCCTGCTCAAGGCTCTACGGGGGGATCTTTGTCTTTGTTTTGCGTGAGTGCGAATATCAATAATTAAACATAACACTGAAGCTCGTCGCTGTCGTTAACGATAGCAACATTAAGAATGACGTTTGAGTGCCTTTTGTCAACACACTGCTGGATAAATGCCACCCGACGCCATACTTCACCACGCTGGTCATTTGGTGAAAGGCAGGTCCTCAGGGCAGGTTATCACTCGACCCTGAGGATAGTTGGGGCGAAAATGCGGAGCCAGGATTTTCCGCTAGGGGGGGCAACCCTACGAGCAATGAATGATAGAGGAGTTGTTAGTGAGTAAGGAGTTGTTAGTGAGTAAGGAGTTGTTAGTGAGTAAGGAGTTGTTAGTGAGTAAGGAGTTGTTAGTGAGTAAGGAGTTGTTAGTGAGTAAGGAGTTGTTAGTGAGTAAGGAGTTGTTAGTGAGTAAGGACTTGTCCCTTTCTTTTTATTCGATGCGTGTGCGGCGATGGAGCAGCCATCGATCGAGGGTCGAATTCGAACCGCGTTGTGTGATCGGCATCGCGCTCGCTGAAGGTGTTGATGCCTTCAGGGAAGTCGTGTACTGTGTATACGCAACTGCGCACAATTCTGTGAGTCACTTATAACTGCTTTGCCATTACTTATTGACAATTATGGACTCAGACTATTGTCCTATCATCACATAGAGTCCCTGGCACGTCATAATATGCTACACAGTGGCAGTGGGGGTCGCAAAATGCCGATTTATTACTAATAAACCCCAATGATCCGATTGAAATGAGGGATTTTGATCGGATCATTGGGGGGGCACTTGCCTCCCCAACCCCACCACTGGCTCCTCCTGTGGTCGGGGCTGATGCTACAGCGGAGTGCTCTAACCACTGCGCCAAAACTCTCCCCAAGATAACTATATTAAAAAAAAAATACTATTTGGTTTGCGGTACTGCGATGAACGCACGCCAGAGTGTTCATGGAGGGCTTTCGCTTACCAGCGTCATTTTGGTGAACAACCACCGCCCCTGCTGATGAGGCCTAGTTTTATCGTTCAAATAAAAGCCCGCTGGGCTAAATAAGCATTTGCTCGGAATGGCACGCAGGCCAATGGACACGAACGTTGGGTCGTATTACAAAAAGACCCTCGCTCATTATTGGATAAAATAACTCGACAGATTGTTTTATTGTCGCAATACTTACGTAGCTCTTGTTAACTGCCTCCATATCTGTGGGATGGTCATTCCCAATTTCATGAAATGATTATCCATCTCCTTGTTTTCGCCCCCGAACTGACGTCACGTGATCGCGGGATTGCTCGTTACTGCGTGAGTAATGTTTGCTGGTGGAACAAAGCACCGCTTGTGTATTTATACGGTTTGTGCGAGCATTGGCCAAGAAACCTTACGTTTTAAGTTCACCATTCAAACGATAAATGACTTGAGCAATGAACCCATAACGTTCTGCGATTTACCGCGATATAATTCTAGTGCAGTTCCGGGGGGGGAGCTGAGCGAATGTCTCATAAGCGTCTCTGCGGAGTTTAACCGAGGCTCGCAACGGCTCACCATGTGGGGGGGGGGGGGGCGCTAATGGTCTGCTTAGGATTTCCACAGCTGCCCGCCTCCCGGGCTTCTCTCTGGGCCTCCGCGTGAGCAGCTCGCCGGCGGTGGCGGCGTCTCGCCGCGCCGTGGCTTCGGCTTCGGCGTGCGCGATCGTTTGGCAGCTTTTAACGATCGGCGAAGGTGCAGCCCCCGCAGTCGCTCGCTCGCTCCCCGCCAACACTGGCGGAAGGAGCCTCCGCTAGAGAGCTCCAGGGCATCCCTCTGGAGGGTATTTTTGTTCTACTCTTCCATGCTGGATGGACGTTTTGGGAGACGTGGTGGCTTTTACCCACATTTTACCCCACCACACGTGACCTCCTGACCGGCTAATGGTGCTGCACCCATTGATATCGCTGGGTGGACAGTGGCCGGGTGGAATTCGGGAAAAACTTGGCCCAATCGTCGCAGCTGTCGCGCCGTGGAGATGGAATTGAACCGGCGACCTCTGGATCGCAAACCCAGCGTGCTACTAACCATTACACACTGTAGCAGCAGCAGCATCCCGGTCATGTGGCGTGCGAGTCAGATGGACGCGTCACGCACCGGGCGCGCCGTGCCACATCTACGTGGGGGTTGTAATTGGGGCGGCCCCCAGCGGGGATCGCAGGCGGCGGTCGCGGCGCCGCCATTTAAAGGGGGGACAACAAGTGCAGCGCGGGGTCCGGTATCGTCGCCGTGAACCGAACGTTTTTTGTTGTACACAAGAACGGAGGCCCGTGGCAGTAGCCGCCAGGGCTATGCACCCGAATCGTTCGGTCTGTTTAAGCGGGGGAACAGTCAACCCCGGAGGGGGTGGGGGGGAGAATCTATTGCCTCATTTACGTATAAAAAGAATAGTCGAGTCCGTAGAGCAATCGTTTTTTAGATGTAACGTGGGGCGAGGGGAGGGGATGTGAAAACAAAGGGGTGGGGGGATGTTCAACATTGTGGGGGGTGGCTGGGGGGTCCTCGGCTTGTATGGAGGAAGAGGGGAGGGGGAGGGAAGACAAGTAGCGGGGTAAGCCAGAGGTTACGGGGAGAGAGGTGGGTGGGGGGGGGCTTATTAACGAGCGGCGAAGACGCACGCAAATTTTTAGATGAGAACTAAAACCGGCCGCGGGCACCGGCAGCGCGATCCGTGCTGCGGGTGCCGTTCTCTCGACGGGCGGCAACCAGAGGTGAAGAGGCAACGGAGAGTGATGAGGCCGCACTTGTCGCCCGGGAGAGCAAAGCGGTTGGAGGGGGAGAGCACGGGGGGGGGGGGGGGGCGGGGATTGGTGGAGGTGGTTTGCAGTGAGAGATGAGTCAGGGGTCATTCTGACCATAGGGTTGATGGTGACCTTTGTGCGACCTATGACCTCCTGATGTTTGTGTGCCAGTCGAGGGGGTTGTTGCGCCATACTTCCCCTCAGTGCAGCTTAGTAAAGGATGGGAGGGGGGGGAGTGGACCGGGCTGGCTCAGATCGACCTCGCACTCGCCAGTGATGTTGGCCACCGCGGGAATTGAACTGGGGTGGCTGGGTTCTTGGCGCAGGTGCGTCGCCGCTCCGCCCACGTTGCTGGTGAGCGTGGGTGGTGGTGGTGGTGGTTGTTGTTTTACTGATTAGTTTTGTTGCTCATGGCTTTTTATAGTTTATTTTTTATTTTTGCTATAAAATTAATTTGCACTTTTCATTTGAAAAGCACTCATTTGCTCGAACCCCTGCCGCTGCCGACTTTGGGGCGGCGGTTGCGGGCGCCTCTGTTCCTCCTTCCCCGAGGGAAGCGGAGAAACAAGACAAAGAAATCGGCCCCTGATTAGTTTCCGAGCACAAACAAAAATCCCCGTTTTTGTTCGGCGCGCGCACGGCGAATGCAAACAGCGGTAAAACTCCACCGACGGCGTTTTGTAACTTTCGCCGGCGCTGCGAGCCGCCGTTAAGCCCCTGTCCGTTGACGAGATGCCGAGCTGTTGTTTGGTCCTCGCGAGGCTCCGCGCTTCTGCCGGTGCCGCCACGGAAGGGCGAGATTGATTGAGTGCGTATTTAACCCGAAGGCTGCTCTCAGCGTCTGCGTGCAGACGACTGCAGCCGCGATCGAGCGGCGGAGTGCGTTCAGCCGGCCCTGGCGCACGCATGGGCAGCGGTGGGGTAGCGGTTAGCTCCACGCTGCGCTATGAAACCTGGCGATCCGGGTGCAAATCTTGCTCACGGTCTACACTGGAGACGATCATCTGAACCGGTCCTGGTCCTCCCCTAGGCCCACTCGGCCTCACATGAGTACCTGGTGCGGTGTGTAAACATCGCGACTGGGGAGACAAAGACGGCCGGGCGTGGTGTTGGCCACCCACCCCCTCGTGTGCTGTGCTGACCTTCATAGCTGCTCGCTAACAGCACTTGCCCCAACAGTCTGTTAAGGCTACACGGGGGATGTTTGTCTTTGTTTTGTGCGTGCTGGCGCCAGTCTCCCGATGAAGGAGAGAGGACGCTCGGCGGCGCGACCCAGAGCACCGGCGCCCCTGGGGTTCGTGCTGCCGTCACGGCGGTCATTAGAATCGCCTGGTGGTGGCCTGGTGATGGCCTGGTGATGGCCTGGGGGTGGCCTGGTGGTGGCCTGGCGATGGCCTGGCGGTGGCCTGGTGGTGGCCTGGCGATGGCCTGGCGGTGGCCTGGCGGTGGCCTGGTGGTGGCCTGGTGGTGGCCTGGTGGTGGCCTGGCGGTGGCCTGGTGGTGGCCTGGTGGTGGTGGCCTGGCCGTGGCCTGACGGTGGCCTGGCGGTGGCCTGGCGGTGGCCTGGCGATGGCCTGGTGGTGGCCTGGTGGTGGTGGCCTGGCGATGGCCTGGCGGTGGCCTGGCGGTGGCGAACCTCGGAGCCGGCGCCGCGGACGCGGTGGCTCGAACAGTCGCTCTTTGGGAGCACGCGAGACGCGCGGACCCACGCGTGGAAAATGAACAACGTCTAATATTTGGTCTCGGGGAAAATTGCGACGGAGCTAATCCCCTTATCAAATGCAATCTAGCATTATTATTGAGCAGGCAGTCTGTGTGTGTGTGCGCGAGCGCGCGTGTACGTGTGCGCGTGAATGATTTTTGTATTGGGGCAAGGCGCTGCGTTGATTTTCGCATGAAGATTGCGCTCGATGCGGGAGTCGAGGTTGGTGGGTGTGGGCAGGATGCGCGAGCGCAAATCGGTGCCGGACAATGATCAACAGAGGATGAGCTTGGGGTGCAGTGGCGGTGTGTGTGTGATGTGCCTGGTGTGTGTGTGTGTGTGGTGTGTCTGGTGTGTGTGTTGTGTGTCTGGTGTGGTGTGTGTCTGGTGTGGTGTGTGTGTGTGTGTGTTGTCTGTGTGTGGTGTGTCTGGTGTGGTGTGTGTCTGGTGTGGTGTGTGTCTGGTGTGTGTGTGTGTCTGGTGTGTTGGTGTCTGGTGTGTTGGTGTCTGCTGTGTATGTGTGTCTGGTGTGTTGTGTGTGTCTGGTGTGTGTGTCTGGTGTGTGGTGTGCGATTGTGTGTGTCTGGTGTGTGTGCGGTGTGTGTGTGTGTCTGGTGTGGTGTGGTGTGTCTGGTGTGGTGTGCGGTGTGTGGTGTGTGTGTGGTGTGTGTGTCTGGTGTGTGTGCGGTGTGTGCGGTGTGTGTGTGTGTTGTGTGTGTGTGGTGTGTGTGTCTGGTGTGTGGTGTGCGATTGTGTGTGTCTGGTGTGTGTGCGGTGTGTGTGTGTGTCTGGTGTGGTGTGTGTCTGGTGTGTGTGTGTGTCTGGTGTGGTGTGTGGTGTGTGTGTGTGGTGTGTGTGTGTGTCTGGTGTGGTGTGTGTCTGGTGTGTGTGTGTGTCTGGTGTGTGTGCGGTGTGTGTGTGTGTCTGGTGTGGTGTGTGGTGTGTGTCTGTGTGGTGTGTGCCTGGGGAGCTGTAGCGCAGTGGTTAGCGTGCTGCGCTACAACCCCGACGACCCGAGTTTGATTCCCACAGTGACGATTATCTGAACCGGTCCTGGGCCTCCCTTAGGTTGACTCGGCCTCAAATGAATTCCTAGTGAGGTGTGTAAACATCCCCACTCGGGAAACGAAGGCGGTCCGGGCGTGGTGCTGGCCACCCACCCCCTCGTGTGCCGTGCCGGCCTTCATAGGTGCTACTCGCTAACAGCACTTGCCCCTACAGTCTGTTCAGGCTATACGGGGGATCTTTATCTTTGCCTGTGCATGTGTCGTGACGGTGTGTTTATATGTATGTGTGCTGAGGCTCTGTGTGTGTCCCGTGGTGATCTGTGTGTGTGTGTGTGTTTCGTGGTGATGTGTGTGTGTGATGGTGCTGGTGTGTGTGTCATGTCAGTGTGCGGCGGTGGTGGTGGTGCTGCACATGTTGTGGGTGACGTGTGACGTCCGCTCTCCCGTTAGGGAGGCGGGTGAGTTGGCGCGGTAATTGGTCTGCCTCTCCCGAGACCCGGGGCCCAGTAATGGCACCACTCGGCGGTTTTGCAAGATGACCGCGGCGCACAGGCGCACAGGCGCACAGGCGCACAGTGCCTGTGACCCGCGGCGTGGGCCGCCGGCGTCTGTCAGCGTCGCTCGTCTTCATTTCCCTGATCGAGAGCCGACGAAGGAAATTCCCTCCCCCGCGATTGAGGCCGAGGTTGAAGCGGGAGCGACCCGCAACGCGCAGTTAGGGGAAAGGCCACTCTCGCGCGGGAGACACGGACTCATTAAATACGCCGCGTGGTCCGCCGACGGTTCCTCTTGCCGAGCGCGTCACAGGGTCACTCGCTCGCTCGCGGAACGTTCGCGGTTCGAGGCCCGGCGGCCGCCCCTCGTCCACACGGGCGTATCGAGAACCACCGAGTATATCGACAAAAAATATCTGCCGGTTGACGTTAAAACATCCCGTTCACGTCATTGACTGACAATTTTGCCACGTGAAAAAAATGTGCCCCCCCGCAGAGTCAATTCACGGGGTAAAACCACGTAGCGCCCCTTACTGGCAAGACCACACCCTCCGCTCTGTCGTTGCCTTGTGTACTGGCAAGGCAACGACAGAGCACCTTCGTGACAGGCTCGCGGGTTCCGAACGAGCTCGATCGCAACCGCAGTTGTTATTACGGACGCGTGGGCACGGGGAGGTTCCCGCACTAGCTCCGGATCGTGTTGAGTAATCGTGCGATGAGGGGAGGCATTTGTTCCTCTCCCGGCGACGGGAGCCGCCACCGCCCCGCTAGGCAGACGCCCTCCCCGCTGCTGCTGCTGCTGCCGCTGCATTATCGGATTGTAAAGGGGTTCTTTCTCCCAGGGGTATTCAAAACGGGAATGCATTCAGCCAAAGCGCTCCGTTTGAGGCTTCCCCAGGGATGTGCAATTTTGTGATTTGGAGGCCTTTCAGCCCCGCAACGTCTCGGCCGGCTTCGGCCCCATATCCATTGGCACCACCCGCGTCGCTCCTCGCCCGCGTTTGGCCAGGAATCACCAGAGATGAAGCTGCAGTGGCCGCCTCGGGGGGGAGGGGGGGGGGGCGGCGGCGGCAGTGGTGAATAAACACGGCCGTCGACTGTCGAGGCAGGTGAAATCGAAGCGGCGGCCTTTGGATTGCACAAAATTCTCAGCGCTTTCACCAAAAACGCTGCTTTGAAAGGAAAAATATGTAATATAGGCGACAGTCATCTTGCCAAAACAGTATAGAGCACATTTTCCGACTCGTATCTACTCTATCTCCCTGCCCTCTCTATTTATGTGCGACGAAGTATGACCATTGCTTGAAACGTCGCCTGTTGTGCATTTTTCTTTGTTTCACGAACGGTTTGAGTTTTTCCGCTTGCGAATCCCCCAATGCGCCGATTGCCCTTGTAATGGAAGACGGCCGCGTTTTGCCAGATCGGCCTCATTAATGCGTGACGGATGGAATTAACTCCGCGTGGAGGAAACCTTTACCAATTTGCGTGGATGCACGTGGCAAGCCAGGTGATGTACGTGTGGAAAACAGGCCCTGGTGTGTCGTGGCATTATTTTGTTTCCCGTCCTTGGTATAAACAGCTGCATTGGAATAAAGCAAATAAGTAAATAAAGGGCAAATCTTAGAGCAGTGGTGCCACGTGGTTGGTATCAGCCCTGGCGCAAAAAACTCAAAATGAGGGCCCTCTTTACAACTTCCCCCCTTTTATCCTTAGCCTGGTGCCCGTGCCCCTCCAGCCCGTGGGCCCCTGTGCAGTTACACCGCCTGCACACTTGGAGCCTGTGAGAGTGACGTGCGTTTGGTGCGGAGGAGGCGGCCGTGGCCATCCCCCACACATCGACGTCTCCGCGACGCGCTACCGTCGCTCCCTCTCGTGGCTCCCCCTTACGGCCGAGCTTCCGATCTCCGAGAGGGAAGCGCGAGGAGAACAAGGGCCGGGCTCGGAGAGTGAGAGACGTGCCCGAGCTTTGGTGCGTGAGGCTATCATTCTTCCCAAGAGTCTTACGCATCCTCGTGTCTCCGTTTGATTGTGCGTTCGTGCGTCTGCCGCAGGAACGCTGCTGCACTGGCTAAAGCTTCACAAGGAGAAGGTGTCGCACCCCGAGAGCCTGCAGAAGTGAGTGCACGTGTCGGGGCAGAGAGTTTCGTGTGTCCGTACCCTGCAGAGTATCGTCGTGTGCTGTGTGCTGATGACCAAGTCACCAAGGACCCAGGAATGTGCCTGGTCTTGGAAGCTATGCAGGGTTGAGCCTGGATAGCATTTGCTCGGATGGGTGACCACCGTGCATGCCAGGTTGTTAGGCTGCGGTGTGATATGGTGGGCAGTACAATCTCTTATACTTTACTTGCTGTGCCTATGCTGCCCACCTTCACCGACTGGCACCGACCGCCACGACCCACAATGCAGTGCGCACGGTACCCAGATTTATTTGTGCCGTGCCTACCCACAATCCTGTGCGTCCGTGCCCAGGGTGCTGGAGAACGAGGAGAGCCGGCGGGAGTACATCGTTCTGCTGCCGTTCAACTCGAAAGATCCTCCGGAGTCGGTGCCGGCCAACGGGCGCCGCATCGACTACCTGCTCCACTGCCAGGAGCACACCACCCCGCTCAGCACGCTGGTGAGAGCCGGGCCCGTCACTGATTCTTTAATGGGGGGGGGGGGGGGTTGAGAGAGAGAACGATTCTGCTTGGCGAGTTGGAGGAAGGAGGGCGGGGAGACTGTTCAGTGGAGGAAGAAGAAAGCTCAAATAGGACGGGAAGAGGGGGGGAGTTTGAGCTGAGGACCTGCCGCTGGACAGAGGTTTAATGACACACAGAGTTATTCGTGTGCAAAGGAAGGCGTGTGGCTGCCTGCATCTGGCTGACATCTTCAACCTTAGGCATAGGGGCAGCAAGGCTATGGGTGGGTGGGCGCGGGGGCGGAATGGGGGACATCGTGACCGAGGCGCTCGCTGCTTCTGACCGCGCTGCTTCTGGTGCTCCATGCAGGAGGTGGAGGAATTCACCTTCATCACGCAGCTCGCCGGCCTCTCCGACCACATCCCCATCTCGATGAAGATCCGCATCTCCGCCCGCCAGGAGCCCTAGAGCATCCTGCGTCGGATCCTGCGTCGCCGTGCGGCACGCGAGGGCGACTCTCGGCGTGCGGCACAAACCGAGGAGGAATCCCGCGCCGCGGTGCAGCCCTGAGCTTGGCCTAGGCCGAGGCCTGTGGCCTCAGTCTGACCGACCGACCTACGTACGTCTCGCTATCGACGGCTGCACCTCCCCGTCGTCACGGGAAACGCTCTCGCAGATGAACTTTGGCTGGCCTATCCGAGTACGCCGCCGTGATCGATTTCTCGGCAGATCGCGTGTGATGGAAATAGCTAGGAACAAAAAAAGGTCTCACCTCTGTGCCCCACGTGTGCCGCTGGACGGGAGGTGATGGGTGAGGCATCTTCTGCGGTGGGGTTCGCGCTGCTTGGTGGCTCGTGGGGGATTTTGAGGCGGGATCGGGGGCGGCCGCCATATTTAAAGGGGCTTGAGTAAACGATCAAATGAATCGGTCTTTATTTTACGTGCTAATATTGCCCTCGATAAAGTGGGCATCGGTGCATGTTACAGCAGAATGTGGAACGGTACAGGGGGAATGGAACAGCACGAATGTAAAAAAAGACCCGTCACGATAGAAGTGTCTCTCATAACCTCGAGTCGATGAATCGGCTTTAATCTACAGCTAAAAAAATCAATCCCGGTGGCGGTAGCGCTCTCGGCTGTTGTGGCGGGGAAGTGGCCTCGAGTTTATTTGTAAACTGTGGGGGGAGTACTGCGGTTCTCGTATTACACGGTCCCACTGGACGAAAAAAAAACGAATCGCGAAATCGTTCAGATGCTGCTCGAATCCAATTAGCGTCGCGCTCATCGCTGGGAGAGTTTTCGATGTGGCCAGTAAATGAAAATTCTGGGCGCCAAAGGAGGCTGCGGGCGACGTCGCATCGTTTTCTACCCCGAGCGGCATAGGGAGCGCCGTCCCCTCCTCGTGGAGCCGTTTCCTGGATGGTGGCGACGTTGGCTGCCCGCTTTCGCACGCGAGTGTCGCTTTCTTAAGGACTGACACCCGAGTCGATGCGGTTTGATACGGACACGGAAATTTGAACTTTTTGTTGTTTTTGGCTGCAACTAACCGCTGGCAGTCCATCGTCGTGGACGCTCGGCTCAGAAGATCGAACACCTTTGTTTATTTCGTAGTCGTAGCTTAGGATGAGACGGACAAAGCCAATATATTTTGACGGCGATGAGGCGCGCACACGTACGCGCACGCGTGCGGTCGCACATTTCTCAAACCTCAAGGTTGGCGTCGAGAGTGGGAACAGCGGCGCGCGACAGCTGTTCGAGCCGCGAGGACTTCCACCGGGTCAGCTCGTGTTTGGGGTCACTCCGAGGCAACGCGCCATAACCCGTGTCCGGGATTACGGCGGATTAAGCTCTCCCCCCGAGTCTGGTTTTATGTTTTTTTTGGTGAGCCATCCAGTGCCGATGATGGTGCTGGCGGTGGGCGGTTTGGCGGAAAGGGACGAGGGGCCACCGTGGTTACGGCGTCTCTTAAAAGCCGCTCCTTTCTTGCAGAATTTGTTATCGTCGTGGGATATTTTAGTTTATGCGTACACACTTATACGTCTCTTCCCGCCAGCCCCAATAACCTTAATGCAATCTCGCGCGAGTGCAATTTACATTCCACTTTCGCGGGGGTGGGGGTCTGCTGCGGCAGCGTTTAGGTGCACGGATGGCGAGTGGCAGTAAGTACGCTCGGGGCGCCGAGGTGACGTTGAGAAGCGGTGGTCTCGCAAAATCGTCTAAAAGGGACGCGGCGTGAGTTCCTGCGCGTGCATGGGAGTTACTGAATGATGCCCGAGAGGGTGGATGCGATCGCATGGCTGTCGAGGCATCCCTGCTTCCCTATGCTTCTACAGGGCCATGTGTCGACATACAAACAGGCCAGCAGCCGCGCGGTCAGCTTTAACAGTTTACAGTCGTAAGGAAGCCTCGTGAGCCGTGATGGTGGGCCAGTCTGTGCCCGCGATGTAGGAGGGGTGACTGTGGCCCGCGGTAGCTCTCGTGTGGGTTGGTGCTGCTTGCGCTGCTGCTTGGTGTGAACCAGCAGTAGAGCCACCTGGTGGCCCTGCATGGTGTGGAACCGCCTTGAATGCCGTTCTTGCACTTATATTAAGAAGTGGATTCTTGCCTGCCGCGATTTTAAGGAGTTAACATTTTTAAGTTTTATCTTTGAATGTGTTGTGATTTTTTGTTTTGTTTTAAGTTGCCGTGAAATCCTCGGGAAGAGTTGTTTTTTTGGCCTCGAGAATCCGAGGATCGTTATTTTATGGTGGCATGGACGGAGACCCCTCTTGTTGTTTAAATTAATTTTATTAAATTTGACGGACCGAGCTAACCGGCCGCTCTCGCTCATATCCCTTTCCCACCGGTACATCCGAGCTGTGCCGAGCCAACCCAGCACGGCTCAAAAAGCCCTGGGTTTGGTTTTTTTCCACTGCAGATGCAGAGCAGAGCCGTGCCGCTGACGTTGCACATGACGAGCGAGACGAGAGTTGCACGCAAATGCCGTGGCGACGCCGTTTCCTCACAGTGTACCGACTGACATCACGTACAACAAACGTGTCGTTAGCTCTGCCCATGGCCTTGCCGTGCCCCCCCAAGTTAGATTCGGAGGTCTTTGCGATGCTGGCCTATCGCAGATTTGGTTCGTCTTGGCTCCGCAAATAGCCAGTGGAATACCACGTGTACCGTGAAGGCCCCGTGATGGCGTGGCTCGTGTGTGCTTGTGGTGAAGGTGTATAAGGTCGAGGATCTAGAGATCCAACTTCCAAACCAAAGCAGCGAAACGCCTCAACGCCCTCCGCGTGTGGCCGTGTGGCCAAGCGTAACGAGCCGAAGCAAGTGATGCCGCGTGGCTCTGTTTCACCGGCAGGGGGGAGGGGTGGGGGTGGTTCATGTTGCATGCTGGCGAGTGGCGGCTGCTGGCCGTTGTGAACCTCTCGTTGCCAAAAAAAAAACGCGTCCCGTTTTTGGGGGAGCTGCTGACCGAGGTGCCATTGTGGACTGGGCTGGGCCGTTTGCAGCGAGGCCCATGGGCACTCGGGGCGGCTCTGGGCTCGCTTTGTGTTATGGGGACTTTTGGGCCGAACCGGTGACTGAACTCGCTATTACGGTCAAGGTGTAAGACGCTACGAGCAAAAACTTTTGGGATGAACGTGTAAAAATAAAGGGCATGGTATTTGGGCAAAAACATATATTCTTTTTGTTAAGTTTACATTCTGTAATGTTTTATGGTTTGCAAAAATAAATGGTTTCATCCTAAATGAGCATGTGACTTAGTCGCTAATATGATGATGCCAACTGTTTACGCAGGACATCTCACCGAGCCTCAGGACTTATTATCAAGAGGGCCCTGGTACAGTGATATTTTGTAAATTCCATCAACTAGAGCTTGGCTTCATTTTGGAGTAAGATTTGTGAAGACACCTGTAAACGCGCATTAATTGGCAAATAACTCCTTCATATACAGAGGACTGAAAGCTCAGGATATTGTTGGAACTGGTCCATCACGTCACTCCCTCCTTGCTGGTCTGTGGTTCCTCGTGCCTCCGAGTTATTCCATGTCTGCTTTAGTGAATTAATACTGTGGGGCGTATTATAAAGTTGAAAATATTATTGTGTTGTTTACAAAGGAGTTCAGTCACGCTTTTAGTGATCCTCTGAGCGGGGAAGGACAAGAACCTTGAAAACATCGGAACTTTGTCCTCCTTCTGGGAAAACCATCTCGCCAAACACCGAACAAACGAAATCTATTACCCCGTAGACCAGTCCCAGTCGTTTTGAGACTCTCTTGCAAAACTCTTTGATCTGAATAAGCGCCACCAAGGCGAGTGAACCGATGTAAGACCTCGCCATCGAGACATTTGCCATCTGTACATTTTTATTTTACAGCGATACCTATCTCCATTTCTTACATCACAGCGAATATGCTTCACCTTGCCGTGTTGGTTTCTAATTTTCACTCGGTGTTCGTATATAAGCGTCGGCACAATTGCCGATCGCAGGTGTTGGCAGGTGTTAATGAAATAAAGCGAAAGTGATGTGAAGCAACCTGGGTCACAGGGTGGCATTGTAGCAATCCTCGTGCGCCTGGCGAGGCATGGCCCTTCACCATTGGCCTCGTGTGAGGAACGCACACCTGGGTTGTCCGAGTTTCACATCTACAGGGCAATCCCAACGCCGATAGGTAAAAAGGTAAAGGTGCACTCCTGCAATTTCATTTTCGTGCCACCGCTGGTGGCAAGGCCTCCACTAGAGGGAGCAATAGAATGCCCCTCCAGAGGGTATTTTAGCCGACTCTTCCATCCTGGCCAGGCGTTTTGTAAGAGTTGGGAGTACCCACACACGACCTACCGATTCATATTCTTGGTTCTTTCGGTAAAGTCACGTAGAAGGGAAATAATAAAATAATAAAAATATAAAACAATATTGCTCGATTTTATTATTTCCCTTCTACGTGACGTTACCGTAATAACCAAGAATATTAATCCCTGCAGTCACGAAAGCTTTACATCAAAATTTGACCTACCGATTGTTTCACTGTGGTGTGTCCATTTATACTATCGGATGGATCGAGATGGGGGGATTTAAGAAACTTGCACCATTGTTAGCTTCTATGCCGGGAGATGGGAGTCTAACCGGTGCACCCTGGATCGCAAGTCCAGTGTTGCAAACCATGATGCCGCGGGCAGCAACCAAATCACAATGACTACAATGCAAAAACATTACGTTCAAACCTATTTACATCCTAAAAATATATTAACAAATATAAAGTGCACCTGGTAGAAATCATCATCATCAATCTCCTTGCATCACGATTCTCGTTGGTAACCAACCACATGTGTAATCATCTACAAAAACTTCGATTATAAATGTGTATTCTTGTAACTTTGGTCAATAAAAACCCTTAACTCCAACCCAAGTATATCGCAGGTATATCAGCACTAATACCCATCCATCAGAATCCTAATCCATCAAATATACAGTTTTTTTTTAAATGAACACCTTCACCATCAAAACCACGACAAGGCAAGTGAACATTTACGGCACTCGCAGATTTCATTTTCATTACATCTCATTTCCGCGCAAGCACAGCTGCAGGCGGAAAACCCACGGCTGCTGCTTCTGCCGTTGCCGCCGTTTGCATGTACTGTGCATGCAAAGCCCTTCTGCCAATCCACTGCTGGATGAGGGCTTCCCTGCAACGTACGGCTCATGGGCATCACTTGACCATACGCTGGTCTCCGTGGGTTGGCCAAGGCGGGGAGCAGAGATGCAGGCGCACAGAAGTGCAGTACGACGCCGGATTCTGCTGCACCGCCCTCTGCTGCCCACGACGCAGCCCCCGCAGCAGCCTGCAGCGCCCTGTCGGCGGTGCGTCCGAGCAACTATCCAGGCTCATGGGCACCCTCCAAACTCGGCCCGCCAGCCCCGTGGGCCCCCGATCCGCATCTCCCATCGCCGCGCCCGCCACCCTATCTCTTGAGCGAGTCGAGGAAGCCCTGCAGGGAGCTCTGGAAGGCGCTGATCATGAAGGCGCCCACCTCCGCGCCCGTCTCGCGGACGTCTGAGTCGAAGCTGCCGTAGAGCGGCGCCGACGTGGCGATGTCGCCGCGCTTGGCCTCGACCAGGATGGCCTCCAGCTCCCCCTGCACCTCGCGCAGCTTCTGCCGGTCGTGCGCCTCGAGGGCCTCGTCCGACGGCGGGAACTCGGTGCCCGCCGGGAAGCAGTCGGTGGGCACCGGGTACTCGATGACGCGGAGCGTCGGGTAGCCGGCGAGCCACGCGAACAGCCGCCTGAGGCCCAGGCGCGACATGGGGTTGCCCATGAGGGCGAGGCGCTGCAGGCGCTGGCAGGGGCCGAGCGCGACGAGGACGAGAGCGACGTGCCGGTCGCGCACGTCGCACTCCTCGAGGCGCAGCGAGCGCAGCGTGAGGGCCGCGCGGTGCAGCAGCTTGAAGAAGGTGGCCGGGTAGAGGGTCGGGAGGCTGTGGCCGCTCAGGTCGAGGTCCTCGAGAGCCACGGCGTGCTCGCTGTTGGCCAGATACGCCAGGTCGACGTGGTTGAGCTCGCACCCCGACAGGTCGAGCACGCGCAGCGGGGCCTGCAGGGCGCTGCGCTGGTGCCACGCGGCCGAGACAACGAGACGTGAAAGTGAGACGCGGCGACGAGACACGATGTATGTACGTTGAACTTCTTTCGCACCGTACGGTCAACCGCGCTAATTGGAGGTTGCGATGACGGGGCGTGACGCGACATTGCACAGCTAAATAACACGCGTACAATGGGACTGAAAAATTACACTGCAGATGACTCAGTTGGGATGACACAGTAATTGTCACCTCATTGCGAGAAAAAAAACTTGGAAGGACCCTTCGGGGAAAAAAAAGTTGAGACTCTGTGAGGTTTTCACGGATACATGTGATGCAAGAATGCTGGACGCATTTCAATGAAATAAGTTTGCTGAGCGACCTTAAAACGTTGAACTCCCTTCCCGCCACATCACCCGGAATGGGCTATTGCACTTCGAATAACCCTGGGGTTCGCAAATGATGATGAAGCTCGTCAATTTAAAATAGAAACAGCCCAATGATCGTTTGCGTTAGTTGAGCTGCTCTTTAACAGCGCGGTGGTGTCGGTGCAGTGATTTGTGATTGAGATGCAATGTCACATTTGTTTTGTATCTTGATCTTGGGCTATGTTGTGGGTAAAAATCACTGCGTCTGCAAGAGAGCTGTTTCCACTGCCAAAACAGAAAGCGTAATGTAAACAAAGTTAGACGAAGTCTAAACGCCCATAAATGGGCGTCGCTGATTGGCTGAGGACATGCTCAGCCAACTCATGAGCGCTCTGATTGGCCGAAATTGGCACCTGCGTGCATAACGTCAACATACCGTGAACATTTTTCGATTTAGAGCTTTCGTGACTGCAGGGACTCATCTTCTTGGTTCTTTCGGTAAAGTCACGTAGAAGGGAAATAATACAATAATAAAAATAAAACATAAAATAATTCTCACGACGTTTCGGCCACAATGCAAGCAGCCGTCCTCAGGTGAATAACAAGACGCTGTCTTTCCGACAGACCTGTTCTTCACCTGAAGACGGCTGCTTGCGTTGTGGCCGAAACGTCGTGAGAATTATTTTATTATGTTTTATTTTTATTATTTTATTATTTCCCTTTTACGTGACTTTACCGAAAGAACCAAGAAGATACCGTGAACATTTTAACGTTTGTCGAAACCATGGGGGTTCTATGGGAGGCGAAACGTTAACCGAAAAACCGTAAACTGATGTCACTGTTAACCGAATAACTACTTGTACTTCATTAGACCTCCTTTGCCAGTACCAAAATATAATAATAGCCCTCATTACTTAGATAGTGCATTGTCTTTGAGCTGTACACCTTTTGGCGTCCTCTGGTCGAGCACCAATTGGGTCGAGGCTCAAAAGAAAGCCGTCCATTGGTGTGGACCAATCAGTTTCAAGGACAATGCATATGTTATCAGTGTTTTTTGTTTGCATTTTGACTGCAAGTATTGTGGTTAATGCAGACATGAATCCTCGTAAAAAGGTTTCAGTTTTGTTGCCAGAAAAAAGGGGAAAAACCCTTATTATTATAACTACTTGTACTGTACTTCTATACCCTCCACATTTCTGCTCCCCCGCCTTCACCACGGTGAAGTAAGGTCAAATAACTCCCAGCACCCAAGGAGTATGGGGGGGGGCCCTCGTGATACGCAGCTGTATTTATACATGAACAAAATAAAAATGTACGTTTTTAAATCTCGTGAATGAATCCCACAAGCATTGCACGGTGAGCTCTGCACTCTTTAAATCATCTAGATTGAAAATTAATTCCTTTATAACAGCTTTTTGTGTTTGTAGTCCATCACCCGCACCTCCGATTAGTCGGCTACGTACGGTGCAAAAGAAGTTCAACACACGCACATGCGTACAACCCCGAATCCCGAGCTCACGCGGTGCTAGCGAGCGCCTACCTGAGCAGCTGGCGCAGGTGTCCCGTGAGAATGGAGAAGGGCAGGTTGAGCTCCTGCAGGAGCGGCAGCCCGGCGAGGCCGAGCGCCAGCGCGTCAAGGTGTGGGTCGTCCACCTCGTGGAGGTTCACGTCGACGACGCGCGTCGGGAAGGTGATGGCGCGCAGGGCCGGCATCGGGAAGTCCATGAGCAGGTCCTCGAGCTGGCCCGGGCTCATCCGCACGTTGTGGACCAAGTCCAGACGGCGCAGCACGGGCAGGTCGACCGCGCCAAGCAGCTCGAAAATCTTGTCGCACGGCAGGCTGTCGGCTCGGAGCTCCATGCACCGGAGCGCCAGCGGCCCAGTGCCGCGCGCTCGCAGGGCGTCCATCACGACGCCGTAGTTGCGCTGCGTCACGAACGCGCTGGCCAGCACCTCGACGTGTCGAGCCAGGGCGCCCGCTTCCCGCTCCTCCCGTTGAGCCTCCACGCACGCCCGCGCCAGGGCCTCCGTGCGAGCCCAGCGGCCCATGCCGGCGCCGCACTCGCACTCCTGCGTCTCCGCGTCGCGCAGCCCCGTGAGGTCGACGAGGCGCAACGGCCTCCCGTAGCGCACCGGAGTCTCCGCGGGGCCGCTCCGGTCGTCCCGCACGTAGTCGCAGAGGCCGTCCAGCAGCGCCTGCAGGCACAGGCGGCACGTGCGCTGGCGCAGGTCCTGCTCCCAGTCGGGCGTGCGGCCCAGCAGCTGGCCCACGCTCAGTATCGGCAGCGGCCAGTGGCGCACGATGAGGCGCAACGCTTCCGGTTGCTCCTCCAGGAAGGACACCTTGAAGAGGAGAGGGTAGAGGTCGTGCGACACCTGCGGCAGCACGAGACGCGCGTCCGTTTCGTGTCGCAGCAGCACCCGAGCGCTCGCGAACCGCAGCGACTTCATCGTGGCCGCACCCTGGGCCGTCATACTGGAAACTGTGTTGCCCTCGCAGGAGCAAGCCGGTCTTAACGCACTCGCGCGATGGTCAGGTGACCGTCTGCACAGATGCGGCTAAAGTTAGCGGCAAGTATTTATAGCGGGGCGCGTGATGGAGAGCGCTGCCGCTGTCTGCAGCTGTCGAGTGTTTACACAGCAACTTCACATTGGCCACGGCACGGGACGAGGGGCCAGTGGGAGTGCGGGGTGTCTGTGGACAGACGATCCGGTGTTAGCGTGCTCCAAGGTTAGCGTACCAGTGTACGATGAATATCTGCGCAACTGCGGGGAATGCAGCTGGCAACAGTGGATCGGTAGCTTGCTTCCAAGCGCACGAAAGGGAGCGGGGGTCAATAACATCGTTGAATATTTTATTGTGATGATAAGTAACGGCAAACATGTTTCCAAGTTTTTTTGTTTTACATCAAACATGACACACTACACAAATGTTTTTAGTTGGCTTTGTACAATTTTATGTTTTAGCCCATCGATCAAAACAGTAACCATTAAAAAATGCAAATGTATCCATTACACACAATATTGAGCACCATTATCCCACAGGACCCAATTCTTACATGTAAAAGCATAAAAGCGAAGACGATGGAGCCTTAATGAGGTTAAGGGAACAGCCTGACATTGTAAAAAAACTAAACTATTTTTATTTTACCAGGTAAGGCCCACTGAGCTATGTAGCTCTTTTTCAGAAGCGACCTTGGCACAAATCATAGCTAGACGGAGTGGCTTATCGTGTGAAAAATTATAGCAGCAAAATACTCAATGCATGTTGAGTTTAAATGTGGAGGGGAAAACCAGAGGACCTGGAGAAAAATCCATTCGACCACAGGGAGGCATGCAAACTCCAAATATACCAGCGTCATGGTCGGGATGGAATCCACGACCTGTATACCAGGCGAGGTAGTTGACATATTGCCACCGGGGCGCCGTCACTACTGGACAGCACCTCACAACTGCTCCACGGGGGTCACCTTGGGACCAACACAGTCACTGTGCCAACAAAGGAGTCACGGGGAAACACAAACCCATCGACAGGAAATATCAGAGTATCTGCGAAGACGAACTTTACACTTTACACTCGCCTTCGTGTTTGTGGCCTCAAACAGGAGGCAACACGCAACACTGATTTCCTGCAAAAGGTGAATCCGGGGAGCAGTTTGCAGGAGAATAACAATCCAAAAGTGTTGCCGCTCACAAACCGCAAGGGCCGAGTGCGTTTTACAATGTGGTGGTCACATGACAAAGCATGGAAGCCACGATGGGAGTCGTGCCTTCTCTGCCCTTTGTGAGCAGCACGCCTTCGTGTTATGTTAAATATACGTGCGCAGAAAAATAGGCAGGCAGGTCTTCTGACGATGAGGGTCATAGCACCATGGAGGATGGATCCCGGTCCTTTCAAAGCTGGGCCACTTCCACAAGCCTCAAACCTTGATGAGAGAACACCCCCACCGGGTAATGTGGCCCCGATAGCACCAGTGGGCGCCACGTAGATACACAAAGCGAGGCACCTGGGAGACCAACGCCTCCTCCGCCACCTCTAAACGCGGTAGGGCACCAAACTCCCCAGTGCCCGGACTGCGATTGCCCTGCCCATGATATACGAGACGCGTTTTCCCATTACAATTCCGCCGTACACTGGTCTTCTTATGCTGTACATTTAGCAATATCCGTTTGCAGGGAAGACTCTTTGGATGCAGGCTTCATGTGCCCTACCCTCACCACCTGACTTAACCCACACTCTACCCACAACCCCTCACTTCCGTCTCTGCACTGTATCATCGGATGCAGCATAGGCTCGTGCCACCATTAGCTAAGAAAGTAGAATTCCAGCGAAGATAGAACAAGTGCCAGTGTATTTATCCCTTTCCTTTTATCGTGGGGTTAATTAACACTATCCCACCTCTACCAAGGACCAGGCTCTCATATTGGGGCTTGGTGGGGGAGCCATTATCCCTCCCTCTACCCTGGACTTTTGTGCTCCGCTAAAAAGACAGTGCGGCATTGTGGGTGCATTAAGTCAGGTGCCGGAGGTAGGCACATGAGGCCCGCCTCCAAAGAGCCTTCTCTGCATGTCTTGTAGCTCTGCGGGATATTGCTAAATGTAAATAATAACACCGGTCAACGGTTGAATTTACTGAAAAAAAAAAGTTTTACAAAGGTACAAAACCTCATTTTAGTTATCATGAGCACCACAGATGGAGTGTAATCGAACTGCATCGATGCAAACAATAGTTTCTGTATTCCAAAGACACGAGTGGCTCGGCCATGGCTTGGCTGAGTCTCAACTCGTGGGAATCCTGAGCACAGCTAGGACCATGCTCAGAGTTACCTCAAGTTAAGCGTGGCTTTCAGCCGGCCCACTCGATCCAGAACCAAACCACGTGGCATCGTGCGACACCTGTGTTAGGACAAAGACTATTAAATAAATTGCATGATCTAAAAATTCCATAACACGATCCAAAATTGCCCCTAAAAATCCAAAATATTTTATCGAAACCTCATCATCCTGAGTGCATATGCGTGTGGGCAGGCAGCAAGGGAAAGTCTGATGAGACGTTGGATGGGTGACGGGCGGATAATGAATGGGAGCCCTCGCGCGGAGCTCACGGCACCGTGTCACCGGACTCCGCGGGGCCTGGCAAGAGCCTCTCCCGCAGCTCCTGCAGCTCGGCCGGGGTGCGGTGCAGCCTCTTGAGCCCCCGCGGTAGATTCCGGCATGACGTGAGGTTCACAGACGACAGCCGAGGACAGTGCCGGAGCACGGTACTGGCAGAGAAACAGGGATGGGGACAGTGTTTACTGGCGGTATAGATGTGGCAAGAACAGCAGTGTGGGTCTGGTGTGGCAATATTCAAGTCCTACACCAGGGCTTTTGCAACAATATTTTCTGGCGAGACGCGTAGAAAACTGGTGTGCCACACCACGTCATAATGTGTGTGCATGTCATCACTAATCTGTACCTCTTGTCTACAGCTCTCTCATCTCCGTCCCCTGTTTATATCCCTTTCATTTTACATTAGATCTCATAGACTCGACTAGCCATATGGCTCAGCGGGTCTCTCCAAGAGGCTTTGCTGGCCACATTTGGCCTACGGGGCCACCAGTTGAAGGACCCTGTCGAATAGCAATGGCTCGATTTGGCTAATGTACGGACAGTGAGATGGTAACGGCTTGGTGAGATCTTCATCCAGCAGTGGATCGGTCGGGAGGCCATCCCCGCCCCCCTTGCCGAGGGGCTCAGGGTTGTGTTGCGAACAGCGCAGCGCAGGCCCCTACCTGACCCCGGCGACGGTGGCCACGGTGCCCGCGAGGTTGAGCGTCTCGAGGCGACTGGCCGCGCGCGGCGCCGCCAGGCTAAGGAGGCCCTCCTCCAGCTCGGCCTCTCGGCAGGGCTGGGAGTTGACGTCGAGCGCCGAGAGGCTGTGGGCCCAGCGAGCGAGCACGAGCTGCACGTCGCGTTTGAGCCGCGCCTCGCATGCCGTGCCGAGGTACAGGCCCAGGTACAGCTCCTCGAGGTCTGTGGGCCCGCACGATCGACAGTGCGGGGTTCAGTGGCACAGCCTGGTTGGTGTGGCACCGGTGTTGGTGCAGGGAATGAAATCGGGCAATTTCCCCCTCACCTGTTCGTGGCCCCGGCACCTGGGTCCCAGAAGAGCTGTACCATGCCTCCCGAGTTCTTGATCGAACAATGCTGTTTGTTATTATTATTATACACTTGATGGTTACACTACTTAGTGATGGTTTTGCTGGTGATAACAAAGGTGGTGGGTTATGGTGGAGTGGCCTGCTTCTTGTATGCGCGCCATTCTTTATCTGGCTGTAGCAGACCGCTTTGAGAAACCAGGAGCTGTCCATCCGAATCACGTGTCCTGCTCAACAGAGTTGTGACTATAGGATCACTGTCAGTTCCCATCATATGTCGTCTCCGAAAACACCTCCGTCTCACTGCCTGTAAACTCTGCCTTGGCGCTCGATTTTACAAGAACATGTGTTACGCGTCTTCTTATATCAGCGCCCCCCCCTCCCACAAGGCGTTTTGTTATCGTCACCGTAGCAGGGCAGCTGCAGCAGGCACTTGGGCGTGATGGAGGGGCAGCCGCGCAGGTCTAGCAGCCGCAGCCGGGGCGAGCGGTGCAGCAGCTGCCACAGGGTGGTGTCCGCCATGGAGGAGCGGTCCATGGTGGCCAGGCTGAGCTCCTGGAGCTCAGGGAAGCCGCCCGTGTCCTGGTCCGGTTGCACGCGGCCCGATGGCGTTATGCACATGTTCATCAGCCGCAGAACCTACGCCAGGGAGAGGGCAGAGGCACAGTGTGAACAGAAGAGAGTGCCGGACGAGATGTAATCACTGGAAAATTGGCAAAGAAGCAGGAAACCAGCTATTGGGTGAAATTTGGTGGAACTACCAAACGTTTATACAGAATATTTACTCATAGACCCCTGCACTAACGGACATTGACCAGCGTGGTGAAGAACAACAAGATCAAAGCGTGATCTATCCTTTATTTAACCTGGAGTGGCTAAATACAGGCCCATTGAGGTGCATGAAACAGTGACCTGTGAAGGCCCGGTGCGGCATGTGGTAACGAAAATGGGACGTGGTTGCGGGGGCGGCACCTGCAGGTGCGGGCAGCCATTCTGGAGTCGCGTGAAGGGGAAGCTGAGCGTGGGCAGCTTGTGGGCCGACATCTCGGGGCTCATGGGCATCCGCGTGTCCACCTCCAGCACACGCAGTGCCGGGCAGTTGCTCTGCCAATCGCAAACCACACCTCACCTCACTCACTGCTCCACAACTCACAAAGACACTCGGTAACACAACAGCATTATTATGACTAGGGGTGGCATGATCTCATCAGATATGGGAGGTTGAAAAGAGTCCTCGGATGCATGTCCACCATGCAACAAATAGGTGTCGTAGGCCGCTTTGTGGGTTATTTTATCAGTACAGCAAAATGTTGTTGTACTGTACTTCTAAGGTCTCACATCTTTGTTCCCCACCTTCACCAACCCACACTGACCAGCATGGTGTAGTACAGTCAGATGATCCCCACAAACCGCATGATGAGCGGTGGCCCTCATCCAGCAGTAGATTGGGGGCGTGCCGGTTGAGCACGTACAGTTGGGCCATGTTTTGCAGACCTCAGTGTCACATGCTTCAGTAGTCATCCCAAAACAAGTTTATCCCGTGAGGTGCAAGTATTAAAATCGAAGAAACCGGAGCTCACACCAGGTCTGTGTACTAATTACAGCTCATATTCTAAGCCGTACTTGTTTACTCCAAAGTGTGTGCGTGAGGAATGGGGCACTGCTTTTCACCACTCATTTCAAGCCACCTCCCCCCCTCCCATTTCTCACGGCTCCTTGGCCCTGTGGCCCCGCAGCCCTCTCGGTGACATACGGAAATGGCTGTGAAGATGCCGTTCAGGTTGTTCGATGCTGTGAGCCACAGCCTCTGTAGGCGATCGCCAGCAGCCTCCAGAAACGCGACGGCAGAAGATATCTCCACCTGCACGACGGGGCACGAGACAACAGGACATGAAATGCTGGCACCGTATGTGACACCTGCAGGACATAGGTGTTCACCCACTATAAACAACATCCTCACCACTCCTGCCACTCAGTGTTTCACTGGGCGGTTCCAAAAATAATGTTCAGAGTTCACTGGTCCTGCGGTGTGCAGCGCGGCCATGTGTTTCAATATTTAATCGACGACGCAAGTGTCACATCCTCCAGGGTCCACGAAAAAACGTGAGCCAAGACTTTGGAATAGACTTAAAACAGAGTTGTTCCAAAGAGTTTACTGTGTGATCAATGCGTATTTGTGATGGATCGTACTCATAAGAGTGCGTGATAACACATGTTCACACTATGACATTCGCGTGTATTAAAGTTGAAGCAACTGTAGCCCATGGCAGGTCAGTTTAAGGACAAAACACGGCTCAAAATGGCCTTGTTTTCATTGTCATGTTTCTCTTTTAATACCTGTAAAATCCTGTACACTTCAATCTCACACGCAAGAGAGCAGCCTGTACAACGGTCATTTATTTAAAAGTCGCGCAGACTTAAAAGTCACGCGCTGCGAAAGAAAAACGATTGCACGTGCGCCGAGGCAGACTCCACACCTATTACCGAGATTTCATCTGGTGGCAGCAACAGCAAGGGTAGATGAGAGGGTGGTGTGGGGGTGTGCACGCTGCCTGCCCACGGGGAGGAGTTGTTTACGGAAAGGAGAGAGGCAGAGAGTCGTGCGTGGGACAGGGCAAAGCGGACGGCTCCTTACGCTGGTGTCCTTGAGGTCCAGGCTGTGCAGTCCGGCACAGGATTGGCCGAGCAGCAGCAGCGTCTCGTTGCCTGGCTTGGCGCAACGATTGAGGCGCACGCACGACAGCTGGTGGCACTCCGAGCTCACAACCTGTGCGTTAAAACCAGGGGCAAGGTTGGAGGCGGAGCGATTTGTGTTGTATTTATTATGAAATGTTTTGGTTTTGCAATCGAATTCCGCTTGTGCCATCGTCTTTCATGTCGCGAGGTGAAATCTACATTTGGCGCTCTTGCAGAACACGGTGTGCGTCATCACCCTTGCTAGAGAACAGCCACTGGAAACAGACATCGCTGACCTACTTCTGAGGTCTTTATTTGTTTTTTACCCACGTCAGTTGTCTGTCATATCACACACCATGCTATGGAGGTATTCGCTGCATGGCAATCACACTCAATTATGATTTTCCATGAGAGTTGACGTGTACCGAATTAAGCGGGGAAAAAAATCCCCCAACAATTTTAAGTTCACGGTTATTTTGTGCAGCCGATTGGTGACCCAGATCACCAACTCTCTATACTTGAGAATATTATTGAATACTGCTACATAGGCTTTCACAGTACATGATGCCGAACAACATGCCAAAACCGGCACACACATCAAAGAGATAAAATTATTTAATCATGGATGGTTGCCCAGCCTTCAACCGAGGATCTCAATGATGTCAAAACAGTATTCCAACACTTTGAGCCCTGAGCCACGTGGCATCTCTGTGACTGTGGTTCAAGGATTGACCCTTTGCCATGAACAGTAATCCATTAATATTCACGGGGTATATGTTCATGGAGAATGCCGCAAATATTAAATCCAGGAATATTAATACTCAAAGCTCATAATGAAAATAGGGTTTGGGGTTATAATCATATATTGTTTAAATTTAAACGTATACACTGTACGTATATATTAACACATTGTATCGTATTGTGTTATTCAACTTAACTTTAGTAATGGTGAACAAACATATTTAAAAGTGCAAATACCAATGAATAAATATTCTATGCTATTATTTAAACGTACGTTTAATGATGTCACTTCCTTTTTCGCTTAAGGGCAATGGCTCATGCTAACAAAAAATTTAGAGCAATCGCGTGTAAACAGTGCAGCAGAAATGTTTGTTCTACCATTGATCAGTAGATTGACAAAAGACTGTAGGTTATATTTATTTCTATTAAGTGATGCCCTTTACCCGCACGGCGTAGTCCACCATCTCCTGGTCATTCCAGCCACTCAGCTGAAACTCCTGCATCAGAGACAGCCTGTGGAGACACAAAGCCATTCCACCATCAGTACCAACCACCGCTGACAACTATTGGGTGTACGCGATTGCCATTTTTCCATTGTCACACCCGAACCAGGTCATCGCAATGCTCTCCACTAGTGCTTTCACTCGTTATTTGCTTTGCCAAGCAGTGACCAAACATTGATATGCTGGCCTCATAAGCTATCAAAATCTACCTCGGGGCCAAGATGGAAGAGGATTGGGGCAAATTATGTGTCCATTGTGTGTGACGTCAGTTATTAACACTGTGAGGACATAGCATAGCTGATTCAACTATGGGGAAAAAAAACAACCCGGTGCCTTCCTACGCCACGCCGGCCAAGCTCGACACAGCCCCGGCGCGGCACAGACGAGCCAGTGGAAAAAGGAGTAGAATGGGACATTACCTGTTTGAGACGAGCCAGGAGAGGGTGCTTTTAATCTGGCTCTTGGAGGAGGAGCGACCCATCAGCTGCGGCTCCACACAGCAGCGCGAGATCTGCACCCGGCGCCATAGTACAGGGCTCTCCGCAGCGCTGCGCCACAGCCAGCAAACGCGCGCCGCCCTGCAGCCGGTCATTACTGTCCATCGTCATCATCGTCGTGGTCGTCCGCAGCTGCGCTCATTCACACATTTGTGATTTCTCCATTCAAAATTAACTTTGACTAAATCAACAAAAACGTGCACAATTTCATTAGATCTGGGGGTAAATGCGATAACCTTGGTGGAAATGTATTATTTAACTAACTCAAAGACAAATTAAGACCATGGAACGTCTTACGTGGGTCTCATGTATCATGGCATTGGAATAGATACAAGCAGTGGCATAACTTGTTTGGCACACGCCCTCGTGTAAAGAATGAAATGGAGCCTGCTGTCCACCCCGCCCCTCTCGTTCCTCATAGTCCGGCGGCTTGGCCCCTCCGGCCTTTGGGCCCCAGTGCAGCTGCACCGCCTGCACACAGGATAGCTACGCCATTGCACACAAGCGCGCACAAGAGTGTGGCGAGACCGCCGATTTCTCTGGCGTGTCCCGAGTGCGCTCGCACGATGCGCCTCTAACCTGCAGAGGAACGGGACGGGACCGTCCCCGTCCACGACGCACTGGAAGATCATGATGAGCACCGCCTCGGGTAGACGCGTCCCCCAGCCCACGTCTTCCTCCTCCGCAAGCACCATCCCGGCCAATAGGCATGGGGGCACAAGAGGAGACACGAGGTTAAAGAGCAGGGATGAGAAACCTGCAGCGCCTGGGCCAGATAAGGGTCCACGACTTAATTTCACAACCACACTTTGAAGTGGAACGCAAATGATATTTATCCTCAACTGCTCTCGAGTCACGCGACTACATCGGAACTGTGACCCGACATCAGCATGTTAGTGAGAGCAGGACAGCAGGTGCAAGCATCTCATTTGTGCATTAGTGCGTTAAAGGTGACCCGCTGATTATTCTTCCTATTATTAGACAACACTGAGGTGCGTTAATGTGCAACCTGCAAAAGGCATTTTGAAAGTCCTACTCAGGTGACAGTAAGGAAAAGCTTTCCCACCCGATGCAAAGCGATGTTAAGGCTGCCTTTTCCCCAGACATTTTAAGACCATGCAGGTTAGTGACCTCAGAGTTGTGCAAAAAAAACGTGACCATAATTTTTATTATCATCATTTACTATTTATACCACAGGCCCGGCTCCAGCCCCTCTTGGATGGGGAGGGGGTGCAGTAGAGCTGCTGTGTGGGGGGCCATCGTAACAGTGATCTATACTGTTAAAGGGCATAGGGTCAATAGGTCGAGCAGGGCTAAACCCAGCACTCCCCAAGCGCCAAGCCTGATACCACACTGCCCATGCAATACATGTTGAAGCGTGTGATAAACACAACTGGGAAAGTTATTATTTAAGTCATTTTTAGACGCTTACGAGGAGACGATGTTCCCATGACTCATCCGTGCACTTGTGAATGAGACCAGTCTCAATGCCTCAATGGAATTTTGCCTGCTCACAAACATATCACTTACCCCCATAGGTTCTCTTTTGGAACCCGAGGCTCCGGCCTTGCCGCCCTCCAACACAAACTTGCTCGAATTATCGCTCGTCTCTGCTCTTTTGGAGGCCGTGCTCTTGACGTGCTTTCTCTTGGCAAGCGTCTTCAACTTCTTCCCTTTGCCGCCGCTGTTCTTGCTCTTCGCACCCTTCTTGGCACCGGCGCTCACCCTCCTCCTGCCGCTTAGCACCGATCCGCTCCAGCTCGTCTCGATCACGAGCATGTCGTTGTCCGTGCGTTGCACCACGGTCAATTCAGCCTGAGAGGTGCGACTAGTTCGGGGCTTCTTGGAGACACCGCTGTGAATCACCGCCGACGCTTTTCGCTTGGCGGACGGCACGGTGCCGCCCTCTCTTGAGGCCATCCGAGCGGCTGCAGTGCGAGGGAGGATGGGGGAGAGTTTCTTGGCAGACGGCGCCGTTCCTTATTTCTGGGCCTCCTATGATTCCAACATACGTTAAAGACGGCAGGTTTCAGCACAAACACAGCAACAGATTTCAACAACATCAGATAAAACAGACCTTTGATTAAATTACCCAGGATGCACCCGATCTCGCCACTATCTCAGAAGCCAAGCATGTTTGAGCCTGCATCATGCTTACATAACTGGTGTAATTGACTGCTGCTAGGCTATGCTGTGGGCATGCAGAGGGCAGTCCAGCAAAACCAGTTGTTTCACTGTACTGTTGCACTGCAACGTTTTTTTCCCGTCTTCACCGACTAGCATTGACCAATGTTAAGTCGGGTTAAATAACCTCAATGGACCAATCCCCCCTTCTCACGCAGATCCAAATACTGGAGTGGGACGATGTGGACGTCCAGCGATAAACACATCATTCGAGACCCAAACATCGCACCTCCTGGCTTTGGCATTCCTTGAACATACTGGTGGTGTAACTATGAACCACATCAGAACATCAACAGGCCTGATGCTCACAGCTCCTTAATTAACGGTAAATTAACGAAAAACCACAGTGGGATTGTGGCCATACAACCCAAACTATGGACCATATAGTAAGCAACGGTAGTCTGCGCTCCTTCAATGGAGGAATCGCAAAACTACACAAACTCTCTCTCCTGAAGCCCTCTCGTAGCTGGGAGGCCTCGATATTGAGCTCCTGAACATATTCATGCCATACGCAAGAAAACCAACTGGAGTATGAATTAATATATGATTGGAGGAATAATTTGAAGATAGGTTAAAGGAATGGATGAAGGAAGGAATTACCCGTGGGGAATGATGGATTATATAATGAATTGGTAATATGAATGAACCGATTCAGCAACGGTATTTGATATGATAGAATGACGTAATATAATTACATATCACGGAATTAACGGAGGTTACGAATCATGCACGGGCATATCAACCCATCGAACCACGAGTGAATGGCGGATAAGTGAATTAATTCGATTATAAAATCATAACCCAAATACCGCACACAATTAACGGCTGCTGCTACCGCATTGATGAAGCGACTACGGGCAACGGACGAGAGCCACGGCCACATCGAGGCAGGGCAGCGACTCATCGATGAACAACAACAACACAAGCGGGGCCGCGCATCCGCGGTTACCCAAGGGGTGGAGGACGCGACACCTCCGATGTGGCGTTTGAGGGCCTTCGTCGTGCCCAGGGGGTGGTGGTGGCGGCAGGCACCGCCGTCGTTGTCGTTGTCAGACGCGGGCAGCCGGGCGGCTGCGGCCATCGACAGCGAAGGACGCGAGGGTGGTTCGCCGCGTCTCCCTGTTAACAAACAAACATTTTGTTTAAATTAGATTGTGTTTGCTGTACACGAGAAGGCGGCGGCGCTTGTCTTAGTAAGAGAGCCGCAGTTGGACCGGCGTGGGAGACGCGACTTGGCAGCGGCCGGGCGATGTTCTCACTTCGACTTCATGGACATTGCATGGAGTCCTCCTCCTTCTCCACCTTCGTCCTTCCACCCCACCCCCGCCTGCTATGGCCTCTCGCTCAACCACTCGACAATGTACATCGCGACCGAGCAGGGGGCGGCGCGGCAAACTTGTGAAGCCATTCGGCTGTCGTCGTCGTTAAGTGGGGGCGCGAACTGAGGAGCTTTAGAGAAGCCACCTGCAGCCGCCACCGCCGTCTTAGCCTCGGCGTGAGAGGAGAACCTCCTGCGTCGTCTACCTCTGAAGCGGCGACGTTTTCACTGACAAGCGGCTTTCAACGGTGATGGGGGGAACAAGTCGATTGTCAGGGATCGGCACGCTCAGCAAACTCATTCATTCGACCATTCATTCGAGTTAGAGCGAGCTTACGAGGCCGAGGGAGCGATTGCAGCCGAGCCACTTTTCTCCACTGTCAACACGGGGCGCCTTCCCTGAGCAAGACGCCGAGGCGGTTCAGTGTCCACACACACAGGGCGCCTTCCCTGAGCAAGATGGCGAGGGGGTTCAGTGTCCACACAAACACACGGGGCGCCTTCCCTGAGCAAGATGGCGAGGGGGTTCAGTGTCCACACAAACACACGGGGCGCCTTCCCTGAGCAAGATGGCGAGGGGGTTCAGTGTCCACACAAACACGGGGCGCCTTCCCTGAGCAAGATGGCGAGGGGGTTCAGTGTCCACACAAACACACGGGGCGCCTTCCCTGAGCAAGACGCCGAGGCGGTTCAGTGTCCACAAACACGGGGCACCTTCCCTGAGCAAGATGGCGGCGCGGCGCCTCCACGAGGAACGGCGCCTTCCCCTTGCCCCTCTGTGGTGGTCACCGCCCGCCCGCCACGCACGTGGAGTGCGGCGCGAGAACTACGCGATGAGTGCCAAGCGGCCGGCGGACGGCGACTTACGAGAACCAGAGGCGACCACCCCCGCCGCGAACAACAACAATGACAACAATGACAACAACAATGACAACAACGCCAAGAGGAGGAAGGAGGAGGCGGCGGGAGACGATCGGAGGGAGGAGGCGAGTAGCGAGTTGGCCTCGCTGAGCGAGAGGATTCTGAGCTCCGCGGTGCGGAGCCGGGTGAGCGCGGCGTGGAGAGATGGGGCCCCTCTTGTTGAAGGTGAGTGACAGAGAGAGTGTGAGGAGCTCAGGGCTACCCTCATCCTTCCCCCATCTGGTGGGGGTGTCACGATCCACAGGGCAATCTGGACGTGGTTATTCTCCCCACGCGCCTTCCCCCCCTGCACCACCACCCCCTGCACCACCACCACCCCCTGCACCACCACCACCACCACCCCCTGCACCACCATCACCCCCTGCACCACCACCACCACCCCCTGCACCACCACCACCCCCTGCACCACCATCACCCCCTGCACCACCACCACCACCCCCTGCACCACCACCACCACCCCCTGCACCACCACCACCACCCCCTGCACCACCACCACCCCCTGCACCACCACCACCCCAATAACAAATCCCTGAGGGTGGCCTGTGGTGTAGACGGCATTTTGGTTTCATGAGTACCGTAGTTTAAAGACGTCCAGTGCATTCCGAGTTATAAAGAGTCGCCCAGGTGGAGGATTGAGGACGCTGGGGGGGGGGGGGGGCTCGTTCGGCACGAGAGAAGTTGCCGGCTCAAGGGGAACCTGCACTGGAGGAATCCGATGAGCTATAAAGCGTTTTTTTTTGGGTTTTACAGATGTCCAGTACCAAGCCGAATAAGTTTTAACATAAATAGAGAAGATAGCAGGGTTGAATGTTCTTGTCGCCCACAATTCTGGTGTTGATTGAGCTTGAGACTACGTGTGTACCTGTTTTGTTATCTGACGATTATCTAAGCCGGTCCTGGGCCTCCCCTAGGTCGACTCAGCCTGAAATGAGTACCTGGTGTGGTGTGTAAACATCGCCACTGGGGAGACAAAGGCGGCCGGGCGTGGTGCTGGCCACCCACCCCCTCGTGTTGCCGTGCCGGCCTTCATAGGTGTTCGCTCACAGCACTTGTCCCTACAGTCTCTTAAGGCTATACGGGGGATCTTTGTCTTTGTGGCGATGCGGGGAGCGGTGGGGCAGCAGTTAGCTCGCTGTGCGAACAAAACCGGTGGCTCACCACCGTTCGATTTCCACTCATGGTGGCGAATGTGTGAACTTGTCCTCCCTCTAGGTCGACTCGGCCTCAAACGAGTACCTGGTGCCGTGTGTACTCAGCGTTGATGATGTGTAAACATCGCCACGAGGGAGACAAAGGCGACCCCAGGCCGGCCTTCATTAGATGCTGCTCGCGAACACATTCCTGTCAACCCCTTATCAGTGCCTACCTTATTTCAGACCAATTCCGACCTTATTGGTCACCCCGTGCCCTTATAAATCCCAACGTTCATCCAGCAAAGTCCCATCACGAGGGATCAACACAAACAAATAGATACAAAAATTTTGTTTTTGCCCGTACTGAAACAGCAGTACGCCGAATGTACTAGAATACGGGTAAACCGTATGGGTTGACACGGTATGCGAACATACGGGGATCTTTGTGTGTGTGTGTGTTTGTTACCCTAGAGGCGGGGCTGGCGGTGTGCCCAGGCCCGTTCCCGCACACCGTGATCCCCAACTTCTTGCAAGACGAGGACGGCTTCCTGGGGCGACTCCAGCGAGAACTTCTCGCCCTCGACTTCCACCACAAGTCCAACGACCTTTACAAGTTTCAGCAGGTGGTCCTCACTCACCGCAATGTTGTCGGCTTTGGCCACTGAAACTTCGTTCCGTGCCCCGATAGCACATCCCTCGCTTGAAATCCCCTCCATCCTGTCCAATCTTGGAGTTTGCTTCTTAATATCTGTGTGCCATGCCCGCTTCCTTCAAGTCATGCAGCAGCATATGTATCTGCCTCTTGGCCTCTTTCCTTCCAGAACTTCATCAGACTATTACCTACTCTCTGGGTCTTTCGGTAAAGTTACCGAAAGAACAAGAGAGTATGGATTCCTGCAGTCACGAAAGCTTCAAATCAAGATCACACTATTACTTTTAACAATGTGCCCAATACACATCGTTAGTCTTTTCTGGATTGTTCAAATTTCTCTTCTCTCCTTCTGAACCTGCTCCCGAACTTCCACATTTTGCTTTCTCTCCATCTGATATTTTCCAGTTGATGTGATTACTCACATCTAAAGACTTTTAAATATTTGTATTTATATATATATATTTTTAAAATTCCGCATGCAACATTACAGTTCTTTGTAGGTTTGTCACGAGTTTCTTCCTAAACTCTCTGCCCATCCGTCTTGTCTGCTGCATTCTTCTCTTGCTGAACGCTGTATTTCCCACGGCAAACTCGCTAACCTCTTGAACATCTATAAATATTCGTAAAAGGCGAGCAAAAAAAGTTAAAGATGTGACGGTATGGGGAGTCCTTCATCCAGCAGCTAATTGATCATAGCTGATAATTAATCTTTATATATCTAGCATTGATGATGATGATGACCTTGCTGTGTGTTTCTTTCACACAGTCGGATGACTTGAAGGAGAGGCAAGAGTCATGCATCTCTGCACTAAGGTTTGTGTCTGTGCATTACTCATTCAGGGGAATAGTGTTGGATCCATAATTAACAGCTAAGCAAATCACGGCAATCCCTTAAATATATGCACACCTCAAATTATACACTTCGACCAGTAATACATTCCTTTGTCAAACAGTCATCACCAGTTATCATTTATTCTGTGCCTCGCATGCAGTAGATCTTGAGGCACCAATCAACTGCTGGATGAAGGTGTTCCCATGCTACGTAGGTCATGGGGTTATTAGATCATCCTTTAAGCTAGTCAGTGCGGGTGGGTGAAGGCGGGTAGCATAGAAGTACACGTGCACTGCCCTCTGCTACCGACAATGTAGCCCCTATGAGTTTAAGCATTTAAAATGCCAGCGGACGACAAAATCACTGCGCAGTTACCATTCTCGCTCAGCGATTAAATACCTCGGGAAACTTTTTAGTGGCAACACGGCGATCAGCTGATTGACCGGGTGCTTTGGGTTTGGAACGCTGCTCTTGCCGGTGGTGCGGCCACCCCAGGACTGTGCTCTACCAGGATTTCCGCGCATGGCTGTCGGAAGTTCTCGCTGTGGAGCTTGAGGACACTGTGGACATGTTTTGTGCCAAGTACGACTACACAGGTGAGCGGCGAGACAGTGTTGAACTTCTTTTGCGCGTACGTAGCCAACAGTACTAATTGTAGGTGCGGGGGAAGGACAACAAGAGACAGACAGAGCGCAGAAGAGCACAGTCTTTGTAGATATTGCACACTTGTGCTTCGCAGCAAGAAGTGTCTGGGTTCGATTCCCGACTCGGACGCCTTTCTGTGTGGAGATCTCCTCTAACTTCTCCAGTTTCATGTCGTCTCTAAAAATGCATGAAACGTAACTAGTAATGGCCAAACATCGCAATGAAAACATGTATTCCTGAAAATTACATCATTAGGATTCCACATAGGAACATAGTCCCCCACCTGGCTAGGCTGCAGCAGTGAAGCTGAATGGTTGAAATGAGATGTGATGTAAGGTGCTTTGAGTTGCTGTGGCATTTAAGCACCCCATCCATACAAATCATTAAATCCTGATGGTATAAAGTCTTTGTGGGAAGTGCACGCTCTTCTGGCACGTTGTGACGTCCGCGACCGCCGCCGCGTGGCCGCGTTCCGTAGACGTGCTGCTGTGTCACGACGACGAGCTGGAGGGCCGGCGCGTCGCCTACATCCTGTACCTGGTGCCGGACTGGAGCGAGGGGGACGGTGGCGCCCTGCAGCTCTTCAGTGTGGATGGTGAGGCCCGTCCCAAGTGCCCCTGCCACATGGTCTATTGGGGCCCCCGGCAAAAAAATATTTTCAGTAAATGTAATGAATGCTTCACAAATTCTCAGTGATGGCTGATGTAAAATTGTATTAACCTGTATAAGATTTCGCAAATATTTTTGGAGGGAAACTATTTATTATTCTTTCTAACACAATAGTAATACCATTATATACCCAGGAAAGTCTCACCGAGTCTCACGCCTTTTTTCAGGGGAATCCTGTGTTGGGATGTTGATAAATTCCACTAAAGAGTGCTTTGCTTTGTGTGGGATGAAACTGGAGAGCAATGCTGGTGCCTGACGTAATGTGATTTTGAGAAGTGTTTGTGGTTCGGGTGCGAAAGCTACAGCAATCAGGCAGTTTAAAGTGGCAGCAAAGACCAGTGTGTGTGGGATGGTTAAGCTGTGCAATGGAGTGGGAGTGGAAGTAAAGTAGCCAGGTGGCTCAGAGGTCTGAACATTGAGCTCACACCTCAGATCCTGGGTTTGAATCTAGGCAGCTGCGTACGATTTAACCGGGTCCTCAGTTGTCGTCAGATGATGGTCTCAGTCCAGTCAGCCCTCTACCATCTAACCTATAAAAGGCATTTTTTGTCTGTCTGTCTGTTCGTCTGTGCACGCGCGCTTACGAGGATTTGGCTATGTGTGTCAGTCGATGTGTGTACGCCAATGTGTGTATGTGTGTGAGAGTCCATGTGTGTGTGTGCGTCGATATGTGTGTGTGTAAGTTCATGTCTGTGTGTGTGAGTCTTTGTGTGTCTGTAGGTCGATGTGTGTGCATGGGTCCATGTGTGTGTGTAAGTCCCTGTGTGTGTCTCTTATTTGATATGTCTGTCTTTGTAAGTCCATATGTGTGTGTGTAGGTCAATGTGTCTGTGAGTCTATGTATGTATGTGTGTGTGTGTGAGTCCATATGTGTGTGTAAGTCTGTGTGTGTGAGTCTGTATATGTGTGTGCGAGTCTATATGTGTGTGCGTGTGTAAGTCGATGTCTTTCTGTGTGTGTGGGTCGATGTCTGTGTGTAAGTCGATGTGTGTGTTTGTCTTTTTTGCCCGGGCAACGCCGGGTACTTACCGCTAGTGCATTATAAAACCGGTTTCATTTTATTTGGTTGGGCACCTAATGTGAATAATTTTGAGCAGTGATTTTACATGTTGGGTTTGACTGTTAAGCAACTGCTCTCGGTGACTGTGGGTGTTTGGGAAGATGCTGCCCCCTACTGTGTGGATCAAGTATCGTCTGATGATAAATTATAAGAAAATCAATTAGTGGCTGTAAATCTGAAACTGATGAACCTGTGACTGTGCTGGGGGACATACAGGGTCCTGGACCCTTCCTAAATAGTAAACCAAGCAACTGGTACTCGGACGTCATGACGGAGTGGTGCTGTCTTGACTGTCTTGTGCGACAGAAAACATGAATCCGCTCAGTGTGGTCAAGTCACTGGTACCAGCTTGGAACACGCTGGTTTTCTTTGAAGTGTCGCCCATGTCTTACCACCAGGTGAGGTTGGGATGGTGGGCCTTTACAACCATAACCACAAACACTCCCACTCATACCCAGTGGTGCTGAACTTCTAATTAGTTTGACAATTCAGTTGAGCTTTTTTAGGAACTGCATTGCTACGTAAGTCTTAATAAGATAAAGGCATGTTTTTTGTATTGGCAAAAGATTGTTGTTGACTAAATATAACTAATTTCGTTCAAAATAAAGACTGATCTAAAATTGTATACACATGTGAACCGCTTGTACGCGAACATGTACAGCCACATTTGTCAATCCGCTGCTGGATGAGAATCTGCCTACACCATGCGGATCGTGGGTGGAGGGGGTGCTGTCTGACCGTACTCGACATGCCAGCCTGTGTTACCCACTGCGCCCACCGCCACTCTCCTATCAAAGTCACCGTGCCGCACTGTCCCTTTTCCCTCGCCGCCGCCGCCTGCAGGTGTCCGAGGTGCTCTCACAGAGTAAGCGCCGTCTGTCAGTGGGCGGCTGGTTCCACGGCCCGAGCTTGCCTCGCCTCAAGCGCTCGCTGCACATTCCGCTCGCTCTCACGCCGCACCTCCCTCGCGACGTAAGGGCGGCTTGCCGCTGCACATGACGGCGGCGGTGGAATAATGATTCTGTGTTAGAAACAAGTTTTGCTGGCTGGCTTTCACGGCCAGAGGGAGGGACAGATGGACGTGTGGGTTGCTCGTTAATAAAGTAAGCAAAGTTATTATATTAATCAACTTCAACGTGTTTAAGAAAATACCCTGATGTTTAAATAAATACATTTCATACATTTGGTATTTGCGGCATTTTTGCAATGTTATAGCGCAAACACTATCATGCGTGGGTGCTATTTTTCACAGATGGGTATAGGCTGCCAGGAGAAGGGGGCATTGCAGCAATATGGGTTTCGCCCAATAAAATATATTGGAGGAAATTTTCAAACTTGGCAAATTTGGACCGTGACACTCATACATGGCCTTCTCTTTTTCGAATGACATAACAGGATCTTAAGTTTTACCGTGCAAAAGACAGGAGGTATTTTATGGTCAATACACCCGTAGTAATAATCATGGTGGTACTGGTCTCTGAACAACATTTCGATGGAGCGTTGACCTCGGGTCATGTGCAAGAATGTATTGGGGGCATTTCAGGACCATGAGGGACAGAAATGACATGGTCAGGCCTGTTGTCCTGCCCTCATCCTGGTGATCATCGCTCGCTCGAGTGTGTACTCCCCCTGCTATGTACGGCAATTAAAGATGCGGTCGCATTTAAACTTTTTATTTACCACATTTTATTGTTACTGATGGATCACTGAAGGTGGATATGATCTGACGGCCAGTGCTTTGCTGGTGTGCCGGTGCTTGTTACAGGAGCAGGTGCTGCTGGAGTGGCTGAACCCGCTGTACCTAGACATGGAGACGCAGGCCTCCATCCAGGACCAGTTCCAGCGCGAGTCCGAGATCCAACTCAAGGGCTTCCTGCGGGTAACCGCCCCGGAGTCGGTTCACGGCGTGTCCACGCACAGCAGCTCGAGGGGTCAAACGCGCCGACTCCCCAAGTGCTGAGTGATGCAAACTGGTGTGCTTAGATGACAGTCGGGGGGTTCGGAGCCAGTTGAGCTCGTTTTAACAGTCAAACACGACTCATTACGCTTTAACGTTCCTTACTGTTAAAGTAAAATTGAAGGATACGTTGAAGGGGATAACGTGGCGGCGCAGTGATGAGTGATGATCTGTCGAATAATAGCCATTCCTCTGGTTCACAATGCATACATTGCATCGCTTTAGTTGGAGTTCATGTCCGTGTTCTTATATAAAACGTATTGATGTGAGTGCTCCGACCACCAGAGTCTGCTGAGTTCATCTCCATGCAAAACTAAATATTATCAATCAAATGTCGACACGGAATAGCAAGACAATACATTAAGTCTTGAAGCGAGTGAACAGTTGCACCTCTCATGTGTACAGGAAGGATTTCCAAACATTTTAGAATTCTGACCTGTGGCTTTACAACGCTCTCCTGAAAAACAATTCATTATCATTTGCAAGGCTCTAGTTGTGTAATTGCAAAACAGTGTGTGAAAATCGTATTTAGCGTTAACAGCAAAATATGTGTTCGGGCGGACAGCGACGGGGTTAAAAGTTCTTGATGTTTCCGTGTTGCTTAGGAAGAGAAGTTCAAGGCTCTGTGTGATGCAGTGAGAGAGTCTACGATCGAGTGGGAGAGGCGAGGGCCACCGCACTACAGGTCCGCGCAGTCCGCACGCCCAACGCTGTACAAGCCAGTGGGGCCATTTCATAAAACCACCAAAGTGAACTTGTTCCCTTCACCGCTATCGCAACCAAATTCAGTTCGGGAGATATTTTGAACGACCGCCCTCAAGCTCAGGGAGTTCCGACTCGTTTGTTATTCGTTTGCGGGGGCTCTGTGATGCAGGAGCTACGACGCTGCGGCTGAGCGCTTGCTGCCGGCGCCGGTGTGCGAGTGTCTGGAGCTGCTTCGCTCCGAGGCGCTCTTCCTGCTGCTCGCGAACTTCACGGGGCTTAAACTGCACTTCCTGGCGTCGGGGGACTCTGGCTCCGAGAGCGATGACTTGGAGTCCCAGGAGGATGGCGAGTCGGGGGGAGAAGGTGATATGAAGGATGATGAGGCATGGTGTGGCCTCGGGGGGAGATTGAGACGGAGGGATAGGAGGGTTGAAACGCAGGGTGGTGTTGAAGTGTCGTCACTGCATTGTATTTTAATTATCCAATTCCCATGAACGACAGAACTTGATAATGTACTCGAGTTGCCCTCCCCCTCACCACCCCCCTAGAATTCAGGCCAAGCAGAACAATTCTAGGAATTAACTGTGCAACTAACTGTGATACCTCAAGTGATTCCGAAAAACATGGAAGCGCCTTATCAATTCAAGTGGTCTATCAAGTTTCTTTGCCATGTTACAGTGCATCCAGGGTATGGTCGTACAACTTTACGTACTCTCTCGCTGAAATTCCTCTCTTAATGCCCTTGCCTGCAGTCATCATCGCGCCTGTGTCCCTCGCCAGGCAACGGTGAGCACCAAAACAGGCAAAGAGAGGAGGGGGGCTCTCAGAGGGTGAAGAAGAGCTCCGCCAAGGGAGACGGCGAAGAGAGCGAGGGAGGGAGTGAAGACGAGCTCGGTGCCGCTGGAGATGACGGTGATGATGCAGAGAGGACAACGGGCGGGTCCCCGGCCCCCGGTGGAGCAACGGCGTCACGGGAGGGAGGTGCCGGGGTGGAGCCTTCGGCAGGGCCTTCAGCGGGGCCCACTGTGGGGGCCTTGGGGCCTTCGGTGGGGCCCTCTGTGAGGCCCTCGTTGTGTTCAGCGGACAAAGGTGAAGAGGCATCGCGAGCATCTCGCTGGCACAACTGCGGTTGCCATGCACTTTTGGTTTCCGTTGGACGAGCAGGAATCCAAAGTGTGTTGTTTGATAGGGTAGAACCCCTCTTAACGACCACCACTGTTAAGGGCGAATCGCTTAGCGACAGGCCTCCATAGATCCCAATGTGTTCGCTTACTTGCCATTCCCCTGTTAACAACGGGCTGTTGTAGGTACAGTAAATATTAATTAATGCATTCATTAACCATTCTAGATTTGAAGCTTTCGTGACTGCAATGATTCATATTCTCAGGTTTTTTCGGGAAAGTCACGTAGGTAAAAACATTAAAAAGTAAAATAAAATAAAAATCACGACGTTTCGGAGGCAACACAAGCTTCCGTCTTCAGGTGGTACCGTCACAGCCACGACAGCTGTATCAAGTAAATGAGAGATTGCAGGAGTTACCACTGCGTTTATATAATGGTTGGAGAAGGTGGTGGGGCAAGGGCCGCATACTTATTATTAATATGGTAAGGTGAGGCTTGAGACTAAGAATAGACTGCATAATGTTGTTGGTATCTTTATGTATTCATATCCATTGTTTAAATATTATAAAGTACCTTTTTTGGTGAAAAACGGTCACTTTCGATGCTATCGGAACGAATTCAGCCTTTAACATGTATTTCCTATACTCGCTTAACGACCGGTTTCATGGAACCAATTGCTGTCATTTAAGACGGGTTCTACTGTACAAGTTGAATTGCTGTTGCTTAAGGTTTTTTTTGCGGTAGCTCTGTATCGCTCTAACAGATCTGTTTTCATGTCTGCCGTGTTTTGTTCGACACGATTTCCGGATCATAAACAAACTCCCAGAATGTGGGGGCGAAATGTCGGACATCAAACATCGCAGAGCGTGGTACAAGTCGAAAACGCATCAAAGAGACCCGTTGAATCGCCTAGAATTTAGCAAAATGGCGTTGTTTCTCTTTGACAGCCACACAAAACTGACATTGTCTTCTCTCTGTTCTTCATGCATTTATTTGACAAAATATGGTGGACATAAGCGATGCTTATCGATCAGGCGATTTTTACAATGAAATTTTTATTAAGTAAACAGTACTGTACTTGCTATGAACATAAAGTTGAACTCGTAACCTGGCAAACTTAAGTCGCTCAAACCTGGTTATGTGAATGTCTTTATAAAGAGTCAGTTATTTTGGCCATTCCACCACGATAAAATGTGTTGCACGCAATTTGGCCCTCACCTTAGTGAATCTCTCACATTCCATTTGGCTAACTCCTTGTCATCGGTGGAGGAATTTGTTAAATGTATACAATGTTCAGTCAGGTGGTGGATTGCATATATACAAAATCTTACCTACTCTGTCGTCTAGATAGCTTCCTTGTAGGGTAGATGTTATCATCACAGGTCGATGTAGTTACAAGTGTGTGAACTCTCCTACCCCCGTGCCATTTCTTACAGGCTGTGCATGTCGCCGTATCTGGATGTAGTGATTGAATTTAATAACAATAATAATGTATTCTTTCAGAAAAGCCTCTAAGTCCACATGCGGGAATAAACAGGGAGAAACTGGGAGTACCTGGAGAAAACTCGCACATCCAGTAAATCCTTCAAAGTGGCGGGTTTTATAATCGTGCCTTCAAAACACTGGATCGCAGAGGCTTAGGCGCGGTGCAGTTACCCTTCGCCTTCTGCTCCGCAGGGGGCAATAGCGCAGTGCCCCGGTGCTACGGGGAGCTGAGACGCTGGCGCCACGGCTCCTACACTCTCATCCACGACCGCGACGCTCGGCACGCTCGCTACGCCCTTGACCTGCTGCTCTACTGCGGCTGCAGCGGTACGACGCTTGACCCACGACGCTGAACGTGGCTAATCGCCAGTGTGTTGCCGCGGCACATCGTACATTGTGTCAGGGTCCATGGGGACGCTGCCGTGGTGTGATGGTTATCACGCTGGACTTGCCATTCAGAGGGTCGCGGCTTCGTGGCACTTTAAACAATGGGCGAGTTCCTGAAATTCCGCTGCTGCAGCCTCTGTCCAACCATGTCGAGTGAACTCAGTGAAGTGCATTCGAGGAACAACTGTCAAGTGAGCTTGAAAAACAATGAAATACAATTGTGAAGTAGAGCTGTGAAAATCGACAGCTCTACAGGTCGTACGCCTCAGTCACTTTACCGTGTTGGTTTTTCGTAGGCGTGCGCGTGTGCGCGTTTCTTTGCTTGTTGAGTGGTGACTGTAAAAACAAAGTGCTGCTGTGTTCACAGACTGGGATTCGGACTGGGGAGGTTTTACGTCGTACGTAGCGAAAGACGAGGACGAGGAAGTGAGTTGCACGCGGAATGTTTTGGTGTCAGAATTAACGCAGGTTACTTGGGCTTCATGAAAACCTGGCCAGTGAAGTAATGTTCACTGCTTTGGCTGCTTATTTCCCAACACTGCCTTCAGGCGTGATACTAAGTTGCACATATAGAATGTGGATAGAAAAATACATGAGCACAATGTACAGAGCAATGCACGTGAACATAAATGGAAAAGCTAACATTAAAATGAATTCAGCAGAAAAAAGATAAAATAACAAAATTGTCCGCACTCCACAGGTATGAAGAATCAATGTTTCCTTTGTGTGCGTGTTGGGTTAGTGTGTGTTACTGGGAGCACGTGTGCGTTAGTGAAGAATGTGCGTTGGCTACTTTGTGTTACTGTGAGCGTATTTGTGTGTTGGGCGAGTGTTATTGTAAGTACATGTTTGTTGGGGTAGTGCATGTTGGGATAATGTGTGTTGGGGTACTCTGTTACTTGGGTTGTGTGTGTCCTGGGATATCGTGCGGTATGGTGTATATGTGTGTTGGGGTGGTGTGCGTTTTGGTAGTGTGTGTCACTGAGCGTGCGTGTCTTAGGATAGAGTGTGTTATTGTTAGTGTGTGTGTTGGGATAATGCGTACTTAGTGTGGGTAGCGTGTGTGTGTGTGTGTGCTGGGGTACAGTGTTACCGTATGAGTGTTGGCGTGGCGTGTGCTCACCGCACGTGCGTGTCTTAGGGTAGAGTGTGTTACCGTACGAGTGTTGGCGTGGCGTGTGCTCACCGCGTGTGCGTGTGTCTTGTGTGAGCAGCTCCTGGCCGTGTTCCCGGAGAACAACTGCCTGGCGCTGGTGTACCGGGACCGTGACACCCTCAAGTTCGTGAAGCACGTCAACCACCGTAGCGTGGGCAGCACCGCTGTGGCCAACGGCGGTGGCGACGATGGCGACACCGCCTTCTATGACTTCTCCTTCGTCTACCATGAGAAATAAAAGCAGCAGCTGCCCCGGTGTTCTCTGTTTTTCTTGTTAGTGGTGAAAATTTTACTTTTAACAGGTATTAAACGTCAATCAATTTGAATGTTTACATTGTGTTTTTTTATTTTTTATGGGAACATAAAATTGTTGATGTAGATGAACATGTAATACCCCAGGGGTATGCCAGTACAATGTAAACTGCATGTTTAAACGTAAAACTGGATCTGGTGAGGGGAGGGCTTAATTTCTCACTGAATATTTTACAGTTCGCTGGCAAGACTGGAGAAGGCCTAAGGGGTTGGACTAGGCCTAAATTAGGTGGAAATACTTTTTTTTCGGGTTAACCTGGCTAGACCCGGCTGGAATTAAGCCATGGGTGTGGGTTGTTACCTGAACGCACGGCTGAGGTGAAGAAGCTAATGGGAGACTCACACAAACAATGAGTCAAGGTGTTGAGGTGAATAGGAGGGAGTGCGTTTGGATGTAATGGAGATAGATCCGTGGACCTGCCCTTGGCAGAGAATTTAAAAAAGAAACTTGACATTTTTACCCAAGGTTTAGCTTTGCACTTGATCTGCAAAGTTGTCTAAAGTGGGATTCATGGCATTCCCCGATCCATAGCAAAACGATATGTTACATGAGTATAGTGAGTATTGGCAAGTCGACAATCGAGGTTTCAGGTAAAACTTAACATTTGAGAAGATGCTTCTGATCTCTATCGCCTTCTGTGCCTTGCAATCCATCCACACTTCACGATGTTTAAATTCCATCTTACAGGTATAGGCCTGAGATGATGGAATGCCTGGTTTTAATACATTTCTGTGTTTATTTTCATTTAAACAAGAATGTTATGAGTCGTTACTGTGAGATGCCATGGAGTAGAATGTGTGTGAGTGCAGCCTGGAAGCTTCCCAGGACAGAAAGGACACATACAAAATACATTTCGATTCTAGTAAAACATCATACCCACGACAGGATAATTTTAAGTCTCTTATTGTGAGTTAATCATTAACGGATAGGATATATCCACTGTTGGATGGGCCTTACAATGACAATGCCGTAGTTCGTGCCCTTGTGATGTCATGAGCCGTTTGGTTCGTTATCCTTCCCCACTCCTCCGATTAGCACGGTTGGCTATGTACGGTGTGAAAGAATTTCAACAAATGAGCGGATCTCATTGCTCCGTCTCCACAGTGGTCACCCTATCGGGAATGTCTCCATCGCCTACCACTGTCGTTAGTCTCAAGCACCAGCTGTCATCTCTCACAGCAATGTGTCTCACAGCAATGCGTGTCTTGTCCAAGAACCTTGTTACCAACAGAGAACACGATGTGTCTGTCTTTGAACTGAGTGTGCTTCATTCTGTCTCGAGTTTAATTCCCAACATGCACGTTTTTCCTTGTTCCCCCATATGTGGGTGACATGGTGGTACAGTGCTAACACGTGTGCCTCGAAAAGAAGCTCGTGGGTTACATTCCCAACTCGGACGCCTTTCTGTGTAGAGTTGTGTGTTCTCTCCCTGTTCTGTCTGTGTAGAGTTGTGTGTTCTCTCCCTGTTCTGTCTGTGTAGAGTTGTGTGTTCTCTCCCTGTTCTGTCTGTGTGGAGTTGTGTGTTCTCTCCCTGTTCTGTGTGTAGAGTTGTGTGTTCTCTCCCTGTTCTGTCTGTGTAGAGTTGTGTGTTCTCTCCCTGTTCTGTCTGTGTAGAGTTGTGTGTTCTCTCCCTGTTCTGTCTGTGTAGAGTTGTGTGTTCTCTCCCTGTTCTGTCTGTGTAGAGTTGTGTGTTCTCTCCCTGTTCTGTCTGTGTAGAGTTGTGTGTTCTCTCCCTGTTCTGTCTGTAGAGTTGTGTGTTCTCTCCCTGTTCTGTCTGTAGAGTTGTGTGTTCTCTCCCTGTTCTGTCTGTGTGGAGTTGTGTGTTCTCTTGCTCTCTCTGTGTGGAGTTGTGTGTTCTGTCTGTGTGGAGTTGTGTGTTCTCCCCTTATGCATGGAGGGCTTCCGGATTTTTTTGTTTCCTTCCAGAGCTAAAAAAACACAATGCAACTGGCATTGGCCAAAACATCCCAATGCCGAAATATCTGAAACGTACTGCATTGAGGTGACACAATGCAAGTACTTGGCAAGACCCTCGTGAAAATAGCCTTGAAACTCAGGCTTTCCTGGGTAAACGAGCGTAACAATAACTTGCCAGAGCCCTGTTGTATATGTTGGGTGTGAAAATTTTGATGTGTTGTATGCGTGCGTGGGTGAAATTATTATGTTGTATATGTGGGTTATGAATATTCAGTGAAAATAATAATAATCAATCGAAATTTGGCCAAAGGTGTAATTATCCGGAAATACTTTAATCCATGTAATTACGCACATTTAATTATGCCAATTCGAGAGGTAATTGTAGTAATTATGCGAGTGGGTGTAATTATGATAATGCAAGTCGTTATGATAACCAGACTCCGCCTCGGTGACGAGGGTGGGTTATCGATCGGAATAAGGCAATTAATCGTATGCAGTTATGCAGGTGTGGTGTAAGTATACAAGATTAACTTAGATTAACTCGGCCTCGTTGTCTAGGTTCGTCTCATTCTCGCTTATTTAGGTCCCCGGTTCGCCCCGTTATCGCTTTAACATTTACTGAGTATGTGTTAGTGTGTTTATTAAGGTCACCAAGTTCAGATCTCAACGCAGAAGCAGATCTTATGCATAGTTCAGGAAAGAATCACACAACCACTTCTGTATTAATCAATTTATTACTAATTCAACCTCAACTATGATATAGTATGCGAACTCTCAATCCCGGAACGTCAACACGGCATCAATACAGTATCATCAATGATTGTCTGATTTCACTTGACAACGGCACATGGATCCCGCGTAACGCGATGGTTGTTAGTGAGAGAGAGTCGTTAAAACATGCAAATACTATGCTAAGAAAACCTTAACGTTAATGAATGATTATACTTGAAAGATTATACGGCGATAAAACACAATCAAAAACAGTTATTATTTTTAAAGGCACCAATCTCAACAGATACATCGCAGGTTATCTGACAACAGAGTGGCTCGGCGGAAGGAGGTGCCAAGAATCAATTCGTATTGATGGATCTGTTGGGAATTTATGCGATTAAGAGTACAGTCCACTAAATATTAAAGATAATACTCTTATAAATGACGGATGGCCATCACTCGGTCTCGAGTTTTTCTTCACAGCCACGGATGGCTTATGGGTTCGAGTGGGTTTGAGTGGTAAGAGTTGTCTTCAATAGTCAGTGTTCGGAGTCGGTTCTTTATGTCAAACAACGCCTGGTGGTCGTGTGGTGAGGGGGCGGTGCGCGTCATACGTATTAGTCGCTCCTCTGTCGCCGTGGGGAATTTGGTTCGGATGTCCGTTGACACGCTGTCGTAATTCGGAACCCGGTCGGTAGGTGGCGCCCACAGCTCGCTCGCAGCGTCGTCGCCAAACCGCGATTCTCGCGGCAGCAGGGAAACCGCCGACTCGGCAGAGGTTGGCTGTCGCGGCCGAGTTGAGCTGTCAAGCGGGTCTTGCCCGCCTGCAGAGGAGATGGGGAGCCGCTTGAGTCGAGCCCCGAGAGCCGTCTGAACTCGGCTGAGTCCCAGAAGCTGAAGAGTCGAGCCGACCCGTTAGTCGCAGCTCGCCCTTGAGTCGACCCGCTCGGTCGAGCTGAAGATGAGTCGAGCCGACCCGCTCGGTCGAGCTCGCTCCGGAGCCGACCCACTGGTCGAACTCGTGATGAGTTGACTCCTGGTCGAACTCGGCTGATGAGTCGAGCCGACCCTTCCGGTCGAGCTCGCTCATGAGTCGACCCGTTGGTCGCCCTCGTGATGAGTTGACTCTCCTGGTCCAACTGGTTTCCAATGCTCAGAGTCCTTTCTTTTATGCCGAAAAATCCCTTTGGGTCCTGCCCACAAGGCGGGGTTTTCTTTTGATTTACTGTGTCAGGATCTGTCCGTGTGTAGGTGTGTTCATGTGTGTGTCCGTACGTCCGTGTGCTTGTGTGCATCACCCACGGCATTTTCCGTTGTCATACTCCCTCCATAAAATCCATGAGCAAACAATCAGATGTTACAAATTGCCTCGAAGTCGTCTCTCTGTCTGGCCTCCTTCATGAACCAAAACACAGACGTTACAAATCGTCTCATAGGCACCTCTGTTCGTGTTGCACGACCTGGAGGGAGGGGCACACTCCCTCCGATCCTCACAGCACACAAAGACATGGTTAAAAAGTTTTAAATTAACATTTGTCCCTTACCATTTCCCAGTTATGATTCTGTATGTAACCTCAGGTGTGTCGTTTCCCATCGTGGTGCTTGACTCAAGTGGAGGTGCCTCCCCGAGCACATACACACTCCCATCCCGCGCTGCGGGGATACAAAGACGGCCGGGATCTCCCTTTCTCTCCGACCCTGGGTTTAACATCGCTCTTTTATTATGTATTTTATTTCGACCTGGTGGTGATTTATCCCGCTATCCTGGCTTTTCATAAGTTTTACTTTTGTCTTTCATGCATAGGCTTGTTATTATTAATTTATTTCCGATATCTTAGGTTAAGGGGTAAGTTTCTTGATCCTAGGAATTCGTATTCCTTGGTGTCTGCATGGTTATATAAGCGGAATATAGTTGACGGTGAATAGCGTTAACATTGATGTTATGTACGATATTATGTATTGTGATGTCATTAACTTAACTTGTTGGTCAGGCTTCACTGACATGAAGTTGTATTTCATAGCCTGGCAGTCTTTGCCTCACTCTGTCTCTGCTCGCCGGTGTTGTTGCTGTCCAGCTGACGCCGTTAACTCAAGGCCTCATTAATTTCCGTCACTCCTTGTAGGTGAGGGCGGTTGAACCTTGGAGTCAGTTCTGGTTTTTGTCTGCTTGCTTTTTCTGATGTCCCCTGACCCCGGGAGTTATCATTCCTACTTTATGGCCTGTCGAAGCCCGACTCGCTGTTGTTGGCTTGGTGTGTTGTTCCCGGCTTTTTGCTTACGTTTGCAGTTCGCCGTGCTCTTAATTTCCTTCCCTCTTCAACCTTATATCGACTATTCGCTCCTATCTGGGTGCGATTCAATTTTGACTTAGGAAGGTTCTGATTGTCATATGCTTCGGGTCGAGTTGTATATTAAAGTATGGAAATAACATTTCATATTGACTTAATGATGGTGATGGTTCAGTAGGCGTAACTTGTGGCCTGGTTTAATTGGAGTGGGTGTGAATATCAATAACTTTAGCCTACCCTGTTGTTAAATTCTGATTTTAACGTTGCTTTAATAGCAATACAGAATAATTGAGCTTTTCGACTTAACTAGGCGAACACGAACTTTTGGTGACCTCCGCAGCCTTGTTATTCAGCTGAGTCTGCATCCTTGATATACAACGCTCTTATTCGTCTCACTGTGGTCATCCAACCTTCTGCTCTGGGAGTGTTATTCTTAATTTCAGGTCAAAGGCCCCCTCACGGTTCAGCCGGGCAGGGTTGTTAATCAGCTCCCTCCCCTGTGCACACAGCGTTGCTGACCCACTTCATTTGACCACTCACCCTGGATTTAATAATTTAATTCCTTAAAACCATGCAGGATGGTTGGCTTTTTGCCTTAATTATGTCTGGCTGACTCTCCCACTGTCTCTGCCGCCTGCACGGGTGACATATGCCCGTTCATCAGGCCCCCTCCTTCCTTGAAGCAAGGTTGCAAATTCTGTCATCCTAGCCCTCCTCCAGTTCATTACTTAACAACACCTGGTGTTTTGCAGTTTGCTGCTTTTTGGGGTGTTTTTATTCATTATATATCAATGATGATAATATATAAAAATATCAAGTTTGGAAGAAGGGTTAGGATACAACATTCCGCCCTTTTAAAAATGGCCAGTGGTCAAATGGCCACGGGTTATTTTTAAAAAAATGTATACCCTTCTTCCATCATGAACCATCGATTGTCCTCAAGTTTTGCTGCTATTTCCTTACAACGCGCGCGTACGTGTCACAACTTAACATGGTTATATGTGACAAGAGAGAGGAGGAAAAAAAAAATTCTAAAGGAAGGTAACACGATAAGGGAGGGAGAAATTATTCTATTGACTACGTGTTATAGGAGATATCGTTAAAAATATAGTTTCTACGGTTATTCTTGGGTGGCATCATCAGGCCTTGGCTCTATCCCTGCTCCTGGACTCGAATGGTAGGTGGCTTGTGCCTGCGATTAGTCTTTTAAGTTCGGTCTTCATTTTGGCCACATGGTATGTTAAGGTTAGAATAGCCAGGACTAGTATGATTATCCCTGTTGCCCCTGTGATTCCCATCCCCATCTGTTGATTTCGCTGATATCCAGCCTCTTTGGTCGCCCAAGTAAGATCTGTTATGTTAATCTCTGATTCGCTGAGGGATAATTTCACCATGTGGAATTCTTTACTGTTCAATAAGTTAGACAGAGTGCTGCTTATCTCAAACTTGTGGCCTCGGAATGTGTCTACTATTTCTACCTCCGCTTGGTGTAGGCTTTTGTCTAGGTTATATAATACCTTGTCCCCTATGCGTACGAATGTTCCTCTTGGTATTGTGACCAGTGCGACGTGGCTTGGAATCGGAACTTCCATGGTGATGGAGTGTTGATCGGTAGAAACAATTGCCGTATCTAGAGGGGTGCTAATCAACCACTGGGCATTAGCTATCATGGCCACTGTTCCGGTTCTTTCTTTGGGTTTACTTAGCTTCAACTTGCAAGTTTCCTTAGAGCTTAGGTTTGACAGACCACACATTATTTCTGCTGTATTGGTCAGAAATGGTTCCCCTGGGCAGAGCCAATGAACCTCTTTCATTATTTGACACAGGTTTAGGTCAGGCACCAGGTACTTAAGGGGGCCTTCTTCCTGGTAGGCCACCACTACGGGAGTTTCCATCTTGGAGTAAATGTCGTTATTCCATGTACCCACGTTCAATACTGTCCGCAATCGAAATACATTTCCGGGTTTGACCAGGGGTAAATTTAGCAAAAATGCCAGCTGTCTAGTTTGGGGGTCCACATGTATGGGTGTGGCTGTACCCATGTTGAAGGCAATTTGTACTTGAGTTGGACTGATTGTTTCCGGGGATGCTGCTTGTAGCACATCTTTTATCAGTGTTGGAGTTACCAGATATGACGGAATTTGTCCTTGTATAAGATCACTGATGCTGCCGCTGGTGCTACGCAACAAGTCTTGGATCACCCACTGAATTGGCTCTCGAATACTCTCTTCTTCGTATAGATCTCGGATTGCAGAACTCAATTCTTGGAATGTTAAGTTAATCATGATAGAATGTAGGTTTACGAGAACCACGGTGTCTCGGAGGGTGGATCCCATTTCGACCAGATTCTTTTGTTGGTGTTGTATTTGCTGCTGGATCTGATGCATATCGAGCTGTAAATTCTCGATACCTTGCGTGAGGTGTCCAATCTTTACGGCGTTGGATATGGATACTCCTAGTGTGATTAAGGAGCTAAAACCGGATAGTATTCCAAAGACCCCTCCCAGGCCGATAGACCTCTTGGAACGTGTTAGGTTGACAGTGGTGGGGGGAAGTATCATGGTTCTTTGTAATTGCTTCAGGATCGTTCCGACATTTTGTTCACTGTATCTTAGGAAGTCATAATACCATATTCGGGTTGCTTGGGTAGCTTGGGGTGGTAACTTCCCGAAGTGCTTCTTTACCACCAAGGCAGGTTCCAAGGAGACATAGACTTGTTGGGTTACTATTTTCGTTTCGGTTACTAGGAAGCTGGAGGAGTCTCTCAGCATCACCCCGGATTCTGGTCCTGGCTTGATCAGCTCTTGGCTTCCTTCTAGCTTGGCAAGGTACGTTAGCAGGAGCGTGAGCAGGAGGGCTGCCATTTCCTGGAAAACATGTTACACATTATCGTAGTGTGATATGCCCATTAGTTTAGTTCCCCAGAGATTGGTGTTTTATTCTGAGTTAATTTTTTTTATGTCCTAAGGTTAAGTGTACTATGCACTTAAGCTTTCTGGAATTCGTACCCTTTAGTTTTTATTTTGTTTTTTGGAAGGTCGTGTAGGTAGGAAACATATAATAATAGAAAAAAAAATATTATTGTTTGTTGGTTAATTATCTTTGTTAAGTTTCTACTTTTCGGTATTATTCTGCCCTTATCTGTATATCTCCAGATGTCTTGGGAGGCTAGTCCATACATCTTTTGTCCATTTGGATGTCCATGACCTCTTTGTGACCGAACTCTCAACACTTTAACCGCCCTCCATGTTTCATGGATTCCTGGTGTTCTTGTGAGGAGAAGTGAGTTGTTTTCATTAATTAATTAAAAAAAAGGTATATATATAAATTAAAAATTATTATATTTTTTTTGAATTGTTCTTAATTAAAAAAAAAAATAGACACAACAATTCGCCCGTTTGAAAATTATCAGGGGTCGATTTGGCCACTGGCGAATTTCCAAACCAAGTAAATGCCCCTTTTTTGTGTTATGAATCTATAAGCCACCCTCACTCTCGGCGGTTATTTCTTACGACGCGCGCATATGTATCACAATCGTAACATGGTTACTTTTGAAATAAGCAAAAAAAAATAAAACACCACGTTAAACATCGGTACTAATCCATAACGCATTCCTTCCAAAGCGCGCATGTATGTATCACAATCTTAACAAGGTTACATTTGAAATAAGCAAAAAAAAAAATACCACAAAACTTTAACATCGATATCCCCAGTTACATGGTTCTCATCCCTCATAACTCCGACGGATATTAATTTTTTTGTTTTTGTTAAATCCTGGGAAACGCTATGTAGCGGTTTCGAACGCATTTTTGCGTTAATTCCCTCCTGTTACATCCTTGCAATCTTTTTACCAAGTTCTGAGTGTCTGGTTTACCACTTATCACTTTGATCATTCGATCACGGTTTTCCGGTTCGTTTTTGTAATTTCCCCTCTCACTCTCTCGCGTCGTGGGAGTGTGGGGTGTAAAATTGTGCTGCACATAATCAGAATTCGCGCACACAACCAACTTCTCTACTCCGTCATCACTGGCATTCGCTCTCTCTGCGATTACATGCACATTTGCCGAGTCAGTGTGTCGATTTAATTCTGTCCCTCGTAATGTTGCCCTCTTTGTTTTTACGAGTGTGTTGGATTTCAACACCATTCCCGATACGTCATGGACATTCGTCTCCATTTTAGCACTCCGATCCACATAAATTTTGGTTTCCCTTGGATATTTTCCATTCAAAGGCTCATGCCTGCGCTCCTCAGGGCGTGTCCCTGCTGTCGGTTTTTGTACTGTCCGATCACGCTTCAATGCAACCCTGTCCTTGTATTCGATCCGCGCGTCATTTACGGGAGTACTGTCCACGCCTTTGCCCGCCCTGTCACCTGCAGCCTGCCCGTATTTCTCATTGAGTTTCGGGTTTAATATCTCGGCGGGTGGGGCGCGCGTTGGCCGCTCGCTCGCGCTCACTGTGGGTTGTTTATCATGTCTTTGGACCGCATTCTGTGTCATTCCTCTATTCCCTCCTGGTATAGCCGGTGGAGGAATTGGTCGGAATTGGATCAATTGTGTTTGACCTCCCATCCTGCGATTCCTCTGAATGTTCGCATCCATACCTCCGCGGTCTGTGTAACCCCTTCCCGCTGGATGGTTATCTCGCCATCTCTGTGCGTAATTTTGGCCTCGTGTGTGTCGTGGCATGGGGTGTTGATATGGTTCTGTTGTGAACCTCCCCCCCCTACGATTCTCCTGCATGTTCGGCTTTGTGCCGCTCACATTCTCGTGCCAACCTCTCTCTGGGTTATTTTGCCATGTGTGCGTGTTTGTTTGCTCCGTCCTGCATTGTGGGACTGCTCGGTGATTTTTATTCCTCTCTGAGAGGCTGGGTTCTTTATCCCTCTCTCTGTGTTCTGGATCCGAATTATGATTCTTAGCTCTGTATAACCATGCCATGTACGCCTTGCTCTCTATGCGGCGTAAGGATGCGGTTTCTGGATTCAAAACCATTCTTACCCTTTCGGTAATCTCTGGGCTCAAGGATTCAAAAAACATAATTTTGAACATTTTATCTCCTTCGTGGTATTGATTCACATCGCCTGCGTAATACGCTCTTTTAAATTGTACGAGGTAGTCACGTGGATCTTGGTCCATGCCCTGGGTCATCGATTTTACAGCATAAAACCCCTCAGTGAGTGTCGAATATTCTCCAAACTTCCGAATCACTGCCAGGCTCAGTTGTTTAAAATCATTTCTAACCTTGTGTGGTAGTGACTTTACCCATGGAATAGAACCTTTATTTAAGCTTCGTTTCAACAAACTCGCTTTTTCATCCCGTCTCATCAACCCTCTAATCATTGCCTCCTCTTCCACTGTTGCGATATGTGTGTGGATATCCATGGACTTATTGTGGGGGTCAAAATCGGGAATTCTGACTAGAGCCTTGTCCATCAATTTAAGGGTTTTATTGTTGAAAAAGTATTCCGAAAGTTGATCGCCGTCAGCGTCATCATCAAACAAGTTATCATCAGGCAATCTGTCACTTTTATCTGTTCTGTGTGGGGCGTGATTAAGCGGTGTGCATTTTCTGTGTGCGCGCCCAGTGCCGTGTCGCTCGTGTTGCCATTTCCCTTCAGTTTTTGCCTCTGCCCTTAGCGGAGCCCGTCCTGTCAACTTTACTTTAACATTTTGCTCCCCTCTATCTGTGAAGTTGTCAATCTCACATGTTTTTGTTTGCATATGTATCTCTCCCTCCCTTCTCTCGAATGAGTGTGATTTAATGTTACTTCCATATTTATTCTGTGGATACACGTCTGTGAGTTTCGCTGGTGTCGCGAGCCCTGATTTCTCCTCCCTTACGATGGTGTGAGGACATTTTTCCTCGTTTATTAGAGACGATTTCTCTCCTGTTTCCTTTCCGAATTTTCCTTTATTCCACCATCCCTGACTGTATGCCTGTGTGAGGAGGAATGAGTCCTGTCCTGCCTTCTCTGCAGCTTTTGCATCGTGTTCGCCTTTGTTACATTTTATCCAGTCAATTAGTTTCCCCCGAGGTGTGTTCGTGTTATCGATACAGCTCCCTCCCCATATGTCTCTCTGACTGTACTGCTTTGTAACAGATTGGTCGGTACGTTTTAACACGAGCTCCCCGTACCCCGTCACCAATTCAAAAATTATTCTTAATCCTATCATCTCAAGTGGCAGGAGTTACTTTGACATTCCTTTTCAGAGTACTTATACACAATTGTATCACAGGATGCGTCAGTTCAACTCGAGCAAATAATTTCAGCCCAGCTGTCTTTGTTATACTCTGCTACTCTGGTATTTCCCTTCAGAGCGCGTGTATACCCCCGTTTATAATCACAAGGCAACGTTAGTTCACACCACTTTGATTAACACAACAGTGATTCGTTCCTGAATTCATGCACAAACTGTCTGCGAGAAATCCCGGACGAGCCCCCATTATGTTGTATATGTTGGGTGTGAAAATTGGCCAAAGGTGTAATTATCCGGAAATACTTTAATCCATGTAATTACGCACATTTAATTATGCCAATTCGAGAGGTAATTGTAGTAATTATGCGAGTGGGTGTAATTATGATAATGCAAGTCGTTATGATAACCAGACTCCGCCTCGGTGACGAGGGTGGGTTATCGATCGGAATAAGGCAATTAATCGTATGCAGTTATGCAGGTGTGGTGTAAGTATACAAGATTAACTTAGATTAACTCGGCCTCGTTGTCTAGGTTCGTCTCATTCTCGCTTATTTAGGTCCCCGGTTCGCCCCGTTATCGCTTTAACATTTACTGAGTATGTGTTAGTGTGTTTATTAAGGTCACCAAGTTCAGATCTCAACGCAGAAGCAGATCTTATGCATAGTTCAGGAAAGAATCACACAACCACTTCTGTATTAATCAATTTATTACTAATTCAACCTCAACTATGATATAGTATGCGAACTCTCAATCCCGGAACGTCAACACGGCATCAATACAGTATCATCAATGATTGTCTGATTTCACTTGACAACGGCACATGGATCCCGCGTAACGCGATGGTTGTTAGTGAGAGAGAGTCGTTAAAACATGCAAATACTATGCTAAGAAAACCTTAACGTTAATGAATGATTATACTTGAAAGATTATACGGCGATAAAACACAATCAAAAACAGTTATTATTTTTAAAGGCACCAATCTCAACAGATACATCGCAGGTTATCTGACAACAGAGTGGCTCGGCGGAAGGAGGTGCCAAGAATCAATTCGTATTGATGGATCTGTTGGGAATTTATGCGATTAAGAGTACAGTCCACTAAATATTAAAGATAATACTCTTATAAATGACGGATGGCCATCACTCGGTCTCGAGTTTTTCTTCACAGCCACGGATGGCTTATGGGTTCGAGTGGGTTTGAGTGGTAAGAGTTGTCTTCAATAGTCAGTGTTCGGAGTCGGTTCTTTATGTCAAACAACGCCTGGTGGTCGTGTGGTGAGGGGGCGGTGCGCGTCATACGTATTAGTCGCTCCTCTGTCGCCGTGGGGAATTTGGTTCGGATGTCCGTTGACACGCTGTCGTAATTCGGAACCCGGTCGGTAGGTGGCGCCCACAGCTCGCTCGCAGCGTCGTCGCCAAACCGCGATTCTCGCGGCAGCAGGGAAACCGCCGACTCGGCAGAGGTTGGCTGTCGCGGCCGAGTTGAGCTGTCAAGCGGGTCTTGCCCGCCTGCAGAGGAGATGGGGAGCCGCTTGAGTCGAGCCCCGAGAGCCGTCTGAACTCGGCTGAGTCCCAGAAGCTGAAGAGTCGAGCCGACCCGTTAGTCGCAGCTCGCCCTTGAGTCGACCCGCTCGGTCGAGCTGAAGATGAGTCGAGCCGACCCGCTCGGTCGAGCTCGCTCCGGAGCCGACCCACTGGTCGAACTCGTGATGAGTTGACTCCTGGTCGAACTCGGCTGATGAGTCGAGCCGACCCTTCCGGTCGAGCTCGCTCATGAGTCGACCCGTTGGTCGCCCTCGTGATGAGTTGACTCTCCTGGTCCAACTGGTTTCCAATGCTCAGAGTCCTTTCTTTTATGCCGAAAAATCCCTTTGGGTCCTGCCCACAAGGCGGGGTTTTCTTTTGATTTACTGTGTCAGGATCTGTCCGTGTGTAGGTGTGTTCATGTGTGTGTCCGTACGTCCGTGTGCTTGTGTGCATCACCCACGGCATTTTCCGTTGTCATACTCCCTCCATAAAATCCATGAGCAAACAATCAGATGTTACAAATTGCCTCGAAGTCGTCTCTCTGTCTGGCCTCCTTCATGAACCAAAACACAGACGTTACAAATCGTCTCATAGGCACCTCTGTTCGTGTTGCACGACCTGGAGGGAGGGGCACACTCCCTCCGATCCTCACAGCACACAAAGACATGGTTAAAAAGTTTTAAATTAACATTTGTCCCTTACCATTTCCCAGTTATGATTCTGTATGTAACCTCAGGTGTGTCGTTTCCCATCGTGGTGCTTGACTCAAGTGGAGGTGCCTCCCCGAGCACATACACACTCCCATCCCGCGCTGCGGGGATACAAAGACGGCCGGGATCTCCCTTTCTCTCCGACCCTGGGTTTAACATCGCTCTTTTATTATGTATTTTATTTCGACCTGGTGGTGATTTATCCCGCTATCCTGGCTTTTCATAAGTTTTACTTTTGTCTTTCATGCATAGGCTTGTTATTATTAATTTATTTCCGATATCTTAGGTTAAGGGGTAAGTTTCTTGATCCTAGGAATTCGTATTCCTTGGTGTCTGCATGGTTATATAAGCGGAATATAGTTGACGGTGAATAGCGTTAACATTGATGTTATGTACGATATTATGTATTGTGATGTCATTAACTTAACTTGTTGGTCAGGCTTCACTGACATGAAGTTGTATTTCATAGCCTGGCAGTCTTTGCCTCACTCTGTCTCTGCTCGCCGGTGTTGTTGCTGTCCAGCTGACGCCGTTAACTCAAGGCCTCATTAATTTCCGTCACTCCTTGTAGGTGAGGGCGGTTGAACCTTGGAGTCAGTTCTGGTTTTTGTCTGCTTGCTTTTTCTGATGTCCCCTGACCCCGGGAGTTATCATTCCTACTTTATGGCCTGTCGAAGCCCGACTCGCTGTTGTTGGCTTGGTGTGTTGTTCCCGGCTTTTTGCTTACGTTTGCAGTTCGCCGTGCTCTTAATTTCCTTCCCTCTTCAACCTTATATCGACTATTCGCTCCTATCTGGGTGCGATTCAATTTTGACTTAGGAAGGTTCTGATTGTCATATGCTTCGGGTCGAGTTGTATATTAAAGTATGGAAAAAACATTTCATATTGACTTAATGATGGTGATGGTTCAGTAGGCGTAACTTGTGGCCTGGTTTAATTGGAGTGGGTGTGAATATCAATAACTTTAGCCTACCCTGTTGTTAAATTCTGATTTTAACGTTGCTTTAATAGCAATACAGAATAATTGAGCTTTTCGACTTAACTAGGCGAACACGAACTTTTGGTGACCTCCGCAGCCTTGTTATTCAGCTGAGTCTGCATCCTTGATATACAACGCTCTTATTCGTCTCACTGTGGTCATCCAACCTTCTGCTCTGGGAGTGTTATTCTTAATTTCAGGTCAAAGGCCCCCTCACGGTTCAGCCGGGCAGGGTTGTTAATCAGCTCCCTCCCCTGTGCACACAGCGTTGCTGACCCACTTCATTTGACCACTCACCCTGGATTTAATAATTTAATTCCTTAAAACCATGCAGGATGGTTGGCTTTTTGCCTTAATTATGTCTGGCTGACTCTCCCACTGTCTCTGCCGCCTGCACGGGTGACATATGCCCGTTCATCAGGCCCCCTCCTTCCTTGAAGCAAGGTTGCAAATTCTGTCATCCTAGCCCTCCTCCAGTTCATTACTTAACAACACCTGGTGTTTTGCAGTTTGCTGCTTTTTGGGGTGTTTTTATTCATTATATATCAATGATGATAATATATAAAAATATCAAGTTTGGAAGAAGGGTTAGGATACAACAGCCCATGTTTATGATCCATACGTCATTGCTTGCGCCGATTGAAATCTTTCCTCTGTAGGCACAGGTATGTTTCTTTCCGTGATCAAAATCCAATTTTGAGAAAGCACTCCGACCTATTCTCTCTCGCCTCTCATCACGTTGACCCTGCTCCCCCTTTAAGTCAATATGGTGTTTAAATTCCACCTTAAAAAATAGAGGTCTGTCAATGGACCAAATCGGTCATTAATCAGGACAGTCAATGCCGGCTTCGCCGACTGGGCAACGTAATTCCAAGCATGCGTCTCCACGCGGCTGCATTTTTTTAGCTCGTATTTTCATCTTCTTAGTGTCTTGTATATGATCCGTATGTCACTGCAGTGATTAAAAAGCTTTCTCAACATGACAAATAATGTACAGTACAGAACTGTCAAACTGGATAAAATAATTGACAAAATCCATCGGAGAACAGCACAATTTTTGTTAAACATTTGTTGATGTTGCGTTGGCAGTGGTGCACAACCACAAAAAACCCAACCGCGTTCGAGGAAAATAAATATGTAATTGATGTTTCGGGCAATGGTCCTTCATGGAACATGTCAGATAGTGGCTACTAAGAGCTGGGGACTACACTTTACACCGTCGAGTCAGATGATAAATGTTTTCTGATGAGTTTTTTTTTTAACAGTTGGCATATATATGGCATATGTATCGTTACCTGGCAGTCGCTTTGGATAATCCACTTCAACAATCCAACAAAAATCATAGGCGATTTCATAACAAGCAATGGGGGCCATGGAAACGGCAGAACGGAAGTCGATGAACGAATCACAAATGAGCCCTAAGCAAGATGGATCCACTGTCCTTGATAGGGGCAGAATGGCGAAACTCGTGGAGGAATTCTATGCAGACCTCACTCAAACAAAATAATAATCGGAAACTCATTAACCCGAGAAAATGTTTCTTTAAGCGGTGTTAATCAGTCTCAATACATTTCCCGTCTTCCCTGGGTGAGAAGCTGTCAGCCTCCGAGTCTCCAATTGCCAGAGGCACGTATTGGCAGATGGCTCAATCACCACCGGCCCTTGGCAGCATGATCAATAGAGACATTCGACCCTCTGATTATGCATCCAGTTTTTTTGTGTTTAGGTTCCTTTGTTGTGTTTTATATTGTCCATTGTGTATGATGGCATCAGTATGGTCAGGAGCTGTATTGCCCCCAATGTCGTGGTCTACCAGCTACGACGAGAGGGCTTTCACGAGAGAGAGAGTTTGTGTCGTTTCGCTGCGTCTACGTTGAAGAACCGCAGACCACGGTCAATGTGTTTCAATCTTTCCTTTTTCTACCTTTCTCAGTTTTATCTGTGTGCTTTATTACAACACCTTTAAATATAAAAAAAACAATTTGTTGACTTCTTGTCCTTGCAAATCACTTTGGTTATTCAATACATTTCCACCTCTGCCTTACATTTTAGTGCCGTCTGCACATAGAATTACGTTAAATGTATTTTCTTTGTTATATTTTTCGCTGATAGACAGTTTAATAGCAGCAGGGATCTTTTTGCCCAAGCCTGCCATTTGCTGTGGTCATGTGATTTTTTTGTGTGGGTTTAACAGCTTTGGGATGGAGCGGTGGCACAGTGGTTAGCGCGTTGCACTCTGAACCATTGCCACCCGATTTAGATTCGAGGTCACAGCTGACATCAGTGGCAAGCGATATCCGAACCGCTCTCGTGCCCTCCCTTCAACGACCCGAACTGACAAGTGCGATGAAGTGTGATGAAACAGCCCCACTGTGACTGGCTCGGCATGGGGAGGCCCCTCATCCAGCAGTGGATTGACTAACACAACAGCTGTAGCGAGTCTGGGTGAGAGAAGAGAAGAGGGGAAAATGGAATGGGGAACCGCTCGCCTCATCCATTCATTTTCACGCAGACTTGAGCGTGGCCGAAATCCGTGGGTGATGTCAAGGAATAAATACGCTGTGGATGAATGAATGATTCCTAACAAGGCTTGGCAACATTTATTGGCATGTCGCGTTGCTCTGTGCACAACAATATTTTGCGTTTTCTATACGCATACCACAGTATCTTCGGTTGTCAATGTTTAAAGACCGGGGTTTAGGCAACATCCTCCACTTTCAACACCAGGGTGACTCGAGACATCAGCTCTTCAACCACCAAGAGTCAACCATGAACCTCCAGACAATCATCGCAAATGCCAATGTGTTTACATCTGCATTGTCATGGGTTTTCTCCAAACGTATTCAACTAACTAAAAAATAAACGCACTGTGACTTCTTATAGAAATGTAATTTACTTGGGAAGGCTTCGCCGAGTCTCATGACTATATCGTTCAGGAGGGTTCAGGCCAACTCCATGATGAGTGGCTTCACGTGGGCCTTCACAGGTGCTCGCGAACAGCACTTGAACACAATCCACCACAGACACGGTGGGGGGAGGGATACTTGTGGCTACCTCGCAGCCGCATGCCTCCCATACCTGTCAAGCCCTGGCGGCGTCACAAGGTACTAGCTGAACTGGCTGGGACCTGCTTCGCTTCCGAGATCCGACGAGATCGCGAGACATTTCGGGTGCTTTGACCGCGTCATCTTCCATCTCGGCGCGCTCTCGCCAGACTCTGAAGTTTCGATATCTTAGAACTAAAACGAAACATTTTTTTTTATTTCACCAGCTAAGGCCCACTGAGAAAGCCAAAGATTGCAAAAGTAGCACCTTCCCGAAAGCCATGGGGGGGGGGGGGGGTGACGCAGACTTTCCTTGTCGCACCGAACACTGCCATCACTTGCACAGGCGGCGCGATTAATTTCGCAGACGCCGCAGCTCGGCGGGCGAAGCCCCACGCGTGGCCCGCACATCCCCCATCGCTCTCCGGCGCGTCTCTCTCGCGATCCGCGTCTCTCTCGTGATCAGCGTCCACACGCCGCCGCTGCTGCTGCTGCCCGCGACGTCCGCTTTGCTCGTGGCCGTCGCGCGGTCCGTGTCGGGCGTGACGACGCCTGCCCTGGAATGTGCCGCACGTGCGGTGGGGGCTTGGAGTCGGCGATGCGGAAAGATCCCTTCATGTATCGCTCTCTCGCGAGCACGCACGCACACACACACCAAGCCATCGAGTGGGAGAGCCGCGCCAAGTCCATCACGAGTCCACACGGCTCAAGTGCGAAGGCGACGGACTCACTTTGTGGGAGTCTCCGCCCAGATTGTCTTGCGTGGGCAGTCCGCAAGAGTGCGTTTGCTGCTGTTGCCGGCACCGGAGTTACCTGTTCCGCAGCTTGCCTGCTCACTTGCGCGCTGGAACAGCCACCACCCTCTCTGCTGCGGCTCCCAGCGGAGCCCGTGTGGAGCTCGTTGTGGCTTTGCGCTGCCCCCCGTCGCGCTTGTGGTCGTTGCGATTTGGGCATCGGGAGGTCGGAAACTCCGTGAGCATCGTCTGCAGCTGCCGCGGATCAGCAAGACCCCCGCGCAAAACAAGAAGCGAAGGAGCGGGCGACGAGGGTTGATCTTCGAAGCGTGATTGCGGTTGCCGCGTGCGCCTGAACTCGTCCGTGGACATTGAGAACAGGGGGGGTGGGGAGGGTGTTTATTGTAAGCAGAGGGAAGTCGTCTGCCTCTTCTCGCCGAGAGCATCCAAGCAGTCGCGTTTCGGCGAGAGAAGTTATTCTTGCTGCAGCCAGAGTGGACTTGGCTCCTGCCGGCCCTCCCTCCCTCCACACCGGCATGCACGCGAGATGAAAGGTAATGACACGTGCGAGGAGTCTCACAGCCACAGCCGTCGGGAGTAGGTAGGTGGGGGGGTTGTGGGGGGGTCTCCGGCTGAACGTTGTCGCCACGTGAAGTCCAGAGGACGCAACGACTTCACGGAATAGCGACGGTCTGGAAGAAATCGATTTTCGTTTGCCTGTGATGTTGTGGTGGTACAGAGTAATATACTCTACCAGATATTAGTGGGATTAAGGAGTGCGCTTTATTGCAGTTGCGGCATGCAAGTTACTGCACGTTGTGATACGTTCATAATCCCCCCAAAAATGCAAATGATAATTTACTTACCCGTCGTCAATCGGCGAACCGAAGGCCTCACGCCCTCGTTGTTAACGACACACAATGCCTTGGGGGGTTTGTTTGACCATACTTCACCAGCGCTGGTCTGTGCGAGTTTGCGAAGCCGTGGGAGCGGTGGTGCAAGCAGACAGAATGAGCGTTGTGCCGTTTGCAATGTGGCAGCTGAACACGGCGTTGAGACGACACGTCCAGCCGTGTAGATGTAGGAGCATTCTAGACTTGAAGTTTTCGTGACTGCAAGGATTCATATTCTTAGGTTTTTTTCGGTAAAGTCACGTAGGTAAAAATTTAAAATTAAAATTAATAAAGTAAAATAAAAATACAAATCACGACGTTTCGGAGGCAACACAAGCTTCCGTATTCAGGTGCTGTATCACTTGATGCAGCAGTTGTTGTGACGGTTCCACCTGAAGACGGAAGCTTGTGTTGCCTTCGAAACGTCGTGATTTTTAATTTACTTTTATGAATTTTAATTTTATTTTTTTACCTACGTGACTTTCCCGAAAAAACCTAAGAATAAGATGTAGGAGCAGTTTAGATGTTGCTGTTGTAGTCGTCATTAATACTTTACACACACACAGCAACACACTTGCAAAGAGCCATTGGAGAGATGCGTACTTGGAATAACACAGATAGGAAGAGGATTACGTGAATTGGAGAAGGTACATCCAGTGGGAGACATTAAATTTGGGACGCTTTAATCGCAACATTTAAAACATTAAATATCATCATATTCATTGTATTAAGGGGAATCCTCAAGTGTGTTGATATCTTTAGAATTGACATCTTTCAAATAGATCGAAGCAGGTATGATAGAATAATACAAGTGGAGTAATTATATCAATATTATTTTTCATCTGTATATAGATGATTTCGCTTAGGAAACGAAAAGTTTTGAGGTGAGGTAGGTTCCAGATGTCACACGCAAACACCACACTGTCCGGCTACAGTGTGAAATGCGGAAAGTGGCCAGAGCAGATGGAACAATCGTGGACATTATCAAAGAAGTGGGACCAGCTTGTCCAGCTGCTGGATCACAGATATAATCGACCCTATATTCTTGGTTCTTTCGGTAGTCACGTAAATATATATTTGTATAATTAAATGGAATTAACATTTTTATTGTGGGTTTTTTGCTTTTATTATTTTCAATTTTTTGTATTTTTATTTTATTATTTTTCTGTAATAATTTTTTTTTAGTTTTCTATTTACGTGACTTTACCAAAAGAACCAAGAAAATGAATTCCTGCAGTCACGAAAGTTTTATGTCAATATATACTCGACCCTAATTACTGTATTAAACGTTTACCCAGAAATTAAACAACCTCAATCAGAAATGTACATAGTTAAAAAATAATAATTAACAATTCCACAGCCATTTCATGCTAAATGTTTGTTCGTTTTCTTTCGCGAGGTCACATTCTCGAGTTTGCATCTCTAAGTTGTAAACATTGGCCCTGCCTGTGTAACACAATCACAAAGCAAAGAGAACGTGCGCCTGGCATTTCCATGTCTGACTCAGGCATAATGGACAATTATTAACCTCTGAGCTATGTCTGGGCGCGCCCAATATCGTTGTTGGAAACTGAAATGACAAACGCAGGTAGCTGGGAGAGGTGGCAAGGGCTGGCCATGCCCACACAGTTCGAGAAAAAGAAACGCACCATTGTGGTGATGCTGTCGTCTTTGCTGCACCGCCAGCAAAAACGACGCGAACATTCAACACATTCGTCAATAAGCACCGTGGCCTTAAAAGGATTAAAAAAAACATTGCATGCACTGTGTTGAACTTTTATCGCACCGTACGCAGACAACCGCGCTAATCGGAGGTGCGGGGGAAGGACAACAAACTAAACACAAAAAATCAGTTCTAAATAAATTCGTTTTCAATCCATATTTAAAAGTGCATAGCCCCAGTGACGTCCTAATATCGGAAGGAAAGAGCGTTTTCTGAATTGGTATTCCACAACAACATTCTTTGCGAGATCCTCCTAATAAGACCCAGTGAGGCTTTTCCTGAGTCGGCAAGTGCAGTATTCACAATAAAGGTTTCTGGGTTAATGCGTCGTAACCCTCCACCACCCGACGCAGCCAGGAAGGTTTGTCACGTGAACAACACGCCAATTAGTGACTACTGTTTCCTTTGAAGGCAGCCTTTTTTGACGAAGGTGTTGAGTTTTGTTGTTGTTATACACACGACAGAGCAGTGTAGGATGACTGCGAGCGTGGTTCTGTAGTGGAGTGAGCAGGAGCCAGGGCGTAGAGTCGCTCAATCACTTCTGCCATTCAGTAAAAGCGTTGCAGTGCACGCTAATGATGCACAGGCAGTGGTGGACTCAGCTAGTGCGGGGCCTGTAGCATCTGTTGTTATGAAGGAGCCCTAAATAAAAAAAAACACGTAAATATTAAAACACACATTTTTAACTTGCATAGTAAAGTAATTGTATTTTTTCATATGCTTAACAGCCAGATAATACGACAAATCGCTAACCTTAAACACCCAGTCGTTCATAAAAGTTGAAGACAGTATAGTACTATAGTAATAGAGCAAGTGCAGAATCACTGAGCTGGAATTGATGGCTTGAAAGCATTTAGCGCGGGGTCCTTGAAAGTGCGGGGCCTGTAGCACGTGTAACTACTTTTGCTAGTAGGATAATCTGGCACTGTGCTCAGGTGACGGCTTGTGGGCTGCAAGGTTGAGGTCACAAAATCGGCCCCGTGATGCCCCCTTTGCAGGTGGATTTATCGTGTCACTGGAACGTGACGCCAGTGATTTCTTGAGTAGAGGCCCAAAGGTGCGTAGAGACCCATAGACTCGCACCAAGACTCAAAAGACTCGCGCAGAGACCCGCAGATTTTCACAGACCCATACACACGTAGAGGTACTGCACATATACCCACATAGGGGTACGTAGATCCACATAGATATCCATAGGCCCACATAGAGACCCACTGAGAAACTGACTTCATTATCAGTGCTTTTTCCACCGGACGAAGCAGCTCACAGCCGACGCAGCTTCCCAGGCGGGAGCCCAGCACCGGTGCGGTAATATCGACATTATCCAAACGATCATTATGTTGAACGATCATCATCGACCATCACTACAGTCGTCAAGAAATCTGCTTCCACCAGGCCTCCTCAACTTGGAGCCACAAGCCGCCGCTGCCCGCGCCTGAGTTGGCATTCGCGCCTGAGGGTCGTCCCACTTGCTGGGAAGCCATCAGCGGCCCTGTTACAGATAGACTCACCACCAGGGGCCCTGTTACAGATAGACTCACCACCAGGGGCCCTGTTACAGATAGACTCACCACCAGGGGCCCTGTTACAGATAGACTCACCACCAGGGCCCTGTTACAGATAGACTCACCACCAGGGGCCCTGTTACAGATAGACTCACCACCAGGGGCCCTGTTACAGATAGACTCACCACCAGGGGCCCTGTTACAGATAGACTCACCACCAGGGGCCCTGTTACAGATAGACTCACCACCAGGGGCCCTGTTACAGATAGACTCACCACCAGGGGCCCTGTTACAGATAGACTCACCACCAGGGGCCCTGTTACAGATAGACTCACCACCAGCCAGAGGTGGGACAAAGTCATTGTTATGCAAGTCCAAGTCGAGTCGCAAGTCATCAAATTCATGACTCGAGTCTGACTCGAGTCCAAGTCACATGACTCGAGTCCACATCTCATAGGTGGGACAAAGTCATTGTTATGCAAGTCCAAGTCGAGTCGCAAGTCATCAAATTCATGACTCGAGTCTGACTCGAGTCCAAGTCACATGACTCGAGTCCACACCTCTGCCACCAGCACAGGAAGGTGGAATTTCCACCGCTGACTCTGGGTAGCCAACAGAGATGCACCACCACCGCGTGCTTAATTGAGAGTGGAGACACAAACACTATTAAGTATTTACACATAACTTGCAAGTATGTGACCTGCACAGTCAGCCCAGCAGGTTGAGCATTCCAGTTGGAGCTGGTGCTTCAGTGGGTGTATGCCTCACAGCTGCCCGATGTGCTTGTGGGTTGTGTCGCGTGTCGTTCGGCGTGACGTCTTGACGTTTTGCTCCACCTGCTGTGAGCGTCTTCAGGAAAAATTCAGTTCCTGGAGGAAGAGACCAGTCCCTGGACAAGGTCCCAGCACGTGCAGTGAACTGTCAGACCCCGCGCCGGGCGATGTGCAGTTCAAGCCGGACGCACAGGTGTTTGCCATGTGTTGCCAGACGATGGAACGTACGGTCACGTGTGTGTGTGTGTGTGTCCCCCCCCCTCTTCCCATATCCCACGCAGCTCGCGAGTCTCGGAGTGCCGTGCCCTGCCCCAGGGATGTCTGAGGCCACGGAAGATATCGGCACCGATGCGGTGTTGGAGGAGCAGCTGAATGGATTGTCTTTGTGTCGCGAGGTAATTGCGTGCCAACTCTCATCTTCTGCAGACCAACAGGCTCCTCGGGCAATCGCTCAAAGCAGCACGACGGCGGTGGCTGCTGCCTCCACAGCTGCTGCAGCTCCACATCGAGCACCCCCGCTTCGTATTGACGTTTCCCCCGATGCTCGTCTCTTGCCGCGCCCTTCTTGATATTCTCAACCAGCAGCATGGAGGGAAGGGGGCACCGAGACCACCGTCGAGTCCGCTCAGCGGCCCCTCGTCGACAGTGTGCTGCGACCGCACGGTCTGAGCACATCCACAAAAGCGAGTTGGTTGTGGTTCACGTTGGCCCCGGGTGCTCTACACGCACCCTGGCCGCTACGGAACCTGTTGAGCAGGGGCCCATGACCGCAGTGGCATCGTATGCGTGGCGTCATAACTAACCAAGGTCATTCCACTGCTGGATGAAGGCATCTCTATGCTATCGGCATTCCCTACAGTCAGGAAATGCAATAATCCCATCCAGCTGCTGCACATGAGTTTATTTCATCACTCAATCTCTCCGGCGAACGCTAACTTCGGGCGTGCTGTCTCCTTTGGCTGCCACTCCCACATCCCGCGACGTATCCTGCCCAAGGCCAGTTCATTGTCTCAGCAGGGCACGATGATCTATTCAAGTGGCGTCGTTCTCATGTGTTCCTATTTCTGTCTCTCGGTGTAATTCCGAGCGTGCATCTCTCCACGCTTTGCGTAGTTTCACCTCTTGTTTCACATTCTTTCAATCAACGTCCAAGATTCTGATCCGCGTTCATACGTGACAGCGGGTAATACACACGGCTTGTTGACGTGATCATTATGAACACACCGGGACCAGCGTGTCCTCGGGACAGGGCGATTGTTTTTCTCGACTACAATCGGGGAAGCTGCCGTGGTGTAATGGATAGCACGCAATTCTGAAGTCGCCGTTTGGATCTCCTGGTGCAGCAGTTGGGACAATGGGACGTGTTTATTAAATCACCGGCCCACCGTCACCCAGCAGGATAAATAGGTACAACCATAGTCGATTGGTAGGTAGGTAGGTCACGTGTGGTGGGGTAAAGTGTGGGTACACCCACCTCGTCCAAGACGTCCGGTCAGCGTGGAGGAGTAGACCTCATTCACTGTCGAGGGACTCACTCAGCCCCCCTTCCACTAGCAGCGGAGCGCAGGCCTGCACCTTTACCTTCACCCTCTGAGGCAAGCATCACAGTTGCCGCAGCCTGACTTCACAAAGTAAAAGTCGCGTGTAATTCATATATATGCTTTACCACTTAAATTCTTTAAAAGACAGTGACACCCGCATACCAACACTCCTGTTTATATAATCTGTTTACCGCTTGAGAGCACTTGCGGTATGTAGGCAGCATTTGTTCTGGATTGCCTCATTTTACTGCCAAATGTCTTGATATTGTGCGCATCAAAGATAGCAGAGATTGCATAGCAGAGCGTGATGTTTGGCATGGTGGGTTTATGATCCCCTTTCCAGGCAGTGAATGTTAGTCATCCTCATCTATCATCATCTCTCCCATTGCCGCAGTGGTCCAGGGGGCGCCACTGATACCTCGACTCTCAACTCTCTCCGCTATTTCCCATCTGCCTGCCAATGTGAATGTTCCATCACGTAGATGGAAAAAAAATCTAAATTAAAAGCAAAAAACCCACGACGGTTCGATCTCAACACAAGCGGTCTTCTTCCCTCCCCCTCCCCCCTCTTTTCTCTCCACCTGAAGAAGACCGCTTGCGTTGCGATCGAAACGTCATGATTTTTTGCTTCTAATTTCGATTTTTCTTTTCTATCTACGTGACTTTACCAAAAGAACCAAGAATATGAATTCCTGCAGTCACGAAAGTTTTGAGTCTAAACCCCTCCTATGAGTAACGCACACGGCGATTCCCTGCGCCTACGACCATCGGGGCAATGCTCATCTCCCGTGTACAGTCCGAAGCCAGCGGTGGAAATTCCACATTCCTCTGGCGAGTCTAGTCAAAAGGCCACCACCGTTGAATTCCTCACAAGGAGGTATAGTCATTTTACCGACCCCAGAGGAATGATTGGCTGAGTCCAACACCCAACCAGGTTTTGAACCCACAAGCCTTCCGATTGCGAGCCGCTTGCTCGACTGCCGAGCCACCTGGTCAGATAAGTGACCCCTATTACCCACATTCTTTTGTTATTGGTGGCCCATAATTGGGTAATTTTGCACGATTATCCATGGTTGAGAGGCGTTGCTTCTATCTCCATTTCCTGCGACTTAGAAGTGGCTGCCCAGCGTGCAAACGTATTCCTATTATTTGCAATATTTACACGGGCAATGAGAATCACGTGGCTAATTCATACCATTAGCGTGTAGCCAAAGCCTCGGACAACATTATCAGGAACGTGTCCTAGCTGATTGGATCTCGGAAGCGAAGCAACGTGGATGCGAGCCTCGATTGTGCTTGAATGAGTGACCACCATGCATGGCAGGTTGCCAGAGATGACTGCAGGGCTATTTTGAGTGCACCAGTGGCAATGCAGCAACATCCATTGGTCTAATGTCCCTCTGTGCTCCCGGGTTGCATATTCTCCCTGCCTTCACCAACTCGCTGTGCCCAGCATGGTGAAGTATGGTCGAGCACAGTAGTCCCTTGGTTAACGTTTTACATCCGTTCCACGAAAACTACTGTTAATTGAAATAACTGTAAATGGAATTCACTTATAAGTTTAAAAATAAGTAAAACATAATTGAGAGCTGTTTCCACTGCCAAAACAGAAAACGTTATGTCAACAAAGCCAGTCGAGGTCTAAACGGATTGGCCAAATTAGCGCCCGCGTGCATATAATGTAAACATACCGCTAATCGAAATTTTAACGTTCGCCGAAACCATGTGGGTCCTATGGGAGGCGAAACGTTAACCGAAAAACCGTTAACCGATGTCACTGCTAACCGAGAGACTGCAGTAAGTCTAACGACAGGCAAGGCATGGGGGGGGGGGGGGGGGAAGGCCTTTATCATGCCGCGTATTGACAAATATGCTGCACATGTAAATGTGCGTTGTTGTAAAGTCTTACCTGGTTAATAATCAAAACCATACCAACGCTGAGTGACTTGGTGGGGCTTGCCCACCCTAAGCCATTCTGCACACTGTGTCGCCCCCCCCCCCCCCCTGCGTGTGGCTTTGTGTGGTTAACTCGCGCCGCTGTCCCCTGTTTGCCGGTGCAGCTTCGACAGCATGGGGAAGCCGAGGGGGCCCGGGAGGAGATGGGAGATGCAGCGGAAGAGATCGACAGCCCTGCTCCTTCTGCAGGTGAGGTCTCTCAATGGTTGCTCAAAATGGAGCGGTGTGTGGATTTTTGGGCGGCTGTGCGAGTCTGAGAAGAGGTGGAATGATGTGGTATGAGAGGATATGGAGCTGAGTTGACCTGCCAATAACTGGTACCAGCGGTGTCAAGATCGGCCTCTTTGGAGGAGGCTCGTGAAGGACGCTACTGGGCAGTTGGATGCAGACGCCCTCCAGAGGAGCGACGCTCGCAACAACGAGTGGAGCGCCGGGCGGCTAAAACACAGAGAAAGTTGGCACAGTAGGGGGAACAACAGGTGGTGCATCGGCCAGTCTTCTCAGTCAAATCAGTCAGTCAACCCGTGGCACCTGGGTCTGTCTCGTAACCTCCTGCCAACGGGCGATCGATGCTTCACATGACTTTAAAGTTCACATAGCCTGGCACAAGCGCCGTGGTGACGTTACCACCACTTAGTGTTGAATGGTGGCTGTTGTTGTTGTGGGGTCAATGAGGAATGGTGGTCGTACGTATGTTGAACTTCTCTTTCGCACAGTACGTCGCTAACCGTGATCATCAGAGGTGCGGTGGAAGAACAACAGTACTAAACACAAAACGCAGTTTTAAAGAAATGAGTTTTCAATCTGAATTTTAAAGTGCATAGCTCCAGTGGCTTCCTAGTGTCGTGGTTAGAGGACTGCGCTATGAAGCCGGTGACCGGAGTTCGATTTTCGCTCATGGCCAACATCGGTGACAAATTTTTGAGCTGGTCCTGCGCCGTCCCGAGGTTGATTCAGCCTTAAACAAGGACTCGGTGTGTGTAAATATCAGCACTGTTGAGACAAAGGTGGCCGGGCATGGTGTTGGCCACCCATCCCCTCGTGTACCGTGCCGGCCTTCGTAGGTGCTCGCTCGCAGCAGTTGCCCCCAACAGTCTATTTGGGCTGTAAGGAGATCCTTGTCTTTTTTGGGTGCAAGAATTCTGCTGTGAGGTCAGGTTGTCACTGCCTGTTACTCAGCACGACGTCTGACGTTTCGATGCACGTGTCGGGCGGCATCTTAATCGTGCCGTCAATGTGTGGGCACAACGTGAACGCACAGAAACCGAGGCAGTAGCTTCGAGCGCCTCGCGCTACTTTCCCGCGACCATTGTAAATGTGGCTTGGCGGCACGGCGATCAGCTCGGGATGAGTGGATCAGGTTGCCGAGTTGCGTGTGGCCGTGCTGCCATGAGCCGCGAGGCGCACCCCATGGGGGTCAGATCCATTCTCCCATCCCCCTTCTCCTGTACGCTTCACGGCTGGGGAGAAATAATTGAAAACATTTTCAAATTACTTTTCATGCAAGGTTGGATTAGGTCAGATCACCCCCAAGCTTACGTTTATTATTATTATTTAAAAAAATGTTGCTACCTGTATTTTCAATTTGAAGCAACGTACCACTCTCCGTGGGGTGGGTGATTGCACTGAGCACCATTGAGTTCGTCTGTTGAGTAAGCGGACGTGGACAATGAGGTGGGGCGACGCGTGGCTTTGTGGTGGACTGCAGCCGCTGAGTGGCGTCACAAAGGACGCGGAGGGTCGAAGCGAAATCTAAAGTTACGCTGGCACAGCGCTGGCATTCCTGGCTGTCGCCCGCAGCCGTCTCCCCCCCCCACTCCCCACCACCGCCGTACCGTCATTCATATTTTATTTCGGTCATCGTAAATGTTTAATGTCAGCTTTTGTGGAGGACTCGTCTTGCGCGCTGCAGGCCCTTCGTGATTTGAAACTGGAAACGCTGACGTTGATTGGCCGTGCCCTGTGACTTGGAGGGCCCCATATGGAATGATCGGATTGTGGAATGCTTCGCCGGACGGCGTTTGGGTCACGGAATCAAAGTGAGTAAACGGAAAACCCGAAGTCCCGAGCCCGGCTGATGAGCACCGCTTCAATGCTGATTTGAGCAGGAAATGACTTTGACGGCGTATTGCATATCATTGCAGTACGCCAAGAGCCGTCGCTAGTATCCCATTGCCTGACAAAATCGGAAATCTGACCCCTCGCATAAAAACCGCCATTGGACGCTGCACCACCTCCTATTATCAGGAGCCACCATGACCACGGTTCAGCGTTGCCGGCATGATGGTATTATTTACAGACGCAGGCTGACAATGGGCTCGTTTTGCTGACAGCAGCGCTGTTTAATGGACATCATTTGAACGGCCCGGATTGCGGGAGAGGCGATGGGGGTTGGCGTGGTGTGGTACAAGGGCTGCTCGTGCCCCGTTGGGGAGTGGGGAATCACTCTGAGAGGGGGGGCGGGGGGGAGCACTATTGTCAATAAAAACAATTTGGAGTGAAATTTACGAACGCTCGTGAATGTACCGAGCACGGACCGTTGATCTGAGCTGTAGATCTCCGTTGTTGCCGTAGCAAACAAGAACATAATGTGACGAGCAGAGCGAGTGAAAGTTACACCTTCCCATGCCGTTATTGTTATTATTACGTTTTTGTTCATCATCATCATCCGTGCTCAGTCCACTGCTGGATGAAGGCCTCCTCCTCATGGCCACGTGATGCGACGGTCCATATAGCCACGCTCCACTTGAGAACCGATATCGCCGCTCTGTCCGCACGTCGGATGCTCTCTCAGACGCTCCGACGTAAGCCTTGGACGTCGACCCTGTCTATCGGCGAGTCCTCTCGCAAGCCCCCACTTCTGTTTTCTTAACGTTCAGTACGATGTTACCATCATGGTTGCTGTGGGCAAATGTGTTCATGAACCCATCTGTGCTGGACTTTTCAGCATTGTCCTCTCGTATGCCCATTGGGCTTTTTTTTGGCACTCCAGTTTCCTTGAACACACTCGTTGTTATGGGATTGGCCAAATCCTACCGACTGAAGGGGTTATCTGCCGATTATTTTCCCTCCTTTTACCGCGTAACAATTTAGCAAATCTCAACTCGCATCGGGTTTTCGCTATTTCAGTGTTTGCTTAGAAAATCAGTCCCCGGTGTCTGGGGTTAAACATCAGTAGCATAACCGCAATGATTGGGTGTGGAAAGTATGCCAAACGGCCCAATGCAGGACCCTCTTGGAGATAATCTTGAGACTCATTCAGTCCGTTCAGGGTAAAGGGCATTAAATAAGAATAGACCACCATTGGAAGCTTTTTTGCCAGTAGCAAAATATCATAATTGTTTTTTTACCCTTTTATCTGGCAACAAAACTGACACCTTTTTTTTTACAATGAGTCATGTTTGCATTGACCACAATACCTGCAGTCGGAATGCAAACAAAAAACACAACTCTGATCATGTATGCACTGTCCTTGAAATTCATTGGTCCACACCCGAGACAACTTTTCTTCGAGCCTAGTCTCACATGGTCTTGGACCAGACGACGCCAAAAGGCGCACGCCTGTGAGACTCGGCTCTAAGAAAATCTGTCTCGGGTGTGGACCAATTAATTTCAAGGACAGTGCATACATTATCAAGAGTTGTGTTTTTTTTGTTTGCATTCCGACCGCAGATATTGTGGTCAATGCAAACATGACTCCTTGTAAAAAAAAGGTGTCAGTTTTGTTGCCAGATAAAAGGGTAAAAAAACAATTATCAAGAATAGACCAAACATACCCTTGCCAGGACTCTCCTGAAAACTGCTCTTGAGACTCCATTAGTTGTGCCTGGGTAAATGATGAATGGCATCGTTATTTATTGCTGCTGCTGGGGCCATGCCCCTTTGGTCAGGGCAGCGCAACGCACTGTCAGGAATTCCGAGGCCTATTCCGCAGTGGGATGACTCTGCTTGCGTCAGCATTTCCCGTGCCGTTGACGTGTTTATCAGGGGCTGGGCGGCTACGGTTGCCCTGCTGTGCAAGCAATGTGGGTGCGAGGACTGTGGGACTTGATATGTTTTGGCTTTTCCAAAACGAAACTGGAAGCTACCTGCTAAACTACTTCGAGACCTACGCCACCTCCACCAGGCTACCTGAATGCAAAGAACATATGCGGTTACTAAATATATACGTAGCGTAGATGCAAATTGTCAACGAAAAGAGCCTATGCGTATTAAAAAAACACTAATATTAACTATTTTAAAAGAAGCAGATGGCGCGTAAGAGATATTTGCATAAGATGAAAAAAAATACTTTTCTCATGCAATAATTATTTGCTGCAATGGGAAAAGGTTTTACTGTATTAGTAAGGTGGTTGATGGTGATTCTGATTCGCATTTTCACTGAAAAGAAAATGGGAGCAGAGGTCACCTATCCCCATCACAAATTGATAAATACTGCCACCAGAAAATGACAAAGGGTCTTCAGAAGACCCCAATGCTCAATCGATAGACACGTGCACCAATAACTTCTTACAACGTGCGCCGAGATATGTAGATTCACTTTCAGCTTTGGTATGTGTTGTGTTAAAAACGAGTGCTCGGAATTTTAATTGAAGATAAAGTCAAATAGGGAGGCTGCCCATGGCAACGCAGTGGGAAGAGCTGAATGCCGTTTGTTACACTGGCAAGTGCAGATGCTTGACGAGCTTAGCTCTCATTGTTAATAACCTGACTTCACCAATAAAGATGCTGCAGGAGATTGGTATAGAGATCCCGTTGCACAATTGAATAGATCTAGTAGCTACTGGCGAAATCGAGGGTTGACCATGGAGTGAAAACACAGAGAGGACAGCGGGTTCTGCACCACTATCGCTGATGCTATTCCTTCTCTTGGGATCCACCAGACTTTGTCAAAAATCATAATGTGCATTTGTCCCCCCCCCCCCCTCCGGGGGTACTGACCACCCTCTCTCTCTGGCTCGTGGACTAATAGGGGTGAACCAAATAGCATCTCAAATTCGAATGCTGATAAACACAACAAATCCGATGACCATTGGCAAAGCAAATGACTGCCTCTCTCCCATCCCTCTCCTGTCGCTGCCTCACTGCTCTCACCTGACTACATCTCTGTCTCATCTGGAGCATTCTCTTCTCTCATCTCCCAAATCTATCGATATCTCTTCTGTCATCTGACGAGGATTTTTCATGCATTGAAAGAGGTGGTCGGTGGGGGGGAGCAAAGATGATTTCTGCTTGGGTGTGCCCCAATTGGGCCCGCACCCCCACCCCCACCACGACCCCCACCACGACCACCACCACGACCACCACCACTGTGCGTGCCGGACGCTGCGTTGGTTTAGCGACGAGGGACACGCCGGGCTGCGGCGCGTGTCTCGTGAATGCTCCGTCTCTTTAACAGGGACACGCGCCAACGGATTTACCCGAAAGCAAAAATGCCATAAAATGTAAGAGTGTTATTTTAATTTAGTTTGTTTCGCGGTCAATCGACAGTGTCCGAGTGCGCACTCCATCATCGTTAGGAGTGCAGTATTGGATTAATTTAAAGCACCATATGCCGCGTAATTGGAAAAAGTGCTGACGATGCAGAGAAAAATCCGACGCCGGTAAATGCGCGCTCGGCCCGTCGCCATCTCTGCTGTGTCCGTCCCACTGCCGGGCGGTGGCGCAGCGTACGGCGCACGGCCCCGCCGTTACAGCGGCGTCGTAATCCGGAGGAAATCCGATAGAGGAACATGGGGAGGCGCTCTCCAAATGACAGCGCCGAACGAACACGCGCACGCACGCACACGCGCGCGCACGCACCCGCGCACGCACGCACCCGCGCACGCACGAACGCACACGGCCCACCATCGGCCCACTCGCTCTGGCTCGGTTTCGGTATTCCACAAACGCCACTCATTGTCGCCGCGCACATGAAGACACTTGTCTTCCGTGCGCCACGTGCCACCCCGGATGCGCCGCTTGTTGTCGGGGGCTTTGTTTAAATGTTCCGAACCATGACCGACACGACGTGGAGAACGCCTTCTTCGCCCAGCAGCGGCTGACAAAGAGCTGTACGTCGTTATGTTTCATTATTATTCCGCACGACCCTCTCTGTGACGGCGCGGCTTAAACATTCTGCGCGTCAGCCAAGGCGCGGCTTTGGATTTTGAGACGGAGCGAAAACCAGCGGCCAATTTGCATACGATTACAGGCGGTGCTGTGCGACATTTATCAGTCCCGCTACGCGTGAAAAATTCGCTCCCTTGACCGTTGTGTTTTTGTCTCGTGCATGGGAGTGCTGTTAACACAGCCCGCTGCAGGCAAACTCCCACAACGATTGCTAAGAATCACAAGTCACCGAATTGGCCGATGGATGTGTCGACACACATCGTCGATTGTAAATGTTGTGGCTTTGCTCTCTTGACGAAAGGGGCCCTACATTATTGTTATTATTGAAGCCAGTAGAGAAAGCCTCCTTGCCATGCAACATGAAAATAAGAGGCGGCTGTCATTGCTATCATACTCCGCTCACGATACTCCGGGCACTGAACGTGATCTGCTTTTAAGGCAATAAAATGTACTGTGCGGTTTACTTTATTATTCACGATTTTCCGGCGAAATTGTTTATTTAATAGGAGCACGAATTGAAAAGTTAGAGCGATTTTAAATGAACCGTGGAGTCTGTCTTCTGTATTGGGTACTCCCATCTCCTCGCTGTCGCTATCTGTGACGCAAATGTCCTCCGCCAATTCAATGCAACGTTTCTTTGTTGTACGGAAAATCCCGTGTAGCCAGTTACCCAGCTAGTTTCGGTTACAATGGGCAGCAGCAGCCACGAACAACAGAGTTGCCGTTGGGGTAGACAGGAGCCCAGCCAGCATGCAGCCAGGAAACTCGAGGCGTGGATTATTTTTGGTAGCCGTATGAGCATTGTAATTGATAGCTCAACATGAAATCAATCCAAGACAATTTTAATTCCACACAAGCGGCTGGGACGCACCGTGGCGGCGTGGGCGATGAGCGTGAATTGGGGGCGCAAGGCGGCTCCTCCTCCTGCTGCTGCTGCTCCCCCCATAGACGCTGACCTACATTCCCCAGCAGCCCCCACTCCCCCCCCCCCACGGACCCCAGCGAGAACGCAGTCGACACACGCGGCTGAGACATGGGCAGCGAGCGGCGGCAGGCACTGCTGCCCCCGTGCCGTCTGCTCGTGGCGGGCAGCCTGACCACGGCATGGGAGGTATATTGGCGGTGTGTGTTTGTGTCTCTCCGCGACCTTCTGCGTGATGGGTGTATTGTTGGTGATGATTTGGTGTGTCTGGTGGTGATAATGGTATGGTGGTGATGAGTACGTGATTGGTAATGATGGTGATATGATGGTGATATGATGCTGATGACTATTGTGATGATGAGTGCAGTGATAATTATGAGTGCTGTGATGATGATGATTATATGATGGTGATGAGTGGTATGTGATGATGAGTGTTGTGATTGTGTGGGGTTACATGATGTCAATTTTATGATGGTGATAAGTGTTATGAGGATGATATTATAATGATGAATATACTGTAGGTGATGAATTGGTGTGGTGATGATTATGGTGAGTGTTGTGTTGATTGAGATATGGTGGTGATGAGTACGTGATTGAAGATGATCGTGATATGCTGCTGATGACTAATTGTGATGATGAGTGCAGTGATCATTATGAGTGCTGTGATACTGATGATTAAATGATGGTGATGAGTGTTATGTGATGATGAGCATTCTCATTGTGTGGGGTTACATGATGCCAATTATATGATGGTGATAAGTGTGGTGACATTGATGTGTGGGAATGATGACAATATCTTGTGTGACGGTGACAGTGATATGTGGTGATTATGGGAGTGTGGCGATAATTGACTGCGGTGGTGATGACTTGCAGCGATGGTGTGTGGTGATGCTTATGACTAATAACATACTGTGTGTTGATAATTGTCATTTGTGATGTTCATGAGTACAGCCTTTGTGATGATCATACGCAGTGTGAACGATTTATGATAATAGAGTGCGTGATGATGACCGTAACAACTTTTTGTCGTGTTTATGATGAACGTCGATGAGTGCGGTTATGATGATGATGACGATACGCTGCGTGATGACACTGGTACTTTGAACATGTCAACTGGCGCGTGGTTTTGTACAACATTGACCGGGCTGCCATCGGAGTGGCCACGCGCGGGGAAGCTCTCTCTGCGCCCCGCGTTCCGTGCGCCTCGTCACGAACACCGTGTCGATTCGGGCTGCAGGGTGGCGCAGTGGTGACACTCGCCCCTCGCAGCAAGAAGAGCCTGGGTTCGATTCCCGACTCGGGCACCGATCTGTTGTCGAGTTTGTATGCCGCCCTCGGACCTGTTCCGCAGACTGTGTGTGGGAGTGTTTGGAGTTTGTAAGTTCTCCCCTGTTTAGCACGATTATCTTTGGGATTCTCCAGTTTCCTCCCATAGCTAAAAAGAAACCCGACCAATGCACCGTAACTGGTATTGGCTAAAACATCCCCAATGCTGAAAAAATTCCTGCAAACTTACTCGTAGACGATTCCACACGGCAACATGGCTTCCTAGCGTGGAAACTTGGCAGGACCCTCCTGAATGAAAAGTCTTGAGACTCATCTGGGCTTTGTTGTGTGAACAAGCGTAACGATATTCACGTTATTCTAATTCCATTTCTTAGCATGTCCCAGCTGTACAACTTTAATTGCCGTTGCTGTCTGTCACCGCCACCTTAATGGCATCTCCACCGTGAGATGTGAAATGCAGTGTGCCCGCGGGCCTCCGTGCCCCTGCAACACAGCGGTCAGCGCTGGGTGTTGCCCAGGGCCAAGCCCCCACGCATTAGCATTTGTAAGGCCAATAATCCGCTAATCCCCTCGCGTCTCTTTATTTTTAGTTTTGTTTTTCCGCCGATGTCGAGATTTCCCGGGTAATCTGCGGCGGCCAGAGATGGGGGTCGCGCCGGAGACGAGTGTGGAATATGTGCCCCCCTCTGGGGTGGCTTTTGAAGACATTTCCACCTCGCGTAGAGGGGGAGCCTCCGTGGTGCAATGGTTGGTGCACGGGACGTGCAATTCGGAGGTCGCCGATTCTGATCGATATCCCGGTTTCAGCTGTTGAAACACTCGGGGCAAGGTTGCTACCCGCTCCCCGCCCCCCGCCCCCATCGCCTCCGTCTACCCAGCAGCATAAATCGTTCCACTACAGTTGGTCGATGGGTAGGTCGCGTGTGGTCGGGTAAAATGTGGGTACTTCCGCCTCTTGCAATGTGCCTCGCCAGAGGGGCAAGAGGGCCTCTGTGAACCTGCCCCAAGTGGAGGCCCTTCCGCCAGCAGTGGCGTGAGCAGGAAACTGCAGGGCTGCGCCTTGACCCTCTGTCCTTGCTTATGCGGAGTGACAACCGCCCTGTCGAGCTGACCACATCTCCGCCCCTCTCCCACCCTCCCCCACCACTACCCCAGGAGTGGTTATTTATCTTCCACACGCACCGTAAATGCCACGCTTAGGTAAATGAGCAGATTTACAAGAGGGGGGAAGAGAAGTGCTGCTGGCTCGCGCAGAGCGCCATGAATCTGGCAGCACGAGTGGCAAGTAAAATATGTATTTCTCTGCATATCTGTATCTGAATCGATCCTGGGCTTCTCCCCTCCACAACTTCACCAATCCACATTGACCAACGCGGTCGAGCATGGTCCAATAACCCTCATGACCGACACGCCATGGGGAGAGGCCTTTAATTCGCCGATTGACACAAAGCACTTTAAATTAACCACCGGTGTCGTCATCGATGTCATGTTATCCAGCCGTGGATGGAGAACGGCATCTTAGTCGTGTATGCTTTATGCAATAAATAATTATAATTAGCGCGCTCAAATGCACTTTGGCGAAAGTGTGTCTCCTTGTGAACGCCACTTTTGACGTGACTCACATTGCGTTAGCAGGCGTCGTGTGGCTGTTGCTGGCTCGAGCGTCGTGCAGCAGCTAAACCTGTTTGGCAGTCGTTTGAGGACACGAAATGCAACGCGTTCATCAATAAAAACGCCGCCGCCTTAAAAAAAATAAACGTAATCGCCAACGTTGCACGCAGTGGCCAATATTCATGGCACATGATTAGCGAGGCCCGCGGACACAAGAGTTGGAGGTCACGCTACCCACCACCGTGGAGTCTGATGGGGACAGTCATCTTCTGCTGCCTGAGACTCGCCCATCCCTCCCGGCCGCCCTCCCGCATCAGATACCGCGTCCGGCCTTGCGGCTCGGATTCCTGGCGGCATTCCTGACCGGTAACAGTGGCCCGCGTTGTGAAACCTCGCGCGGCCTGCCGCCCCTTGTTTGACCCTCCGGTGTTGGGCGAGCGAGCGACCCGCCGTGCCGTGCGGGTCGCCCTGCGGGCTCGTCGATCGCACTTCTCCGCGCTGGTCGGTGCGGGTTGGTTACTAAAGGTGTGGGGAGCAGTTCAGATGTCACCCGTCACTGATTGTAGCCGCGGCTGGGAGTGAAGCTCAGGTGGCTGTTGTCGCAGCACGCTGTGCAGATGTTGTATCAATCCGCTGCTGGATGAGCACCACCTCCCCCCCCCCCCCCCCCCATGGCATGCGGGAGCTATTTTGACGATAGTTGTCCATGAGTTAGTGAGGGCGAGGATCGCAGGTGTGGGGGGCACAGCATTTCATAACTTTGGATTTTGCTGCACTTCTCTGTGCTGCGCTAAATGTAGCCCCGTGGCCTGTACCACCTGTGATGCATGGTGGCCGCCCAGGTCATGGTGACTGTTCCCATATCCAGGCGTACCACTGCTTAGCTTCCGATATTTGATGAGAATCAGTCGCATTCTTGGTGATTTGGTCATGGGTTACTTGCTAAATACGAACTGATGTCCTTTATCCAGAAACGCTTCGGCGAGTCTCACGACTCTCTCGTACGGGAGGGTCCTGCGTTGCGACGTTTGGCCAATCCAATTTTAAAAGTGATTGTCGCGTGGGATGAAACTGACGTGCCAGGAGGAAAGTCGCCAAGCGGCACTCAAAGCTCTGCACAGGCAGATTCAGTCCACTCCTCCGCGGTCGTCCCCGCATGATGCCAGCTCAGCCGGCACTAGCAGAAGAGGCAAGAGAGAGGGCCCTGTTATCTACCTTTATGGAGCGAATCTCCATAAAAACGACGCGATAAAACATTATTATTCAACTGAGGAACAGCTGACCACGCAGCCTTGCGTAAAACAACACACACTGGCGAGCGAAGATGATGAAGGCTGTTGGGATTGTTGTGGGCAGCTGCTTGGAAAGATCGTGGCCGATTGCTACTTCTGGCGCAGTCGGTTGATGTTGATGGTGGCTTTGTCGTGGGGATGGCGAAAGTGCCGGTTGTCTGCAAAACAGAATGCAATCAACATTTGTCGCTGGGGGTGGCTGCACTGCGGGCTATTTCGTCCGGGTGTGGGTGTTTGTCATTTCAGACTGCGATGAGCGCATGATGCGGTTATTGCAGTGATTACACGCGTGTGCCCACTCATTATGACGCAGCGGTGTCTGGTTTTAGCTCTCTCGCTGATCTAAACAAGGAAGACCTGGCGCGGATCATTTATAAAAGGGCGAAAAGCAGGACCCTTACAAATATCACAGGGCAACACCTCCGGCACTTATGGACAGACACAAAAGGGAAGGGGGCCTTTGCGTACTGTTTAGCGCACTGGACTTGCAATCCAGAGGTCACCGGTCCAACCTCTTTGGTGCCGCCAGGAGCCCATAGCTTAGACAGAATGCTCTTGCCAACAACACCAGTTAACCCAGCAACAGCTTTCCTTCAACAAGACTGACTGCCGATGAGACCCAGAAAGTCCCCCCCACCCCCCCCCCAAAAAAAAAACCCCACCACAATCCACACAAAGTCTGCTGGATAATATTGCTCTGTGTGGCCAGTTGGCCGATGGACACATTTATTCGTGTTATTGTTCACGTTGGAAACACGGCGTGGAGCTCTGCTCCTGGTGATTTCTCCGGCTCACTGCCGATATTCACAAACCACTTGGCCTCTTCCATTGTCTGCCAGACGGCCCCCCCCCCATTCCCCCCGCCTTGCCCCGCCCCCACTTTCCACTTCCACCCCCCGCCCTTTGTGCGAGGTGAGCGTCGCCACATTTAAACTTCCGACAGCGCGCAGCGATTTCCCTGCGCGCGAGCTCAGCTGCTTCCCCCGTCCCTCGCAGCTGCGCGAGTGGCGTTTGAGCGCAGAATCCGGGGTCCGGGATTTCCTCCCACCCCCCACCCACCCCCCACCCACCCCTCCACCTCCCCCCCTACCACCTCCCCCCCCACACATCTACCCCCCCCACACTCCCGACCCACCCCTTGTCCCATCGCGTTGACGTATTTTGCCCAGTGGGACAGCCGAGCCGTGATCGGACGGGAGGGTTGGAGTCCAAGTTCAAGTTTGTTTGTTTGTTTGGTTTCACCGGGGTGAGGACTCGACGGACCGGCATAGGAGCCTCGCTTGCAAGAGCGACCCGGGGGCGTTGGCCCGCCAGCAGGGGGCGACGATCGATGTTCAGTGGAATCCCCGAGTGAGTCACTTGAGTGGAAGAGCAGCAGCGCTCTGGCGAGAGCTGCACGCTCCGAAATCGCGTGCAATGCTCATCGGCCCCGGCCGCTTTCCAACTGTTCACGAACTCTCTCTCCCCCTCATTGCGTTTTAAAATCCACTTTGTGGCGCGTCGGAAAAGCGCGCTAATTGTCTCGCTAATTGGCTCGCCGTGAACTCTTCTCTCGCGCGCGCACGCGGCTCACACTCCTGCTGGAGACGTTGGGCGCGGAAGCTGCGAACGTCGGGCGGACGTCGAAACCAGGGGGTGCCGGAAAGCGTCTGGCGGGAGGAGAGAAGGGGGCCTTCTTTGCGGCGTGGCCTCTGTGCCGTAGTCAACTCCCTCTCCATATATGGCACATTCCACAGTCCATTTCCTCGCATGCTGGGGGGCCTCGCAGAGGGCTGGCTCACTCGCGAGCGCTTCTCCGGGGTGGCTTTGCTCGTGAGATATAGAGGTACGTGTGTGTGCGCGCGTGTGTGCGCGCGTGTTTTTTAATGAGAGGAGGTGGTGGTGGGGGGGGGGAGTTCTTGCGCAATGAGTCACGGCTCCAGGGTGTGCCCGCGGTTCTCCGCTCCCAGACACGGCGAGCGTGTGCGTGCGTGCGAGCGCGTGCGCGCGTGCACCAATGCGGCGCAGATGTTGTGACTTGGGCTCTGGGAGAGGAAACTCGCTCGCTCCGCCGCGCCTGGTGGCGGCTGCGAGCGAGAGACAATCCCAGACAGTGGTGATGCACGATCGCGAGCCGGCGTGTGGCGACAGATTCCGGGGTTGAAGGAAACCTGTTGTGCCGCCCGTGTTCGAGAGGCTGCTGCGGGTGGGGGGTGATTACGCGCTGCTGCTGCTGCTGCTGCTCTTCCGCGGAGCTGCCGCCTGCGCCGCCAGCAGTTTGACGAGAGTTGCCCGGGAGCCTCGGGGGGTTGGTGGGTAATCGCACGACGACGACGACGCCAACAAAATACTCGGTCGACAAAGTTGCATGTGAAACTTGTTGCGGGCGTATCTGAAGCGCCCGCTTTGCAAATTGGTCGTCGGGACACGGTGACCCAATTCTGGCTGCGGGTCGGCGCTGACACCAACGGCGGCACTGACAGCAGCAGCAGCAGTGGCAGCCAGCGGCGTGTAGCACTCCTAAAGGGCGCAGTGTGGGAAATTTGCCCCACTTTGCGAAAAGAGGTCGTCGCGTGCGATCGCGCTGAGAGCGGCGCGCCGAGCTCCGAGCGAGCTGGACAGCCCTCCTCCTCGTCGCGCTCACTCTCCCCGCGCGCCTGTTTCCGCGCAGAGCCGTCGTTTCGGGGGCTCGCGTGGCCCACGCCCTCGCGGCCGCAGCACGAGGCTCTCGCGGGATCCCCGGACGGCGCCGCCGAGAACGGAGGCGGCGAAACGCTTCTCCGCCACGCCGGCCGGCCCGTGGCGGAGGCATGCGGCGCTGGCGGGCAGCGCTCGGCCACGGACACGGTCAAGCTGCGGGCGCCGCTGAACGAGCGACTTTCGGACTCCATGGACGCGCGCGGCCCCTGCGACGGCCACGGGGGCAGGAGGCGGGCTAGCGTCGTGGGCGGCCTCGACCACGCGGACGGCTGCGCCCGCGGAGATGCCGCGGGGAGGGCGGCCCCCACATTGGCGGACGCCTGGAGGGTCAGGCAAGAGCGGGCGGCTGTGGGTGGCCACGCGGAGAGCTGGCAGGAGCAGCACTATCGGAGAGCGCCAGGCCCAAGAACGCAGGTTAGCGTATTCGCGTGCCGAGTGCAGTATCGCCTCGTTATTCACGAACTTGCTAGCTGCGCTGCGAGAGAAAGGAAGTGATGAGATAAAGTGATGAGATTAATTTAAAATCATTTATTTTAAAGGTAGGTTTTCGTAGGCCAATGTCATTAACAGCGAAATTTGGTTTTCAAGAGTATCTCTGGAACGCATCACTCGTGAATAGCGAGGGAATACTGCATACACATGTCCACTCACAGCCATGGGGCACCACCACCGCCACCAGCATGCTCTCATGGACAATCGTGTTATACTGCGGGCTTCATATCTCACTGCATAGTTTCTAGGCTGCCAGTAGCTTGGAGTGGGCACATGACAAGCAACCACAGCCACATGGAGAGGTATTATTCTCGATGTGGCGTCCCGGGTGTGGAACATCACATCTGGACAGATCCGGCTGAAATTCAGCCCAGGTGACACCGCCGCCACAATTTGACGGGCGCGGTGAACTACCCAGGGCTCATGTTCCCACTTTGTGCACAAACTCAACAGCAGTGGTGTGTTTTTAGTTCCGCCGTGCGTTTTTTCGTTGTTGTAAATGTGCACTCGCGTTCGTTCGCGCGGCAGGAATTCCAGTTAAAATTTTAATTGTGAGCGCAGGTCCTCGTGAAACTGTCGCGGGGCGGCTGACGCGTAACCTGGGCGCCGTGTGGCAGCATTCTAGTGATTTATTTACTTTGCCAATGGCTGCTGCGCTGGGCTTAGTTTCAGCCGGGTCCGTCTGGGGCTGGCGATCAGGTACAAATATTTCTCGCCGCTCGACACACCACGTCCAGTATTGCCTCCTGTCACTATGGCCGTGGTTACGTGTCACGTGCCAGGTCGCCGGTTGACCGGTTGACCGGCAACCTAGAAAATATTCGGTGAGAGGCTAAGCCGTCGGTCCTGCGTGAAGGAGGCAAAGCAGCGGAGGTTTTGAACGGCCATGCAGAAGTGACCGTGCACTTGTGGCACGTTCGTCACGCGGCATTTGGTTGGTCATCCCCCGTTTGACGCTGTCCTTTCATTTGCCGTTAGCGTCAGCATCGTCTGCGTAGACAAACTATTTGGTGGTGGTGCTGCTGCTGCCTTGCTGGTGGTGCACAAGCACAAATATATTTAAAAAAACACCGCAATACATTCGACAATAACATTGTGGCCTTAAAAATGAAAAAAATTGGTGACGTTTTGGGCAAATGGCCCTTTACGTGCCAAAGAAGAATGTCCATTGCCCCCGAAACTTCGATTTTGAAGTCCACAGTGTTGTTGACGAATGTGTAGAGTTTGTTTTTAGTTCTGTGTGTACAGCTCATTTAGGCTCATTTATTTCTAACCAGAGTCCTCATTTCTGCGGTTTGGCCTCTTGAGGCCTGAGGAATTGCAGTTAATCACCATCGTGAACACATTGCACTCAGGGCCGCCTCGAACAAGGCCCTGTTTGTCTTGAAGTTGCGTGAATTAAACAAATAATAAGCGGAGTACCTCGTGACTTTATAAAGAGCGTGTGAAAGAATTTTAAGAAAATCACGGATTTAAAAAGCGTGGTTTTTATGAATGATACGTTAGTCAGTGGCCTGCGGGTTGCTGCCTGGGCATAATGGTTAACGCACACGAGACTAGGAATGTTCCATCGCACGACTCTCCCGCAGTTGAAACGGTGGGGCAATCTTCTTCAATCCGCCCCCATCCCCCTCCGGGACCCCGCTTCGGTCTACGTGCAGCCCGAATGGGCACAACTACAATTAGTTGATCGCTATTAGGTCACGTGCGATGGGGTAAAGTGTGGGTACTCCTCCCACTTCTTTTTAAGATGGTCTGACCAGCGTGGAAGAGTCACAAAATAACCCCACGAGTGGAGCTCTCGAGAGGTGCTGCTTCGAGCGGAGGCCCTTTCCCCGGCAGTGCTGTGAGCAAGCAGTTGCAGGGGGGCTGCACCTTGACCTGTTCTTGTTGCTTGCATGTCAAAACATGGGTCCTGCTTTCTGAGATTGTGCTCGATGGCCGAGTAAGTCCCCATCGCTGGGCTGACGGGTCGCGGCTCAATCTCTGACAGATCGTGGTTCAATCTCTGACGGGTTGTGGCTCAATCTCTGACGAGTCGTGGTTCAAACTCTGACGGGTCGCGGCTCAATCTCTGACGGGTCGTGGCTCAAACTCTGACGGGTCATGGCTCAATCTCTGACGGGTCGTGGCTCAAACTCTGACGGGTCGCGGCTCAATCTCTGACGGGTCGTGGCTCAAACTCTGACGGGTCGTGGCTCAATCTCTGACGGGTCGTGGCTCAATCTCTGACGGGTCGTGGCTCAATCTCTGACGGGTCGTGGCTCAATCTCTGACGGGTCGTGGCTCAATCTCTGATGGGTCGTGGCTCAAACTCTGACGGGTCGTGGCTCAATCTCTGATGGGTCGTGGCTCAATCTCTGACGGGTCGTGGCTCAAACTCTGACGGGTCGTGGCTCAATCTCTGATGGGTCGTGGCTCAATCTCTGACGGGTTGTGGCTCAATCTCTGACGGGTCGTGGCTCAAACTCTGACGGGTCGTGGCTCAATCTCTGACGGGTCGTGGCTCAATCTCTGACGAGTCGTGGCTCAATCTCTGACGGGTCGTGGCTCAATCTCTGACGGGTCGTGGCTCAATCTCTGACGGGTCGTGGTTCAATCTCTGACGGGTCGTGGTTCAATCTCTGATGGGTCGCGGCTCAATCTCTGTGGCGCAGGCCCAGGTGGTGGAGGAGGACATGCGGGAGAATGGAGAGATGCCGCCGGTGCTGGCGCTGGCGCACGCGCCCATCGTAAGTGGAGTAGTCTCGGTTACCGCCGCGTTTCGTGTTAGTTGGGAGCTGCCACCGCCACTACCACCGCCACCACCACCGCCGTCACCATCACTATCACCACCACCAATGCCGACGCCACCACCGTCGCCGCCGTTACCATCACTACCACCAACACCACCACCATCATTGTTACCACCCCGACCACCACCGCTACTACCGCTACCGTCACCACTTCAACACGTAGGCTTTCGCGACCAATATTGTTCATAGTAAAAGTTTTTGGGTGAGGTGGCTTGAATATAAATGTGTCGACACATTTATGTTTACGCGATCTAAGCCAAAAACTTTTGCTATGACTATCAGCACCACCACCATCATCATCACCACCGCCGCCATCACCACCAGTGGTTAAAGCAAGCATTCATGGGGTCTGCTTTAAATCCACACTAACTTAGTCACACGGTGACGTTGTTCCCCACTGCACGGCCGTGCCAGCGCGTTACAAGGTGTAAGCCCCGTCACTGGGCAGTGCTACGAGGAGGAGGGGTGGGGCCCAGATTGGAGGGCACGGGGGGGGGGGTCACGGGTCACAGCGACCCCCCCCATCCCAATAAACATTCACCGCCGAGTGTACAGTGACGCACTGCTCAAGGCAAATGCGTTTCTCCCCCGGCTCTTTCTCCCCCCTCGCGGTAATCTCTGGAGATGTGATCCCCGGCGGCGCTCGTGCTGAGGCCCTCTGTCGCGCCGGGGTTTGTCCATTTGGCGAGTAATGAGCCACTGGCCTTCCGGCGAGTCGATTAACTGGTTACGATTACGAGACGGGGTCGCGATTCTTTTCCAGAGTTGATTCGCAAGAGACGCGGAGGACTTCGTCGTCCAAGTGATTGTATTCATTGTTGTTTTAGTGATGATTGTGGCACCTTTGTTATAGTCTTACCGTCACTGGTGCCCAGCAAAGCAACCGTCTACAGTACACAGGGGTTCACTCCATGCTGCGCTTCGTTCGTCACTTTAATGGGGTATGAAACATATAAACACTTCGTTTATAGTCGTAGTAATTCAGCCTTGTCCTTCTAGCAGTCATCCACAATCGAGAGATCACTTGGTTAAAATGTTCTTGCCAGCTTTCCAGGTCCACTTACCGCCTCCCATAAAACCACATTTTAGAAAGGTATTTCACATCGTCGTCGTCGTTGTTGTTGCGTGCGTGCACATTTTCGGTGTATATGCTCCTCAACTCATCGGCATTAATGACGGACGCGTCGCGCGGTGTGGTAACGTCGTTGAGGACGACGTGTCGGAGCTTCGCGTCGGCTGGGCGCCGATTCGGCGGAGGCTCGAGCGGTAGCCTCTTGCGAGGCTAAGAGCCCCTCCGCGCCGGACACCGGAGCCGCAGCCTGCTGAGAATTCGCTCGCTCCGTCTTGGCCCGTGGGCAAGCGGTCGTGTCTGCCGCTCAGCACTCGCGCCCGCCGCGGTGGCCGGTGATGCGAGGGGGAGATGCCGGCGGCCATCGATCGCGCTTGCCCGTGCCTCGTCGCCCGCGGCCAAACGAAGACGGGGGCCCCTCTGCCCCCCCGCAAGCCGCGAGGGCCATTAATCATTGCATGTGCGCGTCGCCAAGGTCGCGCGCGCATTAAACGATTAGCGAGTCAACCCCGGCGGAGCATCCCGCTTTGACGTTTTCTTTATTAATATTTAGCGCTTCCGAGGTGGAGGGTGGGGGGGGTGGGGGGGGGGTGGCAGAGTTTTTATTTTTTCCAGGACAAATTTCGCGCGAGCGATTGCCCAAGTGCCGCGGTTATTCCGCTATGGCGCCGCGCGCTCACGTCCGCTCCCGCCGCTTCACGACCTCCCTCGGTGTGGTTTTGGGAATGTCCCGCCGTGATTTCGGACGTTTTGCTCCACGTGCCCTGGTGCTTCTTCGGGAGCAACGTCGGCGGGCACGCGACCCCGAGCGGACGCGCTGCGGAGGGAGCCGCGCGGCACGGCCGCGTGGACCTGCGCAGTCGCAGAGCCGCGACCCGACTGCCGTTGTGCACTGCCGGAAATGTCGAGCATCCCCCGGCGGATATCGCGCGGCGTTAACCAGGGGCGATGACGCGACTGCTCCGGTCCTCTCTGTAACCTGACCGATAACCAGCGGGATGCATTCGTGAGAAGGGCACCTTCAACTTGGAGAGGGTGTGTCTGTGTTCACCCCTGCATAGAGGGATCTGCGAGCATTCGCGTTTTCTACCGTGACACCGTGCATCTGCAATCGAACCAATAACCACTGGGAGTTGTTCGCCAATGGGACGGGCAGCCCCAACTTACAAAGCGCGCCTGTGTGACTGCGGCTGTTGCTGCTCACAAGTTCTCTCCCCGTGCGCCCCCAGGTCTCCACGGACTCGGAGAAGCAGATCGAGGTGCTGCGCGTCGACAACGAGCGCTTGCGCAGGAGGCTGGCGGCACGCGAGCCTCCATCGCCCACGACGGCGCTCCCCGAGACGGCTCACCAGGGCCTGCACCTTGTGAGTGCTGCTGATGAGACGGTGGTGATGGGACAGTGCTGATGGGACGGTGGCGATGGGACGGTGGCGATGGTAGAGTGGCGGTGGGACGTTGACAATGGGATGTTGGCGATGGGGCAATGAGGCGGTGGCGGTGGGACGTTGGCAATTGGATGGCCAAAGCGAGATTTTGCTGAATTGAGCATTGAGGAAGTGCTTAACTCCTGTTTACAGCCCTGCGCAGGTAGTGGTGGAAATTCCACATTCTTGTGGTGGCTGAGCGTCTTCAGGAAAGTTTTTGACTTCCCCCAAGGCGTTTTTTTTTATCGACGCCGGAGAGATGATGGGCTGAGTCAATCCCCAATTAGGATTTTAACTCGCAACCTTCTGATTGCGAGCCACTCACTCTACCCCTGAGCCACCAGGCCGATGGGATGGTGGTGTGGGGTTGATGGTCATAAGTGTGTGGTGATGGGTTCAGGTTAGTTGAGGGTTTCCCAAAGGATTTTCTCCCACTGAACTGGCTCTGTATGGAGTTTGCCTGCTGATACAAGGGTGATGGACAAAATATTTCGCCTATTTTAATTTTGAGACAGTCCCTTGTACATTTTAAAACATGTATTAATGTATTCCCTTAACACTCATAGTTTGACTTCCATATGTCCTGTAGCATCCATCGATCACAGGGTTCAGTGAATTGAGCGGCAGTTTCTCGGAAGCTTCAGCGCTAAGCCGGCGGTGATATTCTTTGTGTTTCACAAGTAATTTGACGTTAAGAGAACCAACAAACGTTACAACCCGGCAATAATCAAAAGCCACCAGACGTATTCGTGTCACAGCACAGAGAGAGAGAGAGCGAGGCGGCTTTGAGTAATTATCCTCGCAGCGCGTCAGCTTTGATCAGGGCTTGGTGGCGGAGCTGGCGTGTGGGATTAAGCCGTGTGCTGCTCGCGCCGATATCGCCGTGACGCTCTGGAGGGGATGCCGAGTGGAGCCGCCTCTCTTGGCGGATGGACGAGGTTTTTAATTCCGTGGGCTCCGCCCCCAAACGCCTTCGGTGTCCGCTCGGGGACGACGCCCTTTCCGGACGCATGGCACGGGCGGCCTCTACTGCCGCTGCTGCCGCGGCGTTGTGGGCCCCCCGACTCGGCCAAGCCGTGGCGCGTCCGCCGCTTGTTGCTGCTATTGCAGGTGTTCGCAGGTCGAGTCCAGCGGCCACCCTGGTTAATGCTGCGGGCATACGAACCGTGAAAAAATACGTGCCGTCCGCTTCACGGTGGATGTTAAAGGTCCCCTGGCGTTATTTGAAAGAGAGTAATGCCACGTGCCACCGGCGTCGCGGTCCGAATTTGGTTCGGTCCCAACCCTGAAAATTGCATGAAAATTACGGAAATAATTAATTGGATAAAAACCTCTTTGCAACAATGCCCTGTACCATCAGATTGCACCCGTCTGTGAAACATAGCACCTTTGCAGTACCCAGACTTATTAAGTATAGAATCGTTCCGTCTGGTTCACTCGCTGTGCTGACAATACCACATTCACACACACACAGACACACACAGGCCAGTGTGCACAGGCCTGCAAGGAGGTGGGTGGCCCTTTCTGTATGGGCGTGTGGATAGATAGAGCAGCGTCGTGTCGAGTATCTTGCAGCTACTAAGTGGATCTGTTTTTTTTCATGTTTTTATAATAACTCAGCAGGAGCCTGGTACAGAGGGGGGAGGGGGGGGGGTGCACATAAACTCCACGTGGCAAATGTTGCCATGGAACTGTTCCCAAAGTCGATCAACTAGTATCTCTCTATCCACACTAAGGCCCCACGGTGAACAGTTATTGTGGCATGTCAATCAAACATGATTGCTTGAATTCGCACAGTTGGAATTTAGCCAGCTTAAGTGAAGAACTAAACCCAATTTGGATGTTATTGGCGGCTGAGGCAAGACTCGACAACCCGGTTCAACCGTTGGTATTTGGCCAGATTCAAACACTTGATCTCAGCGGTGCCAGTTCGGCGCTGTGACCCCTGACCCCTACGTTCGGCGGCCGCCACCGCCGCTTGTTTCTGTGTTGGTTTTCAAAGTGGCCGTCGCTCTCGTGTTTCACTGCCGCGCGCGCAAAGGAGAACTTGCGGCTCAAGTCGCGGGTCGCTCAGCTGGAGGACGACCTCAAGCGGAGGCTCGAGAGGCTGGAGGAGCTGGAGCAACCCGGCGTCAGGGCAGCACAGCAACAGGGACAGGGCAAGGAGACTGGCTCGGCAGGGCAGCCCAGGAGCCCGCCGCCGCTGCTCAGCAACGGGAAGATGATGTCACTCATGAAGGTGCTTGCTTGCTCTGAAGTGTCGACAAAGGACTAAAATTATTTTCCAGGATGACACACGGCACCCTCTGTGGCCGTGCCCCTCGGCGACAGAGCCACCCCCTCCTACCCCGCTACCACCACCACTGCGGGCACCTGCAAGCGGAGGTGCCTCTTTCTGCGCCGCGCTCCGTGCAGCCGCTCCGTGCGGCCGCAGATCGTCCTGCAGCGCCGCGTTCTCGGCCTTATTCTGGGAAATCATTTCATCTGCGTAGGGGCCCCTTCCCGGTTCACGCGCTGGCGATGGCACCTCTTGTTCACATTTGTTCATCGAGGTAAAACCTCCCAAAGCAGTTTCTGAGCGCAGGCCCAATAACGCCTAGAGGTCGGCAAAAGATATAGCACAATCGTTGGTGTAATAGGGAAGAGTGAACACGCTTTTTGAATTGAAGCAAAGAGATGACAGTGGGAGGAGCAGCACAAGGAAGGAAGCAGCAAGAGAAGTGTTGTGAGCTGCGTTACGGTGCTTGGAACTCATTCCCTGTAGCGGTGGGAACCCTGCGGTAGATGTCGCCATGGCAGTGAATGAGCGAAAGAGTGAGTGAACGAGCGAACGAACGAGCGAACGAGCGAGCGAATGATCGTGCAAGCTAACGAGCGAGCAAGCTAACGAGCGAGCGAGCGAATGAGCGAGCGAAAGATCGTGCAAGCTAACGAGCGAGCAAGCTAACGAGCGAGCGAGTGCGTCTCCTTTATGCGCGGTCCCAGCACAGCGCTGACCTGCCTCCCTGCAGAAAATGTCCCAATTCTTTTTCTAAATTAATGTGTTTATGTACGAGACTTCAAAGTAGCCAGGGATTTTACGGGTAATGAAAAAATGCTTTTTAATATCGCGTCATTCATTGGCGGATGCGGCAGCTGTGGTGAGAAGCACGTCCTCGCCTGACCTATGTACGTGCTTGCGTTGTATACATATGCCTGCGTGTGTGTGTGTGTCCATCCGTGTGTGTGCGCATGTCCGTACGAGCATGTGCGCATGCGTGTGTGAGTATATCTGTGTGTGCATGTGGGGGGAGTGGTGGTGTAGCGGTCAGCGCGCTGCGCTACGAACCCAACGGCCCGAGTTTGATTCCCGCTCACGGCCAACACTGGTTACGATTATCTCAACCGGTCCTGGGCCTCCCCTAGGTTGACTAGGCCTCAAATGAGTACCTGGTGCGGTGATGCTGCCTATGCCACCCTCCTTCATGCACCGTGCCAGCCTTCATAGGTGCTCATTGAATGTTAACTACCTCGCCTGGTATACAGGAGGTCGTGGGTTCACTCCCAACCCTGACACCTGTATATTTGGAGTTTGCATGTTCTCCCCGTGGTCGCGTGGAATTTTTCTGCGGGGCCTCCGGTTTTTCCGTCCACAATCAGAATCAACGTGCGATTTGAGTGTTTAGCTGCCGTAAATGTCCACGTGCTAAGCCACTTCGTTGAGCTATCATTTGTGGCCATGTCTCTTCGACAAAAAGAGCTCTATAGCTCAGTGGACCTTAACTGGTAAAATAAAAAATAGTTTAGTTTTGGTATCTATCAGTAGATTGAAAAAGTACTCTAATCTATCATTACTATTACTGTTACCCGTAGGTGTGTCCGTGCTTATGCGAGCGTGCTTGCGTGTGCCTGCTCTCTCGCGCGTCTCGCCGTGCCCAGGGTATGGGCAGGCCCAGGGACCCGGACCCCACGGGGGGGGGCAAGGCCCCCCAAGCGCTCAAGGCCGAGAACGCGGCGCTGCAAGACGATCTGCGGCAGCTGCGGGGCGAACGGGAGCGGCTGCACAAGCTGTTGCACGGATCGCAGCGCACAGAGAGGCACCTCCGCTTGCAGGTGCCTGAGGGGGGGGGCGGGGGGAGCTCTAGCCGTGGAGCACGGCTACTGTGGGGCCTGTTGCACATGTTATGAAGGGGCCTAAAATAAAAAACACACATAAATATTAAAACACGTACATTTTTTTACTTGCATAGTAAAGTAATTGAATTTTTTCATTTGCTATACAGCCAGATAATATGACAAATTGCTAATCTTAAACACCCAGTCTATTTATAAAAGTTGAAGGTGGTATAGTGCTATAGTAATAGAGCAAGTGCAGAATCACTGAACCGGAATTGATAGCGTGAAAGCATTTAGTGTGGGGCCCTTGAAAGTACGGGGCCCGTAGCATATGCTAATTTTGCTACTAGGATCATCCGTCACTGGGTGCCATTGGGTGTCCGTTAGGGTTATCCTGGGAAATCTGTCGGTTATCTGTGGACATTCAAAGTCTCGGTTTTCCTCAGCTCTAATTGATGTTTTAGTTAGGCCTCTCTCTGAACTGTGGGTAAATTGAAGAAAGGCAACACCTCACAGCCAAACGTGGAAATTAGAGACGACGTTTCGTTTGGAAGTACACCAAACATAATCGGGTAAAAGATCCAGTCATTGGCACATAGCTCCTCCCCTCTTCCATGACGTGGCGACGTTTCAGCCGCGTGCGATTGGACTGGATTCCCGTACATAGCGAGTCGACTGGTCTCAGCCCGGTCACCAATGATTGCGCAAAAAGCCATTGCGTTGAATTCGTTGCGTCAAATCATTTGGATTAACCTTCATTCGAAGAAGAAAAAAAAACACCACCAACCCACCGCGTTGGATCAGGATCAGCGCCCTCTCGTGGTGTAGATACAAAAAAAAATCGCTTGAGGTCACCTCAGAAGTGGTTCTGTGATCTTTTTTTTTCTTAACCGAGGCAATGCGCGGGTGCGTTTCAAGAGCGTTGTGTCGCGCGTTCGACCCGATGGCGCGATTTAACCCGGTTTAAAGAGTGATGAGGGGGGTAGGAAGACGGGGGGGGGGAGGGGGGGGGGGCTGCTGCTCCTCACAAGCCGGGCCACCACGGCGGGGTGAGGTTTAGGTATTTAAGAAAGGGGCCAGGGGGCGGGTGACAAGGAAAGTAACGGGTGCAAGCGAATCACCCTGAAAGTAAAACAAGACAGGTATCAAGGCGGTCAATGAGCGTTCGCGCTTCTCCTCCGTCTGCGGGGGTGGGGGGGGGGGACCGCCGGCGCTCATGCCGAAAAATGCAACTCGGATAAAAAAGTGAAAAAATAATCATCACGGCACAGCACAGCACAGAAGCGTTTTCGGTTGAACGAGTTGTGCGCGGAATCGGCGAGGTTGACGACACACCCTCGTTCCAGCGATATATTTTGGGGCCCGCTGTGGCTGGTGAAGTCATGTGTTTGTCGCCCAGAAGGCAAAAATCGCTTTACCGAATAAAATCCCACTTCAGTCGGGGTAATTAAAGGGCGGTGCCATGTCCCCGAGGGTTGTGTGTGAGGCGCGTTGGCATGGGAACGCTGTATTAGTGCCCACGGTTTCTCATTTTTATTTTAACTCGGCTATTTGTGACAAACGTTTAGCCAAGGTGCGCCGCTGAGACGCGGCGTCTCATTGGCCGAGCACCGAATACCCCGTGCCGTGACGTGGGCGTAAATATTATTCCGTATGTACGTGTGTGTGCAGCATGTTGAACTTTTTTCGCACCACACACACAGCCAACCGTGCTAATCGGTGCTCGTTCCACGCTGACCAGCAATAGTGAAGTATGGCCACCCACCCCCTTTGTACGCCGTGTTGGCCTTCAGAGGTGCCCGCTAACAGCACTCGCCCCAAGAATCTGTTCAGGTTATGTCTCGTGGTGTGATGGTAGTGGCCATGTGCGATGGTGTGTGCGTTTGGTGGTGATTGCGCGCGCGCGTGTGTGTGTAATGGTGCATGCGTGCATGCATGCGTGTACTGGTGCGTGTGTGATGGTGGTGCGTGCGTGTACTGGTGCGTGCGTGTAATCGCGTGTGCGTGCGTGTACTGGTGCGTGTGTGATGGTGGTGTGTGTGTGTACTGGTGCGTGTATAATGGTGCGTGTGTGTGATGGTGGTGCGTGCGTGTAATGGTGCGTGCGTGTGTGTAATGGTGCGTGCGTGTAATCGTGTGTGTGTGCGTGCGTGTAATCGTGTGTGCGTCCGTGTACTGGTGCATGTATAATTGTGTGTGTGTGTGATGGTGGTGCGTGTAATGGTGTGTGCGTGTAAACGTGTGTGCGTGCGTGCGTGTAATCGTGTGTGCGTGCGTGTACTGGTGCGTGTATAATTGTGCGTGTGTGTGATGGTGGTGCGTGTAATGGTGTGTGCGTGTGTGTAATCGTGCGTGCGTGTGATGGTGGTGCGTGCGTGTAATCGTGTGTGTGTGATGGTGGTGCATGCGTGCCGCCGTTTCGCAGCTGGAGGCGGCGGAGCAGGAGGCCGCCCTGACGCGGCGGGAGTTCCGGGAGGAGCTGGAGCGCCTCGAGGAGCTGCAGGAGCGAGCGGTGGCCGAGACGGCGCTCACCTCGCAGGCAGAGCTGTGCAGGGCGCACACCTACGTGCTGGGTGAGCTCACCCGGCCCTCGCTCGCCCGGCCCTCGCTCGCGGCAACGCCGGGTTTCCGCCGGTGCCCGGTGCGCCCGCTGACGGCCGTGCCGCTCCGGCGAGGATGTCCCACCCGGAGGGAGATTGGGGATTCGGACGGTGACGTGAACGCAAACGGAATATACGGGTAACTGAACGGGATAAATGTGCACGGAGCGCAACTGCCGCCCCGAGCAGGACGGACGGAACGATCGTTAACGACCTGCTAACCGGCACGGCTGCAAGCTCCTCTTGGGGTATAGGCTTTACCTGGGATGCTGAGGAGTTTGATTCCTCTGTAGTTGGAGCACATCCTCTGTTCCCCTTTCAAAAGAACGGGAACCACGACTTCAGTTTGCCAATCCAGAGGTACTGTACCCACCTTCCATGCAACGTTATAATTATTATATATTTTTAATCGATCTTAGTTTTGCCCGAGTCAACGCTGCGGGGGAGTAGGGGGTGGGGGATTGCTCGCGTCGTTCCTCGCACAGGCCGATCGCGCCACCTGGTGGCAGGATGGGAGCTGAGCAGCCCAATGCAAGAGGAGACCGCACGGATGCCTCACAGCGGATTATAAGACGCACACCCCCCCACCCCAACCGTCATCCCCTTCATAATCCAGGAACGAAAGTGCGTTGTCGTATTCCGGAGAATGCCGCCGTGACCTTTGGCTCCTCTCCGTCCGGTGCCGCCGCCACCGTGTAGACGTGCAGGACCGGCTGACGGCACTTGGCCCGGCGCTGCTGTCCCTGGCGAGCGACTACCGTAGCTTGAAGGAGGAGACCAAGAGCTTCCCCCAGCTGCTGGAGGCCAGCGTGGCCAACGTGGAGACCCAAGTGAGTGACCCGCGGTGTCGTGAGCGCGCGGGATAAAACGCGCCGCGATCGTTCCCTTTCGGCGTCGCGATTTACGCCGGTGGCCGGCAGCAGTCTGTGGTCCGGCCGCAAGACATTTCTGGCATGCTGGTCAATCTGTCGGACACAGTCTGTCATGTGGAGTGTTTTTGCTGTCTTGGGTTGTGAGAGCCCCCACTGCAGGATATTTATCTCCACTGGAATAAACTTAAGACTCAGCACAGCATCGTCATTGGATGCTTTTAGAACAATTATTATGAGCTCCAATTTCATTTGTACTGCGCTGTTGATTCGCAGAGGCATAACACCCGTAAAATATATATTTAATATTAATTCACGGCTTGCTGTCTTTTAGGCAGCAGCAATAATAATATGATTTGTTTCATTATAAATTACATAGGGGATTTCTGTGCCGCCCGTGTGCTCGCCGCGGCAGCTGGCGCGAGCCGTGGAGGAGATGTCGAAGCGGTGCGACGAGATGGAGCGGCGGTACCAACGGGAGATGGCGCTGAGAAAGAAATACCACAACCAGCTGGTGGAGCTGCGGGGTACGACGGACGCGCTTAATCGGCTTGAGCCACGCTAAGGCTGCGAGACGCGCGCTATCCGCCCGCTCGGCGCGGCGAAGGGCACTGAAGCTCATCCGGTCAATCAATCGGAGCCTCTTAATCCAGTTGTGCGGGAACCTTCCCCTTGCCGAGAGCAGATTAGGACTTGAAATAGCTTAGGGCAGGCGATCACACGCCCCGTGACTTCTGTCGCCGTCAGTGACAGATGCCGGTCAATCGGTATGCAGGGATGGGTAAATATCGGCCGTTGTTTAATCAGGAGATGAAAATAGCACCCGTTGAGAATCGTGAAAAGTCGTTGCCTCTTTTGCAAGGGTGATGATCTGGGTTACGTCAAGGCGGATTAAGTGCACGGATAGAAAAGAAAAGTTACCTTAGGTACACAAAGCAATCATGTGCTGCTGCCAGGCTGGAAATGTTTCCCTCTTGTTCCCGACTGGTGTGGCTAAGGTGCTTGCAGTGATGGGTAATTATTGTGTGTGAGCCATTTTTAAGTGGCCTCATGTGGCCAAGGGCCTAGCCTAAAGTAGGCCAAGGTTGAGGGCGGCTTGGCACAAGTGGGACGGAACCGAGCGTAAAGCGGTCCGAATGCGTTTGAGAATTATTTGGTGGTTGTACCGAGGTCGCTCCCTGAGAGTGCTCCACGAATCGATTCTCTGGCGTGTAAATGGCGGAGCTGTAAGAAAATGTCTTGGGATAACGATACACTACGAGCGCGTTCGAGGCAAAATAACCGCATCGACATTATCTTGCATGTTGATTGTTATTTCACAATATTTGATGGTTTTCGCATTTACACGATGTTTCTCGCTATGGCAGTGCCAATGAGTCCTGCACGTGGTTTACGTAGCTCGCTTGGTGTAATGGTGTGGGGTGCACTTGGTTGACGGTTCTTGGAAAAAGTAATATTATAAATAAACCTAAGGACGAACAATCATAACACTTGTGTGCCGACTGAGGTGTCAGAATGTGTCCCCGCTTAGTTGGTTGAATATCTTTGAATGCCACACGGCTCGCGGAGCGAAACGTGGGGCGTCGTGCAGAACGGCACGCGGTCACAACCCGGGGAGCGCACCCCGCGGAGCCGTCGAGCCGCGCGTTTGAATGTGAACCTGCCCGGTAGGCGGCGGTGAACCCCTCTGAACGCACACACACACGCACGCACACACGCACACACGCACGCACGCACACACGCACGCACACGCACGCACACACGCACACGCACGCACACACATGCACACGCACGCACACGCACGCACACACACGCACACACACGCACGCGCGTTAGGCAACATCCGCGTGCTGTGCCGCGTGCGCCCGGCGATCGAGGAGGACGGGGAGGGCACGCCGGCGCACAGCGTGGTGCAGGTGGACCCCGAGGACGACGGCGCGGTGCACGTGGTGCAGCGAGGGCGCCAGCACTCCTTCCAGCTTGACCGCGTCTTCCCCCCGCACGCCTCCCAGGAGGAGGTCAGCGCGCGCACGCACACACACACGCACGCACACACACACGTACTCACGCACGCACTCACGCATGCACGCACTCACGCACTCATGCACTCACGCACGCACGTACTCACGCACGCACGTACTCACGCACTCGCCCCCGACACTCGGCTACCGCTTGTCCCTCGCGCCGCCTGCACTGTACCAGTTTGGTTCGTGAACTGCGACCGCAAACTGAGACTCGGGGTCCCACAGGAGCCTCGGTCGGAGGCCTTCATCCTGCAGTGGATCGATCATGACATTATAACGATGATAACGATGATGAATTGTGCTGAATTTATTTATTCGAGGTTATTTTACAGGAGGGCCTTGCTATGCAATTCCTTACTGACGAACGAACGTGCAGTGTGAATTTCAAACGAGGTGGAAGCTGCTGGTCTTGTCCTTTTCTGCGTGTGTTGCGCACGCACGCACGCACGCCTGCTCGCGCCGCCGCACGTTTTCCGTCTCGAGACACCTCGACGGGCATGTGTCTACCCCGCCAGGTGTTCAGGGAGGTACAGGACCTGGTGATGTCCTGCGTGGACGGCTACAACATCTGCATCTTTGCCTACGGCCAGACGGGCTCGGGCAAGACGTACACCATGGAGGTAATCTTCCTCGCTGGTGAACACGGCGCGTCCCTCCCGTCTGGCTCCACGCGTAGGGCCGCTCCTGGATGAGGGCCTCTCCGCGCCGTGTGGGTCGAGCGATGGGGTTATTCGACCACGCCGGACTAGTGCGCGTTGAAGGTCGGCAGCAGAGACCAAGGAGCATAGAAGTACACTATCACCATCGTCATCATCATCCTCTGCGCAGGGCACGGCCAAGGCGCCTGGGATCAACCAGCGAGCGCTGCAGCACCTCTTCCAGGAGATGGAAGAGCGGCAGGATGAGTGGCGGTACGCGCTGTCGCTCAGCATGCTGGAGATTTACAACGAGACTCTGCGGTGAGGGCCCCTTGCGAGCGGTGCGAGCGGTGGCAGCGGGCAGGGGCCCGTCGGTCGATGCTGTCCCACGGGACGGGCAGAACTTAGCAGCCTCAGCAGCTGTGCACCGATGCCACATTCACACGATTAGTGAACTGAGCTGACAAAACACGTGGCTGGAAATGACTAAATAGTAGATGTCAGCTCGCGAAAAGCATTGCGCAACTCTTGGAATTTTCTTTACTTTTGAAAGATCGTTTGAATGTGATCTCTTACCTCTGGCCTTAGGGGGGGGGGGTGGGGTCAGGGAGGTGGAGCAAAAGTTTGAGTTCCACAGAGATAAAGATCTCTCTTTAGAATGTCCATGGAAATACAGCATGAGCCCTGACCACGCTGTAAGGTGTCGCGTAACGACGCTCCCTTCCCCCCTCGCCCTGCGCGTACGTGTGCGCGTGCGTTCTTTATCGGTGCTTGCAAAACAGTACTTGCCCCAACAGTCTGCCAAAGGCTTTAACGGCGGGGGGTTGTGGAATCTTTGTCTTCGTGTGGCAGGGATCTGCTCGGGAGCGAGGGGCACGGCCGCTTGGACATCCGACTTTGCCCCGACGGCAGCGGCGAGCTGTGTGTGCCTGGCCTGCGGCAGGAGCCCGTGTCCTCGCTCGGCGACGTCCACAGGGTGACTCTTGTCTTTGGGCGCGCCGCGGTGGCTAGGAGATGTTAACTACCTCGCCTGGTATACAGGATGTCGTGGGTTTGATCCCGACCACTCTCTTCTTTGGGCGCGCTGGGGTGGCTAGGAGATGTTAACTATCTCGCCTGGTATACAGGAGGTCGTAGGTTTGATCGCGATCCCTCACGCCTGCTGCTGTGTATATTTGGGGTTTGCGTGTCTCTCTCTCCCCGTGGTCGCGTGGATTCTTCTCTGGGTCTTCCGGTTTTTCCTACCACAATTAGAAACACAACATGCAATTTGAGCATTTGGCTGCTGTAAATTTCCACACTATGAGCCACTTCATTGAGCTAACATTTGTGGCCAGGTCGCTTCATCGGGCCTTACCTGGTGAAATAAAAAAGAGCGTATAGTTTGTACCCTTAGCCACGCCCACGGTTATCCATTTGCCGCAACGCACGGGTGATGAATGGGCTTGCGATTTCCCCCCGTGCTCCATTTGTTACGCACCTGCTGGCAATGTCTGTTGCATTGCGACCCCCGCAGATGGCAGTGAAGCAGTGGTTGCCGAGACGGTAGTGTTCTACGCTGAATGTTGTTTTCACTCTCCAAGTCAAATGTAATGATAATAACAGCTCACGCCATCTGAAAAAAAAACAGGTTTTTTTTGTAACGGGGGAAGTGTTCACGTGTTTTAGTGAAATTCTAATCCTCGTGCTACCTTAGTTCTGAATTATAAGTGGAATGTTGAACACCTGTAAATCAATTGGAGCGTGACGTGTCCCCCGTGAAAGTGGTGGGTTGCTCTGTAGCTGCTCGCCTCCTACTTTATTGCTCGCAGTGAAAGCGAAAACACATTCCACTTCTCAGACGTATGCCACCGCGGCGTTGACGTCTCCCAACAGCTGGTGTCCCTCGGCCACAGCAACCGCGCCACGCACTGCACCAACATGAACGAGCACAGCTCGCGCTCCCACGCGCTCATCCTGGTCACCGTCAGCGCCACCAACTCCATCACGGGCACCAGCACACGAGGTGCGCGCAGGGCCGGCCGGGCGGGCAGCCATGGCCATGCCGATGCGTGGCCAAGCTGTGTCTCTGCGGGGTCGCGGCGGGGGTTGGGGCAGGGATGGGGGGTGTGGAGGAGAGGTAACACATTTACAGGGAGGCTCAACCAGGACACATGTTGCGCTGGCAAGCCTCCCCTGCCCTCCGTCGACCCCCTCCCACTTTTACATGGCGACGCCCACTCGACCACTGGCTCCGTGGCCACGGTGAGCGGCGTTGCTCTGACATTAATCCCCCCGCGGCTGCTCGAAGGCCTTGCCTACCGAAAACTGCCACAAGTTTTCGACTGGAAACCTCGAAGAGTTTTGGCACACTTGCAGTTAGGCTGCCAAACGACCTTGGTTTGACTGGGGCAGTGCCGGTTCAAAGAAAGGCCATTCCGGTGATCCAAAGCATTTGCAAAAATCAGGATTTTATCCCCGGTTTAACCTTTACTGTGACTCCGGCCACCTGAGCCATGGGCAAGGCCTGTGAGCAGTGGGCGGGGCTTCCTGAACAGTGGGCGGGGCTTCATGAACAGTGGGCGGGGCACCTGAACAGTGGGCGGGTTTATATGAAGTGGGCGGGTTTATATGAACAGTGGGCGGGGATTCCTGAACATTGGATGGGGCTGTAATCTTGACTTAAAGTTTCGTGACTGCAGGAATTCATATTCTTTGGGGTTTTCAGTAAAGCCACGTAGATAGAAAAACTAAGAATTTTAATTTTATCACTTTTTTAATTTTTTTTAATTTAGCTTTCTAGTTACGTAACTTTACCGAAAGACTCAAAGAAAATTGGGCGGGGCTACCTGAGCAGTGGGCGGGGTTACCTTAACAGTTGGGTGGGGCTATTTGAACAGTGGGTGGGTCAACTGAGCAGTGGGTGGGGTACCTGGACAGTTGGCGGGTTCACCTGAACAGTGGGTTGGGGCACATGAACAGCGGGTGGGGCACCTGAACAGTGGGCGGGGCACATGAACAGTGGGTGGGGCCAACATGCTGGAAGCACGAGGAGGAGGCAGCTCACTGGGCGGAATTAGAGGTTGAGTCGGCGTGGCTTTGTAAAAGTGGCCATGACTGAGACAGAGAGGGCCTGTTCAACTCACCGCATGTCCCTGTTCGAGCCTGCCAGAAATGTGGTAGGTTCATCGATAAACGTTGAAGTAAGTAAAGACACATTGTGCATGTACAGCGCGCATGACCCTCGGCACTCGGTCGCAGGGAGGCTGAACCTGGTGGACCTGGCGGGCTCGGAGCGGCTCGCCAAGTCGCGGGCCGAGGGCGACCGTCTCCGCGAGGCCCAGAACATCAACCGCTCGCTGGCGGCGCTCGGCGACGTGATCCAGGCGCTGCGGGCCAAGCAGGCGCACGTCCCCTTCCGGAACTCGAAGCTCACGTACCTCCTGCAAGACTCGCTGGCCCGGGAGAGCAAGACGCTCATGGTCATCCAGGTGAGAGTTCGCGAGCCGTGCGGGGAAGGAGGAGCGCTTGCCCACGACCGGGTCGGAGGGACGGTGGGGAATTTATTACAGGTCATGATAGGTTTCTTGTTTTTTTCGATTTAAAGCTTTCGTGACTGCAGGGATTCATCTTCTTGGTTCTTTCGGTAAAGTCACGTAAAAGGGAAATAATAAAATAATAAAACAAAACATAATAAAATTAAATAATAGAATGTATTATTTTATTATGTTGTATTTTTTTTATTTTATTATTTCCCTTCTACGTGACTTTACCGAAAGAATCAAGAAGAGGATAGGTTTCTTGTTTTTCCGCTGCTGCCCCCGATTGAATGGAACTCCCTTTCCCCCCTACAGCTATCCGCACTGTCTTCATCATCATCATTTATTATTTAAGCCGTGGCTCCCATATAGTAGGTCTCAATGCGCCAGAAAAAAGGGTTATTTGAGATGATCGCTCATTACAGCTTCCTCGCTCCCTCTGCCTATCAGTGACTGCCTCTCTCTACAATAAACACGCCCGCTGTTTCTGCAGCGTGTTCAGACGCTGGTGCATTTGGAAGCAATGTCAATCCGCGTCGTAATCGTGCAATTTCACCCGCGTTTCTCGCATCGCGCCTCTGCGCAGTGGTTGTTTGGCTTCTAAATGGCCCACTGTTTTGTTCTGTACGATCTGATCGATTCTATGTACATACGCGGTGAGTCGCATTTAAGCACTTGATGAAATCCAAATTGCGTAGTATCCTACGACTGTGCAGGTTTTGGCGGCCGTGCTGCTGTACGGAGCCCTCTCTCCGGTGCGCGGGCTCTTGGCCGCGCTGCGAGTCGCCCGGCACGTGGAGTGCAATGTCGGGCACCATGCCGAACAGCACGCGGTCCAACTGTGATGAAACGCGCGTCGTCTGCACTGCGATTGACCAGGTGGCCCCGGCGGCGCGCCACGCGGCCGAGACGATCTGCTCGCTGCACTTTGCGCAGCGCGCGCGCGCCGTGGAGCTGGGGCCCGCCGCCCGCCGGGTCGAGCCGCCGGACGCCACGATGCCAGCGGAGGTCGGTGATCGGCCGTGGAGACCGTGAAATTTAATTTTGCACCTCCCATCAATATTTGTTCTCACCAGCGAAATGTTTGTCCCCCCCTACTTTGAACTGGGTGGGAACTCTCAAGAGATCGATGTCTAAGGGACCCGTTTTTTTGTCAGTGTGCAAATGATGAAAACGAAGAATGGATTTCACCCTTTCTGGCAATAACACGGGGGGTGTTAAGATGTTCGGACACCGAATAGACACCGATTGCAAGGCGGCATCGAGGCTGCATGAACCGCACAAGATGAGTCTCACTTGCAACGGTGGCACGTGAGCCACACAAATGACGAAAGAAAACAAACAAAGTCGAGCAATAAAACAAACAGCAGAGTGAAAGCGAACAGAAATCAGAACAAAAACATCCCGTGACGCACGAGGGATCGAAGTCACTGCGTGCGTACAAACACGAATTGACGTGAAACAATAAACTCCGTGCAGTGCAAGTCGGATTAGATGCGGATGCGGCCGTGGTGACGTAATGCTTATCAGACTACACTTGCAGTCCAGAGTTCGCCGGTTCAATCGCTCGCCAACAATGGTGCAGGTTTCTTAAAACCCCGCCCACGTTTGTGCGCCCAGCAGTATTAATGGGTACAGCACAGTTGACCGGCAGGCCACGTGTGGTGGGGTGAAGTGTGGCTTCACCAGGCTCTTGCAACACGTCTGGCCAGCGTGGAAGAGTAGGCCAAAAAATGTCATTTCTAGAAAGGGTCTACAGGGCCCCTTCTAGCGGGGAGGCCCTTCCGCCAGAAGTGCCGTGAACAGGCAATTGCAAGGGCTGCGCCGTTACCTCTAGCAGGAAAAGTGTCATTTTTTTAATTGTCAATTTATTCACCTGTGGCTCATGTAGACTTTTGATGCCTTGCAAAAGGTTTCTATTTGGTGTTTGAACATCTTAACATCTTTTATTGCCAGAAAAGGGTAAAACCGATTATTATTTTTCATCATTTGTATCCTGGCAAAAAGGTAGATATAACTGTTCGCCCCGAGCTATAAGTGTTCTGGAACTTGCATTGCCTCTCTGCCGTGCGCCTTGTGGCGTTCTCTGGTCTAAGACTGGTGAGACTAGGCCATCAACAAGGCTGTCTCTGCTGTAGGCCAATCAGTTTCAAAGACAACGCGAGTATATTATTAGCGCATGTTTACTTGCGTTTTTTGCCACAAGTATGGTTAATGCAGTACTTGATGCCTTGCAAAAGGTTTCTATTTGGTGTTTGAACGTCTTAACACCTCCAGTTTTATTGCCAGAAAAGGGTGAAATGTGTTTTTATTTTTCATCAAGTTATTCACCCGTTTTCTTTCTTTAGATGAAGGGAAAACTTTCGAGAATATGAAGAGTGGAAGCTGCCGGAACCTGGATTCTATAGGTAAGTGTGCACTGGTGAGGACACCACGGTCGCCGTGGATGATGAACGCTTTACACCGAACGGAACTCGCGTTAAGCATGTGCATAGTATGTTTTCAACAAGACAGGATTAAATAATAGTACAAATGATTTTAAATAATTGTACAAATGATGTAATCGTATAAAGCGTCATTCTTGCAGTTGCATCCCACAACGCTGCACATCAATTATCCAGTTCCGCACACAGATAGTGGTAAAAACAAACCCCCACTACTACATTTATATTTAAAGCTTTCGTGACTGCAGGGATTCATATTCTTGGTGCTTTCGGTAAAGTCACGTAGAAGGAAAAAGGAAAAATAAAATAAAAACAATAAAATTGCGGTGGTTTTCACACCTGATGATGATTGCTTGTGTTGCAATCGAAAGGTCGTGAGAATTTTATAGTTTTGTTTTTATTATTTTCCTTCTACGTGACTTTACCGAAAGAACCGAGAATAAAAACCCCCCACTACTTAGCAAAAAAAAAACGAATACATAAATGACGAGAATACACATTACAAGGAAAAAATCATTACAGAGAAAACTAATTAACATAAATATACACATCGTGGGGGCAGTTGGGCGGTTCAGGTGGACACCGACGTGGCACTGCTGCGATCGTAGGTTTTAATCGGGGCAAACAGCCGTGATGAAAACCGGGTTTGTTGAGTGCAGAGAATTGATGAAATCGGCTCAGTCACCAATGACTGCACGCACTTTATGTTTTACGTGGAGTTTAATTTCGACTTTAATTTGACATTTTCCAGATGAGGACTGAAAATGTTGCTTCGACTGTCATGTCACTGAACATCTCTTGTGGCAACGCACTTGAGAAAGTGTGACGACAAATGCAACTAACGGGGAGCGGTCATGCAGTGGTTCGCTCGCTGTGCTACGAACCCGGCGACCCGAGTTCAATTCTTGCTCACGACCAATAACTGTAGCGAATATCTGAATTGTTCCTGGCCGTCCACGAGGTCGACTCAGCCTTAAATGAATACCTGACGCGGTGTGTAAACATCAGCATTGGCGAGAACACGGTGGATGGGTGTGGTGGTGTTGGCCACCCACCCGCTCATGTGCCATGCTGGCCTTCATAGGTGCTCGTCTAACAGCATTTTCCCCAACGAGTCTACACGGGGGTCCTTGTCGTTGACTATGTGAATGAGGCAATTAAAGGGACCTCAAAAGTAGTGATATCACATTTCCGGGTGCTGTTCTCTCGCATGGGGTGGAGTTACGCCGCTGTCTGGGAGAGTGCCGAATGGGAATCTCTCCGTCTCGTGTAACACCCCTCGGCACCGTTTCATGAAATTAGGGGTAAGACATTCAGGGGAGCGGTCCGTGCACTGTGCTGTGACCCCGGCGACCTGAGCCTAATTCTCAGTCACGGCTAACATCAGTGGCGAGCGATATCTGAACTGGACTTGGGCCCCTCGCTTCAAGAGTCTGCACTGACCGGCAGGGTAAAGTATGGTCAAACAACCCCCACATGAGATGTGGCATAAAGAGGCCTTCATTCAGCAGTCGATTTGACAAAATAACTGACCGTCATAGTATTGACATGTTAAAAATAGAAACATGGGAAAAAACAATTGCATTCTCATAACATAATCATCGGCCAGGATCAATCCGCTGATGGATGAAGGCCTCTGCAGGCCACTGCCGTCTCTTCCACCATGCTGCAATAGAACAAAATAAGCGTACTGTTGGTATTTAGATTGGTTAGGAATGTAACGATGATAGGACAGAGCCTCATATTCTCGGAGTAATGAGACGCACTGTCCTATGTCAATATTTTCTTTCAATCAGGAGAAATTTTCCATGGCGAGCACAGCTGTCTCTGGGAGGTTGGACAAGAGGATCATTTCCCAACTCGTCTGGCAAGATTGGCATACACAGCGCCAAGAGGAATGGACTCTGACGAACTGGTTTTCAGCGTTGTCTTGGTATCTCTGCTGGTATTACAAGATGCCCTGACACAGCTTTTTAACCGGTGCTCAGCATAAGCAAACTAAGCAAAAGTGTAGGCCTCCATGAAGCACAAGGAGCCGCGGATTAACGAAAAATCGGGGTGCATCAAGTATGAGCTTGAATTGAAATCCTAATAAACATAACGGACCAATTAACACAACAAACCTAGTAATTTATCTCGCGTCTATCTTATCTGCATTTCTCTCTCCCGCAATCTCACCACCCCTCTATTTTTGATCTACATCTCTTATCTCTAGTCTCTTATCCCTTCTGTCATCTCACTATGATTTTTTGTATATATTTTGAAGGAGGAACGGGGGCCTCACAAATTTAATTTATGCCCGGGGCCCCCAGTGGTCCCTCATCACCACTGCTCTCAACGTCTCAGAGCGGTGCGGCAGCCACCCAGCACCGGGTGTGACATACGGAACATGGAGCATCTGTTGGTCTGTCAGCTCCCCGGAGGAGCCATGCACTGTGAAGGAGCTTGCCTGGGCTACAGACCCAGGCCACATTATCATCACGAGCCATGGTCTATCAACTGCTGGTAATAGAATGCACCCGATACCGGAGAAAACTACAAGACGACAACCCCCACACGCAAGTGCCTATTGCTCACCGGCGTCTGGCCGTGACCCCATGTCCAGCGGACTCTTGACAAGCAACCGGCGCGGGACACAGGCGATTTCTCTCGCGCTACGTTCGAGGGCTGCGCTCCGTGCGTGCCTGCCTGCCTGCGCGGCCAACCACTGAGAGTGCAACTGCTGCCGCTGCTGCTGCTGCCTATTGCGACACCGGAGAGGTGTGGAAGCTGACTTGCCTCACCGGGCAACCCAGCTGGGAACTGAGAAACGAGGTCACCGAACGGACCAAGCTGACGGGTGTGTCCAGAAACACAAGGTTGTTTTTTGTTTGTTTTTATAAAGTGTGCGTACGTGCCTATGATCGAATCACCCGCAATGCACCCAATGCCCGTCAGAATTTAGACGAAAAGCAGGGTTGGGCCTAGATAGTGCTTGGATGGGTGACTGTGTCATACCTTACAGGTTTCATAGGTTGCTTCAGAGATGGGATCTGGGTCATCGAGGGGCAGTGCAATACAATTGTTGTACTGCGCTTCTATGCTTCCACGTATATGCTGCCCACCCCGACCAAGCGCGTACTCTCCCGCGTGGTGAAGTATGCTAACAAAAATCGAGCGTTGCTCTGGGTGAGGCCCTCAAATCAGCGGTTGATTTTGGCAAGAGGACCCTACGTGTGCAGTGCTGCGCTTACAGGGCGGACGAGTTTACAAATGCAGTGACCGAACGCACATTCCGCGCGAACAAATATTTATTTGAAAATAAAATTTGCTCTGGTTTTTTTTGGGTGGGGGGGGGGGGAATAACGAAACTGCAAAGAGTTTGAGATATAAACCTTGACCAGCCAAAAGTGTTGTGTTGGCAATGCAGCTTTGAGACATGGAGCGCCTTTGTATCTTCTCATTAAGATTGTGCACGTGAACAAACGCCTGCGTACGCAAATCTCGTTTGTGCGTCAGGCGCATTGAATACGGTCGTTTGATTTTAAATTAAATTTGTATAAGCGCTTTATATGATATAACTGAGGATTTCTACCGTTTTTAATGTGCACATTTTCTACGTTGCCGTTGTTGATAGCCACGGCATCGTGAAAGTACGAGGATGCCGTACGTGTATAGCCATACGACAGTGCTGCATCTTTGATATGTACCGTATATACTATGTATACTCTGTATTCGTATGCGTGACTATTAAAATGACCACATTTTTTCCAACTTGAAGTCTGATTTTTCACCGAGGCAGTGATCGGATTGCCTGCACCTCTTAAAACATTTTCACGAAAATATTTTGCGTGGACTCGTTCGTGGTGATGAGACGGGCAGCTGCTGCTGTTGATGGCGCTGGTGGATTTGAAAGTGGCGCTGCTGATAATAGTGTGGTGGTTCTTTTCGTTGGTGACTGATGTTCTTTTAGTTGGCGAGTTTTACTGGTAGGAACCTCTTGGTTACACCAGCCCACAGGGGATTATTGTGTCCGTCCGTCGTGCATCCAAGGATGGGGGGGTGGGTCTGGGTGGGGCTGGGTGAGGAGGGTGGGGTGGGGCTGGGTGGGGGGTGGGAGGGGTGGGGCTGGGCGGGGAGGGGCTGGTCACCCCGTGGTGCCCTTATAAAACTCAACGTTTAACCTACTCACGCCGGCTTGTGCCCGCCCTCACAGTCGGGCATATTTGCAGAATACACCACGCCGCCGTTGACCCTGGCCATTGACCGAGCAACCCAACGTTCCTACCAGCTCCCTCCGCAGGAATGTGTAATGCAGTCTGCATTGTTCGCTAAACAAATGTATAGAGTCGGTGTGGAGACAGAACTGAGATGCACTCGCTCTATGTCGTCGTGTGGATAGGGCACGAGCGTTCAGTTGCGGGCTCTGCCTCAGTTGGTGGAAATTATCGGCAAACTTCGAGAAACAAAACGATGTGGTTCGCCGGTTATGGAGGCTGTAGATGTGTGTTTATGACGGGAGCTTGAGCACATTAGGATTTTAGGCTGATCCGGCACGATTGGCTATGTACGGTGCGAAAGAAGTTCAGCATACATACATACATACACGCGCCAGGACCAGATTAAGGCTCTTGTAGGCCCTAGGCACTTCTGTTTCGTCGGCCTTCCGTGATAACTTTATACAGTTGGTACTGCTTCCTATGTTACCACAACCACCGCTGTCACTCGCTAAAGCTGATAAAACATTTCTCCGACCAAGCATAGGGACTACTCTCGATTGAGAATGATAGTCCGAAAAACGCCATTTGAAGATGTTATTTGCTAATTTTGCAATGAAAAAGAAATCTTAAAAAGCTCACTTGCGGTGTTAATTTCTCTCACCTTATGAAAAAAAAAACATTGACATGAATGCCTCTTTGTATGTACACTGTGCCTATCCTTGCTAAATATACATATTTATGCAAGAAGATTTCTTGGTTAAATATTTTATAATACACACAAAAAAATATGGTCAACATTTTTTGTGTTGCTCCTTTAGTTTTCGTACTGATATTTCTGTCACTCGCGGTCGCCTGTACTATCTGTGTAAAGGAGTTCCTTGGAGGTATATATTTCAACAAGGGTAAGTCTTTATTTACAATTAGAGAGTCGGAACAGCTCCGCTGAACCCAGCCCAGCTGCACTCCGTCTTGGTCGTCTTCTTGCAGTCTTGCCTCAGCCTTGCGCCCTGAACTGAGTTCGGGCTCCACCTTATATACCCTCTTTAGGTACGCGTTTCACAAGGGGATATAGTCTCCACGAGTATGGGATTACTTTACATAGTTGTTGCTCAACGCTGAACACAGGCCGCAGCACAAAGGGGAGAATGGCGTCAGAACCAACGATGGCCCCTGCATTTTGCAGACATGGTTAACACAGGTTATCCCTGCGTCTAGTACCTCATAGTACGCCGATTCAAGGGGAGCATCCATTTACATCACAACACACAACCACCGGTACATCCGCCGCAACTGCCGCTCCAGATCTCAAAGTCCATCACCGTGTGATCAAACGGGCACGCTCGGTGCAGCCCTGCTCCTCTCTGCCATCACTTGGATGACTCCCTCTGTCAAGGCCTCTCGAGTGGCAATCTGAGGGAAGCCAGCCACGTGACGGACTTAGCTGGGAGAGCCACAAGTTGGTGGTCTTCGATTGTTGGCCCTGGGGTCTCTCCAAGGGAGAGAGGCCGGTCGACGCGTGCGGTGATTTCCGATTAGCCCCGAAGACTCGTGGGATGTGTAAGTCCCAGTCTGTCCGTCCCTCCGTCCGCTACGACGTGGCACAGCATCGCAGACAGCGTGCGGTTGAGCTGTCCCACCTGTCCATCGCGCTGGGGGTGGAATGGCGATGTTCGAATTTTTCTTTGTGCCCGTTATTTTTCTCGACGTAGAAAGTTTGGTTCGTTCGTAAACAGCGACAAAATAACATCTACACTTTTGAGGGATGGTAAATTTGTATTAAGTGCATCTACCCGCTCTTGCTTCCGCTTTCGCTTAGAAAAAAAAGTTAAAATCGGGTACAAACCGTGCCAAAGTGCGGTAGGAAGCACAGAGAGAGGCGGGTGTTGACAAAGTTGCGTGTGGATCGCTGCATTGGTGGATCGCGAGAGATGGTGACGGCGTGGAGCCTTCCATCCAGCAGCGGAATCGACGCTGGCTGCTTCTGAGCATGGTGCGACGCGGATCGTAACGAATATTAAAGCGCGGCACTTTCGCGATGAAGCTGAATTAAATAGAGTGTAATACCGACAATGAATGACATCCACACACCGTGTAACATTCACACACCACAGGCTCGCTCGCATTTCTCTCTGCGCGCTCAATGAAAACAAGCGCACGGCAAAATCCCAAATGCGTGCAAGGGAGGGGGGAGGAAGAGTCCCTCCCGCAAGACCGCAACCGTTACATTGCTCGCCGCACCAACACCAGCGAAACGAGAGAATAAATATCCCTCGCTCCTCCACACGTGGCCACTGCTGCTACACCGCCGAGTGGCCGGGGATTTAAAGGGCGCTGCCGAGCAAGCAATGCGTGCGTGTGCTCACTCGCTCGCTGCTGCTGCTGCTTGCGGTGCACGCTCTGTTTAAAGGGACTTCAAGATCGCCATTTCGCGATTCGTGCATGAGAGCGGGGGGTGGCGAATCGATTCTGCTGTGCTGTGCGAGTCTCGATCGCACGACCGTTGCTAAAAACACAAACTCAAAGACATCGTTTATCCCAAATCTCTCGATCCCCACCCACCGCTGCTCCTTCAGCGTCGGAGAACTGGGTTCGACACGGAGATGGGGATTCTGAAGCTCACCGACCTGATCTCTGACGAGGCGGGCGCTGCCGTGCACTATAAGGTGCTCGAGGACTACCGAGGTAGGAGCGCACAGCTGGGAGGCATTTAAACCCCGCATGCGCCCCACGCATACACACACACGCGCGCGCGCACACACACGCGCACATACACACAAGCGCTCTAAGTAACATCAGCATCTGCAGCGGTGGCAGCAGCAGAGCCGTGCAACATCATCGCCTTCATCATCAACATTATTGTTGAGCGTCGCCGTTGTTGTCATCAAAATAACCACCACCATCATCATCATCGGCACCGTCAACATCGTCCTGGTCTTTGTTATCACCGTTGTTATTGACGTCATCATCATTATGAGCGTCACCGTCGTCCTCGTTACCACCACCGTCGTCAATATCAACACTGGTCGTCATCGTCGTCATCATCATCACCGTTATCATCGTCGTCGTCGTCATCATCACCACCACCGTCATCATCACCACCGTCATCATCATCATCACCATCGTCATCATCATCACCACCGTCATAATCATCGTCATCACCATCATCATCACCACCGTCGTCATCATCATCATCACCACCGTCGTCGTCATCATCACCACCGTCATCATCGTCGTCGTCATCATCACCACCGTCATCATCATCATCATCACCACCGTCATCATCATCATCACCACCGTCATCATCACCATCACTGTCGTCGTCATCATCATCATCACCGTCGTCATCATCATCGTCACCACCGTGATCATCATCACCGTCGTCATCATCATCGTCACCACCGTCATCATCATCACCACTGTCGTCATCATCATCATCATCACCGTCGTCATCATCATCATCATCGTCACCACCGTTATCATCATCACCGTCATCATCATCATCACCACCGTCATCATCATCATCACCACCGTAATCATCATCATAATAACCACCGTCGTCATCATCATCATCATCACCACCGTCGTCATCATCACCGTCGTCATCATCATCATCTGCGTGCATGCACGCGCGGGCGCGCGCAGGGAGCAATGGCCGTGATCGGCGTCCCGACATGAAATGTTGAAAAAAAACAACAAGGGGGCAGATTTGCATTTTCCCTGCTCGAGATGGCAGCCGGGTGGTGGGGGGGGGGTCTGTCTCGGTGTGCGAGCGAGCGAGCGGCTGTGACGATCAGAGAGACACCATCGGCAATCATCTATTGTGGTGGTGGTGCCTGCTGTCTCGGGGAGAGGGATGCAAACGAGGCTGTTGCGAATGATGATTGTTGTTGTTGCTGTTGTTGCTGCTGCATGATCTTGGAGGCGGGGTGGGAGGGAGGGAGGCTGCTCTTATTCGCTGCTGGGTGCGGGCTATACTGTATATATGTTACCGTATTAGCGGTCAGCTGTGTGGTGGTGTGTGTGGTCAGCTATTGAGTCGGGCGGTGTGTTTGTGTGTGTGTGAGCAATGTCGCTGGCTGTATTGCGAGCTGTTTTGTGAGCTATATATGTACTGCTAGTTTCCTGGTTTTTTTTGCGAGCTACGTGTATGCTATGTGAAAGCTGTGCTGTATGTTTTTTTAGTCACCATCTACGGATTCTACGCTGTGCCGTGTTGTTGAGCGGTGTAACATTTTTTTCTGAGCTGTGCGCTGGCTGTGTGCATGAGTAGCCGAGTGTTTTTTTTGTGGGCTGTGCAGTTGGCGCTGTGCCATGTAGTGGGTTTTTTTTTACCCGAGCTTTGTGCTGCAGTCGGCACTGTTATTTTTGCGAGGTGTGTACGTGTGTGTGTGTACATGTGTACGTGTGTGTGTATGTGTACATGTGTACGTGTGTGTGTACATGTGTACGTGTGTGTGTATGTGTGTGTATGTGTGTGGGGAGCGGTGGTGGTAGCGGTCAGCACGCTGCGCTACGAACCCGGTGACCCGAGCTCGATTCCCGCTCACGGCCAACGTCAATGACGATTATCTGAACCGGTCCTGGACATCCCCTAGGTCGACTCGGCCTCAAATGAATACCTGGTGCGGTGTGTAAACATCGACACTGGGGAGACAAAGGCGGCCGGGCGTGGTGTTGGCCACCCACCCCCTCCTGTACCGTGCCGGCCTTCACAGGTGCTCGCTAACAGCACTTGCCCCTACAGCCTGTTGAAGGCTACAAGGGGGATCTTTATCTTTGTCTTCGTCGTGTTCCTCGCGCGAGTCGACGACTTCTTTGTGCGAGTTACGAGGCAAGAAGTCTGGCGAGCCGCGGCGTGTTTATTTGAGCCGCGCACTGGAAAATGTGCACGCGCGCGCGTGTGTGTGATGTGTGTGTGTGAGCTATGTGTGTGTGTGATGTGTGTGTGTGAGCTATGTGGTGTGTGTGTGAGCTATGTGTGAGCTATGTGGTGTGTGTGAGCTGTGTGTGTGAGCTATGTGCTAGGTGTGTGTGAGCTATGTGTGAGCTGTGTGAACTGTGTGTGTGTGAGCTGTGTGTGAGCTATGTGCTAGGTGTGTGTGTGAGCTATGTGTGAGCTGTGTGTGTGTGTGTGATTGTGCTGTGTGTGTGAGAGCTATGTGCTAGGTGTGTGTGAGCTGTGTGTGAGCTATGTGGTGTGTGTGAGCTGTGTGTGTGTGAGCTGTGCGTGTGAGCTGTGTGTGAGCTGTGTGTGTGTGTAAGCTGTGTGTGTGTGTGTGAGCTGTGTGTGTGAGCTATGTGTGTGAGCTGTGTGTGTGTGTGAGCTGTGTGTGTGTGAGCTGTGTGTGTGAGCTATGTGTGTGAGCTGTGTGTGTGTGTGAGCTGTGTGGTGTGTGAGCTGTGTGGTGTGTGTGTTTGAGCTGTGTGTACGCTGTGTGTGTGAGCTGTGTGTGTGAGCTGTGTATTTGAGCTGTGTGTTGTGTGTGTGAGCTGTGTGTGAGCTGTGTGTGTGTGGTGTGTGTGTGAGCTGTGTGTGTGTGTGAGCTGTGTATGAGTGCTGTGTGTGTGAGCTGTGTGTGTGTGAGCTGTGTGCTAGGGGTGTGTGTGAGCTGTGTTTGTGTGAGCTGTGTGTGTGAGCTGTGTGTGTGCTGTGTGTGTGCTGTGTGTGTGTGCTGTGTGTGTGAGCTGTGTGTGAGCTGTGTGTGAGTGCTGTGTGTGTGAGCTGTGTGTGAGTGCTGTGTGTGTGAGCTGTGTGTGAGCTGTGTGTGTGTGTGAGCTGTGTGTGTGAGCTGTGTGTGAGCTGTCTGTGTGTGCTGTGTTGTGCGCCGTGGTGGAGCAGTAAGCCGCTGCGCTGAGAACCCATTCACCCGAGTTCGATTCCCGCTCACGGCCAACGCCAGTGACGGTTATTTGAACTGTGTCCTGGGCATCCCCTTGGTCGACTCAGCCTCAAATGAGTACATGTGCGTAAACATCGCCACTAGCGAGACAAAGGCGGTCGGGCGTGGTATTGGCCACACACCCCCTCGCGTACACCATTCCGGTCTTTCGTAGGTGCTCGCTAACAGCACTTGCCCCAACAGTCTGTTCAGGCTACACGGGGGCGGGGGGGTCTTTGTCTTTGTGGTCGCTGCGGAGTCTGGGATTATTTCTCCTGGAATATTTCTCGGGGCCTCTTAAACCCAGCAGCACAACCCCCCCGCCCGCAAACACTGCTCCGACTGAAAAGGAACCCTCCCTGCTGAGCGCAATGCGTGTGAGCCGGGTGCGTGTTCGTTGCGTGTGCTGCTGTGAGAGCTACGTGTGTGTGCGTGCGTGTGTGTGCGCGCGTGTGCGCGTGTGTGTGCGTGTGCGCGTGTGTGTGCGTGTGCGTGCGTGCGCGTGCGTGTGTGTGCGCGCGTGTGTGCGTGCGTGTGCGCGTGTGAGCATGTGCGCGTGTGTGTGCGTGTGTGCGTGTGTGTGCGCGTGTGTGCGTGTGTGTGTGTGTGCGTGTGTGCGCGTGGGGGGTGTTGCGCGCTCCGCTACGAACCCGGCCACCCGAGTTCGATTCCCTCGTTCACGGCCAATGCCAGCGACGATTATCTGAAACGGTCCTGGGTCACCCCGAGGTCGACTCAGCCTTAAATGAGTACATGGTGCGACGGTGTAAACATCGCCACTGGAGAGACGAAGGCGGCCGGGCGTGGTGCTGAGCAACCCCCCTTTGTGTGCCGTTCCGGCCATCACAGGGGCTCGCTAACACGACTTGCCTCCAACAGTCTGTTAAGGCTATACAGGAGATCTTTGTTTTTGTGGTGGTGATGGGGGGGGGCAGCAGCTGCTGCTGCTATTGTGCGAGCCGCACACGGCTCAGAGCCCCCCCCCCACCACCACCTAGCGGCCGGAGCGCGGCTGTGCCCATCCCGCGACGCGTCCTCGATTCACCCCGAGCCGTGATCGAGAGCCTCCCCGCCTCTCCCTCCCCTGCCTCCCTCCTCCCCCCACCAGCCACACACACAGCTCCCCCCCGTCTCCAACGCTGCGGCTCAGGGGTCACGTTCGTGAACCAGGCAATGACCTCCCCCCCCGGCCCTCTGCCGGCGGAGGGAGTGAACTATGAATGCCAAATGTCCACGCGACGCAGGTCGGAGAAATGAAAGCGAAGTCTTGCTCCTCAGCTGCAGCATTGAGGAAGGTGCCCTTCTTCTGTTTATATGTCCCTGAGACAGTGGGTGGAGATTCCATGTTCCTATGGCGGGGGTGAGTATATCCATTGAATAGCTACCGTTTAACTCCCCCACAAAGTGTTAGAGGGATTGCAAAGGAGGGTACGATTGGCTGTCAACCAACCAACTCCCGACCAGGATTTGAACTCGCAACCTTGCAACGCTCCTTGGCCGGTCTAGGGTGTGAAGGGAGTAAATAAAATCGGGGCAGTGCACGATCGATTATACACAGGGGTGATCCATTGTTAGATACCCCACTGATTTGTAATGGGATCTCTTAATTTTCTTCTCAGCAACCGCGAGAGTACTGTGACAGCGATGGATTCGTACTTTACGGAGGAGGGAATGATCAGATTGAATGAATCGATGCAATGAGATTGGTGGGGAGACATGCACAGTGTGTGCGCATTTCTCCCTGCTATTGAGTGGGGCATCTATATATGGATCGCCCTGTGAGTGCACACGATGGATGACTGATGTACATCCTAATGATGCTCTGGTGGTGGGATGATGAAACATGACATTTGTCTTGGCATAAAGTCGTCTATGCGTGTGGCTCGAAACGTTGAACGATAAAAAAAAAGACCTTTCCATCCATCAATCTCGTATTAAGGGGCCGTCCATAAATGACGTCACGCGATTTTGAAAGATTTTTGACCCCTCCCCCCTCGTCACACGGCGTCACAAAAGTCAGACCCCCCCCTGAAATATGACGTCATAAAGCTCTGCCCCCCCCCCCCCAAAACATGCTTCAAATCGCTTTAAATTATTGTCATTGTAGTGCGTATTGAATGTGGCGCTGCACTCTGATGTTGTAGGCGAAAACATTTCTTTTTAAGTATATTTAATTAAGTAGAACGTGTTGCCTATATTTATTTAAAGTTGCGCATTTTGATGTGACGTCACATTTCTCAAACCCCCGCCCCCTCGTCACATATCGTCACAAATGTCTGACCCCCCCCCCCCAGCTGCGTGACGTCATTTATGGACTGCCCCTAAACACTCATACAATGACGACCCTCATCATCAGTACACCGAGTGAATCGCCTCCCGTGGAGTGTGACGCCGAAGCCGACAGAAAGCGGACGAAGCCCTTGCCATTGGCTACTAACAGGAGATACAATGAGGACGTTCCCACAGTTTTGGGGTCTGATTTGCAAGGTCCATCCACTGCTGGATGAGTGGCTCCACTCGCCGTGCCGGACTATCACGCGGCAGGTCACAGCCACAGCGAGATGTTAATTATTTATATTTAACTGCATTAGAGTCATATTCTTGATTCTTTCGGTAAACTCACGTAGAAGGGAAACAATAAAATAAGAAAAAATCTTTTTTTATTATTTTATAAAATATTTTTTAAAATTTTATATATATTTTTTTATTTTCTAAAATAATGAAAACATTTATTTTAAAAAATACTAATATATTTTTATTATTTTATTGTTTCCCTTCTACGTGACTTTACCGAAAGAACCAAGAATATGCATTAGAGTTGTTTATTTTGTTACGCTTAATGATGCAAATGGCGCTTTGGGTGCCAGATTTGGTGTCAGGAAGGCGTCAACGTGCCGACCAAAACTGAATTGACTCTGAGAGGCGTTGGGAGCGTTGTCAATTAGAATGTGGCTTTTCTTTAGCGGCACTGCCCTCTGCTGTTCAACAACGTGGGGTGAACAGCAATGGTGCGGCTGCAGCTGAGACCCCGTGAGACCCTGCGAAATGCGTCGCAGCTCTGAAGCTCGCTGCAAATTAATGGCGATGCAGGAATGTTCCCTTTTACTTATTTATTTAAGCACACTACGCCTCGCGATTTTGGACGATTTTTTACCCCCCCCCCCTTCGTCACACGGCGTCACAAAAAGTCAGACCCCCTCAAATATGACGTCACAAAGCTCTGCCCCCCCAAAAAATGCTTCAAATCGCTTTAAACTATTGTCTTTGTAGTGCGTATTTAATGTGGCGCTGCACTCTGATGTTGTAGAAGAAAACATTTAATAATAAGTCTATTTAATAAAGTAGAACGTGTTGTCTATATTTTTTTAAAGTTGCGCATTTTGTTGTGACGTCACATTTCTCAACCCTCTCCCCCTCGTCACACATCGTCACAAATGTCTGACCCGCCCCCCCCTAGGTGCGTGACGTCATTTATGGACGGCCCCAAAAACAAAAGTAAAATGTTAATAAATACGTGTGGTTCGATGTAAACAAAGTATTTGTACGTACGCGCCAGTGCTTAATTTGTGTTTTCGATGATTTACTTAAAAAATAAATCCGGCCACGTCTCGCGCCCCCAGAAAGGGCATCTCGTGCCCCCAGGGGGTGCAGCGTGCAGCCCCTGGCAAGAGGAAGAATCACCGCACTCACGAGATGATTGCAGAACAACTCTAGCCACAGGAGGAGGGGCTAGTCACTCTAGCCCCAGGGGGAGGGGCTAGTCACTCTAGCCACAGGAGGAGGGGCTAGTCACTCTAGCCCCAGGGGGAGGGGCTAGTCACTCTAGCCACAGGGGGAGGAGGGGGAGGAGGGGGAGGGGCTAGTCACTCTAGCCCCAGGGGGAGGAGGAGGGGCTAGTCACTCTGGCTCCAGGGGGAGGAGGGGGAGGAGGGGAAGAGGCTAGTCACTCTAGCCCCAGGGGGAGGAGGGGGAGGGGCTAGTCACTCTAGCCCCAAGGGGAGGAGGGGGAGGGGCTAGTCACTCTAGCTACAGGAGGAGGGGGAGGGGCTAGTCACTCTAGCCCCAAGGGGAGGAGGGGGAGGGGCTAGTCACTCTAGCCACAGGGGGAGGGGCTAGTCACTCTAGCCACAGGGGTACGTGGCTCGGCTTCGGTGCGCCGCTTCGCGACGTTATTTATTGAGGATCGCCGTCTCGTATTCACCCACGGTGAATTATTTAGTTGTTTTTTGTTTTTTAAACAGAGTTCGAAAAAATTGTCTCTCGTCCTTTCGGTTGTCGACCTCTGCACTCACGACTGGAGCTGTGAACTTTGACATCTCCATTTAAAACTCGCTTCTTTAGAACTGCCGTTTGTGTTGAGTTTGTTGTGCTTCTCCACACCCCCCCCCCCCCCCCCCCGATTAGCAGATTGATTGAGGAATCCATTGCAAGTACGGTTATCCGCTGACCACGTAGAACATGGCTTACAAAGCGGTGTGCGTGTTTTCCGGAAGGTTGAGACTGACTGCGGCGCTCTGTCCATTCTAACCCCGCTTGTGCCGAACCCACGCAGATCGGCGCCTGGCTGTGGACGCTTCCATCTTCCTCCACCAGTTCGCCAGCAGCATGGGCTACATGCGGCACAGGTGCGCGCCCCGGGGCCATATCCTTGGTCCCATAGCAGACCCCAAAAGCAGATCCCAATAGCAGACTTCAATAGCAGACCCCAAAAGCAGATCCCAATAGCAGACCCCAAAATCAGACCCCAAAATCAGATCCCAAAAGCAGATCCCAATACCAGACCCCGATAGCAGACCCCAAAAGCAGATCTCAAAAGCAGATCTCAATAACAGATCCCAATAGCAGATCACATTTTAATAACTCATCTCAGGTTCAATCTCTTGGCTCCATAGCAGATTTGAATTTATATCCCACAGCAGATCTCATAACTTGGGTAATAAAGTGTTGAGTTACGAATAACAAGTCCACCAGAAGACACTGAGGCATATCCCATAGCAGATCCCATCGCACGTCACAATAATCTGTCCTGTAGATCCAATAGCAGATCCTAGAGCAGTTCCCATCGATGGTGGCGTGGTAAGTCTTCTAGCAAGCGGACACAGTTCTACATAACATTGTAGTTCTACATAACATCACAGTTCTACGTAACATTGCCGATGCCACTGACAGTGACTCCCCCTGTTGGGCAGCCACCTGCTGGGCACGTTCTACCGCACAGTGGGACTCATGGAGCTGGGAATCCTCCCCATCTTCGTGTTCGATGGCCCCCCACCCATCCTCAAGGCTCCCCTGGTAAGGGCCGTACGTGTGCGTACGTGTGCGTACGTGTGTGTGCGTGCGCATGTGTGACGGGGAGCGGTAGTGTAGCGGTTAGCGCGACGCGCTACGAACCCGGCGACCCGACTTCGATCCCCGCTCACGGACAATACCAGTGATGATTATCTGAACCGGTCCTGGGCCTTCCCCTAGGTCGACTCAGCCTCAAATCAGTACCTGGTGTGGTGTGTAAACATCGCCACTGGGGAGACAAAGGCAGCCGGGAGTGGTGCTGGCCACCCGCCCCCTCGTGTGACGTGCCGGCCTTTATCGGTGCTACTCGCTAACAGCACTTGCCCCTACTGTCTGTTATGATTTACTGGCCTTTGCTAATCTAATGCTGGATGAAAGCATCCCTACACCTTTCGGCCATAGGGGTGGCTTGAACATACTTCACCATACTCGTCAGTGCTGGTTGGTGAAGTAGAAAGGAACCAGGGTCAATTCAGAAAGTGTTTGGCACCGATGTTAACCAGGGCTGGGAATCCAACTCAGGTCATCATATTGACAATCCAGTGCACTGCTCCACACCGTATTCTGCAGTAAATATAAATAGTTTACAGCTGTTTCTCAATCCACTGGTGGATGAAGGCGATCCCATGCTGCATCAGGCTTGGGTTTTAGTTTAACCATGCATCGCCACATTGGTCATAAGGGTTTGTGAAGGGGATTCCCAGGGACCGCTACAAATATCACTCGCCACTGATCTTAGCCCTGACGAGGTATGGAAACTCAGGTTCACCAGGTTCGCTGTGCGATGCACTAGCCACTACACCATCACTCTCTCCAAACTCGATGATATAAAATATTTGAGATGTTTTGAGCAATTATCACAGCACATATAAATAAATGTCTGCTGTGATTCTCTCATGCAAGTGAAGGCTATATTCTTGGTTCTTTCGGTAAAGTCACGTAGAAGGGAAATAATAAAATATATATTATTTCCCTTCTACGTGATTTTACCAAAAGAACCAAGAATATTAATCCCTGCAGTCACGAAAACTTTAAATCTAAATTCAAGCGGAGACTCGTGTGAACTCGTGTGATTCTCTCTCGCAGGCGAAGACTCGTGTGAACTGTGTCGTAACCGTGGATTCTGCCGCATTTGTTTTTCAGCTGAAAAAGCGCGCAGCGGTGAGGCAAGTCGCCATCGAAGGTATCGATTAAAATAAAAAGAATTAAACAACTGCGATGCGAGCAGCTTCTCCATTTGTAATTCGGTCAAAGTCTCTCTCTTTTTGAACAACAGCTAATTGCCCCAAACATCATCAGGCTCCTATGATTTGTCGCTGTTGCTCCAAGGACAGTGTCTGTGACGAACGTGGTGCTGATCCTTTCGACTCGCGTAGCAGTGGAAGTACCCGTTGCTGCTGTTGTTGTTGAACACCATGGTACGTCACGTGATGCGGTACCTGGACATCATGAGTCGAGCACCCCGACTCCTTTACAACAGCACTTTTAGAGAAGGTAAATGCGCAGCCCTGCAATTTGCTTTCCCATGCCACTGCTGGCAGAAGGGCTTCCATAACAGCAAAATAAAGAGGGCATTTTGTCTTCTCTTTCACGTTGATCAGACACGTTGGGATAGGTGGGGAGTGACCACACGCTACTCCACCGCTCACGACCTGCCAATCGGCTGACTGTCGTCTTGCACCCAGCTCCATGCAACAATGCATTATTAGGTGCACACGTGTGCAGTGCGTTAAAACGGGATGGAGTTTGCGTTTTTCTCCCTGTTTTTTTGGGACGGCATGGTTGGAGTGGTGATGCTGCCTGTTGGAAGGCCGTGCTTTGCGGTTGACCTTTGCTTTTCGTCAATAAAGACTTGATTGTTGTTACCAGACCACGTACAGTTGCGAAGGTAACCAGTAGGAAAAGAGACAATTACAGTAGACTCTCGATAATCCGCGTGCGGTTTATCCGATTTACGCATTAACCACGTGTTGCACACTCGAAATGAAGGATGTAGGCAGGTGCTCCAAATCGAGGGCAAGCACATTTATTTATTGTAGTCAATATTAATCTTGTGAAGAACAGCACCGTCACTCTGTAAAATGCAACAACGCGCGTTACACGCAGCAATTCTTCCGAGACGCCATTAACCATGTGGCTGGTTTACACGTGCGGTTATTCATTAACCCTGCCAGCCACCTACAGGCCCGACTCAGTCATCACACTGCTGTACACACATGCATTGATGCAATGCACAGCACATCAGGACCTTCACAGAACCACACTTTACTCCCTTGCTGCACAAGGATATAATTAAAAGAGTGATCCATTCCTAATGTGCCACACACGTGCCTGAAATTTTGACGTAAATTAATAACCCGTGGACTTTCCCTTAGGCACAAATTAATCATCTAAAAATAGTGATAGATTGTTATTCATGGAAATGTTTATTACAAGTCACGTGCTAAAACCGAAAAGATGTGTGCTCCGGTTAATCCGAAATCCACGTGATCGCCTCTCCAGTCCAGTAGTTCCACATCTTTATAACAATGGGCAGAGTTTGATTGATTTTGATTGGCGTGGCTCTGCTGTCCACCTAGTGGAAATACTTTTCTGGTAGGCCGGAGCAGGGAAGTGATATTATTTTCACTGAGCGCTGGCATCGATCAGTCGATGGTTAGTTTTTGGCACAGAGATCCGCGGCAAATTTAAATTTTTGTGTTATCCACAATTTGGGATTATCCGCAGCCGTGCTCTGCGTCGATTGCGCGGATAATCGACAGTCTACTGTATTTGGTTTAAACATCAACAAACATTTACTTATCACTAAAGCGTCTGTGAGTTTGTAGAACGACTGTGAAAACTTTGTTCTTCTCTTTGTTTGTTTTCAGCTTTTCGGGCGGCTAAGGAGGCTGCAGCAAAGGTCGGTGGGCATTGTCAAGTTCTTGCCTGGGTGTTTAAATCACTACTATCATCATCACTACCCAGTGCCGGATTAATCTAGTGCAGGGCCTGTAGCATATATTGTTATAAAGAGGCCCAAAATAAATTAAAAACGCATATTAAACTCAAATTTGTAACTTGCATAGTAAAGTAATTGTATTTTTTCATTTCCTATACAGGCAGATAATATGACAAATCGCTAACCTTAAATACCCAGTTGTTCATAAAAGTTGAAGGCAGTATAGTACTATAGTAATATAAGAACCTTATTGTGGCCTTGGGCACGGTGTAATGCAACTGCGGTGATCTTCTCGCGGGGCGGCGTGATGCGTTGCTACAAAATATAAACATTATGTCACCGACCAAGCCAAGAGCTCAGAATCTCTTTGTCAAGAAAAAAAAACTTTGGTGTAAATATAGTATTACACATATTAATAATCGGTAATAATTATCATCAGCTTTGTCGATCCACTGCAGTTGACCAAGCAGATTCCGTGGTAGTAGTCATCTGGTTGTTTGACCGTAATGCGCTGTGCTGCTCATCTCAAGTCAGTCAACCCATGGCACATGGGTCTGTGCCGTGACCTCCTGCCAGCGGGCTTTCAACACTTCTCGTGGCCTTAAAGTGCACCTCGCCTGCCACAAGCGCTGTGGTGACCTCACCGCCACTTAGTGGCGAATGGCGGCTGTTGTATTGTTCAGTGGCGTTTGGGAAGGAGTGCGGATCCTGCCGGGTTCTGACCGCTGTCTCTCTCCGTCGCAGGCAAACGCCGAGGCCACCGATTCGCCAGTTCCGGCGGAGACTTCGACGACCCCAGGGTGGACCGGTGAGTAACGCGGCGGGGAACACGAGGAAACCAGTTACCCTTCACGTAGGCTTTCGCGACCACTATTGTCCATAACAGAGGTTTTTTCTCGGGTTAGATCGCGTAAATATATAACTGTGTCGTTAAACCCTCCAACACCCGGCACAGCCATTTAGTGAGGTTTGTCACGTAAACGAAACATGCCAATTCGTTACACACCGGAGTGTTGAACTGCACGGTGGCCCGCGGAATGACGTCGATGCATGGCCCAATCCAGCGTGTTCATAGTGCCGGGCTCCGGTTGGCACCTCCGCATAAACACGGTGCCGTGCATTTTACACGCAACTTTGAGGAATGCAACGGGAGTGGAAAACAGTGTCGCGTAGCTGTTGGACAGGGAGCTCTTGGTTCTGAGCATGTGGTGGAGAGGCAGCTGTTGTACAGATGGTGGCGTAGAAGAACCTGTAACAGACCAAGAGGCAAAAAAGTACCTCTGAGTTCTGCAAAGAGCCAAGTATATATATATAAGTGTATATATATCTTGACAGTTTTCGGCACAGCAGGGGAACATTCATTATTCTTTGCTACTGTGATAGTGCGTTCTATAAACTAGTTAACTTTATTTTACCAGGTAATGCACACTGAGCTGTCTAGCTCTATTTTCAGAAGCGAACTGGCCACAAATGATAGCTCAACGAAGTGGCTTGTCGCATGGAAATTTATAGTAGCAGCCAAATACTCTCAACGCATGATTCTAAATATGGAGGGAAAAACCGGAGGACCTGGAGAAAAATCCACACGACCACGGGGAGAGACACGTACAAACTCCAAATATACTGGCGTCAGGGTCGGGATCGAACCCATGACCTGTATACCAGGCTAAGTAGTTAACATCTCGCCACCATGGCGCCCTACGTTATGCCCCTTCCATAGAGCCACGTCTGGTGGATTAAAGAGCCGCATGCGGCTGGGGAGACACCAGTTGGCCATCGCTGCCGTAGAAGAAGGGTGCGAGTGCACTCATGGGATGGGGTTGGCACACGCCTGGACAGATACCTCTGGAAGAGCTTCTTGACATTACAGAATCGGGAAACATTCCCATTGTTCAATGTTCCCCACTGGTGTACGACGTCCTCGTTTCACGAGGTTCGCCGAGGCCTGAACGCTCCAGTCGTCTGGACGTGCTGGCTCTCAACTCTTCTCTGCGACGCGTGCAGGCCGTGCCGGATTGCCCACTTCTTTTCCTTCTCCCTCAAAGGTTTCCTTGTCCGCTCCCCTCTTCTCCCTGATCGCTTGGTCAGTTCTCTCGTTATTTTTCTAAACTCATGCCTCAGAGAGTAGAGTTCAACACGTCTTACGTGTACTTTAACCGTAATCACGTTCATGTATTTTGGCAATTATGTCATTTCATCGCGTAGGCTCCGAGGGGAAAAAATGATATAAACACCACGAAATATGTTAACACAAATATGAATCATAACGATTCGCTATCATAACGGTGATGTAATGGACCTCTTCAGAAGTCGGGCATGTGAGCCATGCCCAGCGGTGGAGTGTGGTCAGCACCGGACCTGTTGCACGGAATGAAACAGGGCCCCCCCCCCCCTTCCTCTCCGATCTCCCCCCTCTTCGTAGCCTGGCGCCTGAGCTCCTCCTGCCCGCAGGCCTCGGGTGGCAGTTGCGCCGTCCGCGCACTCAATAGCCACGCCACTAAAACCCGCGCCCAACCGGCGTGCACCTGTCCTCGGGTGACCAGTGGGGGAAGACTCACGGGGGGGGGGGGGGAGGGCAAATCTGAGATGGGTTCTGTGAAGAGGTGAGCGATGACCGCGCACCTGGAGGAGACGAGCGCGATGGAGGTCGTCGCCTGGTTTGTCGTGATCGCTCGTTGCCCTCCGTGTGCGACGTGCAGAGCTCACCAGTGCCGAGAAGAGGGACACGTTTGAGCAGGAGTGCATGAGGATGCTGAAGCTCATGGGAGTGCCCGTCATTAAGGTAGAGCACGCACTGGGGATTTGCTCCACAAGTTGGCCCATGAGCCACGGCGGAATTCGGTACCACTCGAGGTTTAACAGCACACAGAGATGTGCAGCAGTGCATGTACAAAAGCGCTCAGCCTTATCCAGACCACCAACTCAAAAGAACTGCATTTTTTTCATCTGAGAGCTTTTGTACATGCAATGCACACAATTGTGTTTTATTAAATCGGCTGGTTCCGGCCTACACGAGTTTTTCTCTTGTGATGCATTTTCTAGTGATTTGCAGACTTTAATTACCACTAGAGGTAGCAAATATTTAGTGATACCAGTTGCTGTATGTGAATAATACAAGTGGATTATTTGATGACATGTTTATTAAATAGGGTTATTGCACGATTCACTCTTACTGGCAATTCAAAGATGTTGGCACAGCACTAGTTTTGTCAGCTCAGATGGTACCAAGAAGTAAAATATTTAATCTGGGCGCCTGGACTAAGATTTGGTGCTCGGGGTGACCGGGTGGTGGTTCAAAAGAACGCTGATGAGGAGTGAATCTAGGAATCTGCCCAGCTGTGATGATTACACGTGGGAACCCTCGATCACTATCAAGACAAATGGACCACAATGCAGTTCTTCTGAACCGGTGGTGTCCCATAAAAGGCTGACAGCTTTTGACACACACAGTGCACGTGTTTGTGTGTTTCTTGAAACCTTTTGTTTTCTTGCCTGCGCTGATTTCTCTATTGTGATGGGCTTTCTCGCCATTTACAGATTTTAATTCTACGGTTGAAATATTTTAATGTTGCATGCGACCTGAGCTGTGGTCCCGTCTGCTCAATCTCTCGTCTCTATCTCCCGGCCCGGCACAGGCCAAGAGCGAGGCGGAGGCCACGTGCGCGGCGCTGGTGCTCGCCGGGAAGGCGTACGCGGTGGCCACCGAGGACATGGATGCGCTGCCCTTCGGCACGCCGGTGCTTGTGCGTGGCCTCAAGATTCACAACAACCCGTAAGAGCGAACACGGGTCGCGTGACCCCCCCTCGTCGTCGCCACCGGCGCTGCGACGCGTCTCTCACCCACGCGGCGCACGAGGCAGCGGCGAACGGTCTTCCTCGTAGCGACTGGGATTTTTTTATATTCTCAGGTTTTTTCGGTAAAGTCACGTAGGTAAAAACATTAAAATTAATTAAAGTAAAATAAAACAAAACAAAAATAAAATTCACGACGTTTCGGAGGCAACACAAGTCTCCGTCATCAGGTGGGACCGTCACAGCCGAATTTTTTTAGTTTTACCACTTTCCAACTCCGGTTTGAAGTCTTGGCTGAATTATGTTGTGGCCATCCGTCTTTAACTTGCTAAAGTTGCTAAAGTTAAAGACGGACGTGATAACTCTTTGTACAGATGATCCAATGTACATGGAAGTTTAGTTTACAGTTGTCCATCAGTTAGGGACTTACCCTCTAGAAAACTGGCCATATTAAATAGATGGTTGTCCAAAGCTTGCACACAGTTCGGTGATAAAATGGCATAAAATACTTGCATTGGCATTCGTATACTGCTAAGAGATCCGAGGACAAACGCGTGTTGGAAAACGTTAGAGAATCCACACGTACGTGCGATTCTTCTTCATTGTTTTGGTGATCTCTCTATTCTTGTGCACAGGACTCTCAAGGAGATTTGCCTGTCGGAGGTGCTCGCCGGTCTGAAGCTGACGCAAGAAGAGGTGGGATTCTACACACACAAGCGGGGTTAACCGCGCACGCTAATATAGTACAAAGAGAGATGCTGCTGCTGTGGTGTAATTGTAATGGGTTCAATCGAGGCGCACACTAGAACTTGGAGGCAACACGTTTAATTAACTAACATCACAAACTCTTAACACTAACGGGATAGCGACATAGGGTGGTAACCCATCTTTCCTATACTTAACTCTATACACTTGGGGGAAATGGCTATATACACTCTGGACGGGACAACTACTACATCGGACCAGGACAGCCTGGTCCACGTGTGCGACGTCCGGAGACCGAGGACCACGACCACGAAGGTTTCTTCCCAGCCAGGACTAACTCCGGTCCCCCCCGGGACTCGGCTTTTATACGCTGCGGCGTGGCCAGGCCCCGCCCTTGGCCACGCCCCTTTCCCAGATCCTTCGTGAGGGATCAGGACCCACCTCACGTGTTCCTCTCACCCTCACCCTGGCCCTTGTTACCATCTCATCCGGTCACGTGCCCCCTCGTGTTTACCCAGCCTCTTCCCTGGTTTGCCCGTCCGGTGCCAGGGAGAAGCTCCGCCCATACAGTACCGCTCACACTGTACTGTCGCTACACTACAGTGCCGTCATCAATGACACCACACACACAGTACCACTCACACTGTACTGTCGCTACACTACAGTGCCGTCATCAATGACACCACACACACAGTACCGCTCACATCATCAATGACACTACACAATGGTTAGAAAACTGGACTTGCAATCTGGAGGTCGCTGGGTTGATTCGACCTCACGGCGTGGCATTTGAAACAAAGTTGCAAGTTTCCTAAATCACCTCCACCCCCCCCCCCCCCAGTGCCTCTTTCCACCCAGCTGGGTAAATGTCTTCACCACAGACAATAGGTTGCGAGATGTTAACGACCTCGCCTGGTATACAGGAGGTTGTGGGTTCTAAACAAACCCTGACACCTGCTGTATATTTGGAGTTTGCATGTTCTCCCCATGGTGGCGTGAATTTTTCCTCCTGTTTTTCCCTCCATATTTAGAAGCAACATGCGCTTAGAGTATTTGGCTGTTCTAAATTTCCACACGATGACAAGCCACTTCATGTAGCTATCGTTTGTGGTGGCCAGATCGCTTCTGAAAAAAAGAGCTACGTAGCTCAGTGGGGCCTTAGCTGGTGAAATAAAATAAAAAGTGCAATAGTTTATTTTAATCTGGCCAGCATGGAAGAGAAGGCCAATTACTGTTCAGAGTTTCTAGGACTCTCTAGAGCTCCCTCTATTGGAGAATATTCTGCCAGCATTGGCGTGGAAGCCAAGCTGTTGCACGGAAGCACCTTTTTACCACTTCACTTTTCTCTTTCTTTCCCCACACCAAACTTCTGGAAAGCATCCCTTAGATTCAAGATCGTGTCAGTGTGCATGTCACGCTTGCTGGGGGTGGGTTTTGACAGGAATGGCTCGTCTCGTTGTTGCGTCTCAGGTGGTGGCGCGTTTAATATTCTCCTCCGTTCACGCAGCCCAGGCCCCGGGTTCTTTTTTAAAGACAGCTCAGGGGAACAGAGGGATCAGCACACTCACTTTAATTGGGCCTCATCGTGCGTGACGGAAGAGCTTTACGTGGAAGGTTACAGTGATGCCTGTTGTCTGTTTGGCGATGAATTTGGCAGGAGGGTTCATGACCCAAAAAGCAGCGGGGGTTATCCACCCCCATGTAAATGGGTTTATCTGCCAGCGGGGGTGTTTTAATGTCGCCGGACCGTGGGTTTAATGGGGAAATTACAGGTGGAGGTTTGTCGCCCGCGTCGTTAATAGCGAATCGGCGTAACGCGTGGTGCGTTTAGAGATTGTGAACTGCCAGGCTTAAAGAATCTTCCGAAATCGTGAAAAAAACCCTCAACATTGGTTAATAACACTGTGGCCTTAAAACAAATAAATTAACCCGTAAAAACAAAGTTTTTCACTATAAATCCTTTATATGCGTGGCATCGGTTTTATTTTATTATTCATTTCTGTTTTTCTTGAGTAAGAGTTTCATTTTTATCACATTGGTAATTAAATATGAAATTTTTTTCTTCCTAAAAAGTGGAAAATTTTGGAAAAATTTTTTCACGAAAATAAATTGTCACGCACAACGAGTCTGTGTGCAAAATGTCAGCTCGATTGGATCACGGGAAGTGGGTTAAAAAACGACCGAAAGATTTGCACGGTCGTAAGCGCGCAAGCAAGCAAGCAAGCAGACTTAATATAAAGGATTTAAAAAGTATATAGTAGTAGACGACATATCAAGCAATGGTTCTAAGTCAGCGAACGTAAAGAGGCCGCAGGGGTGGAATGGTGTCTATTTATGTGCTGTAAAGAAGCGGCACTGCCCAAAATCTCACATTTCATACCTTTCTTTTAAAGCTACAGTGGTATTATTTGGAAACGTGTTGAATGTTTATGTTATGTGTGCTTGTGCACCACTGCCAATGCAGCTATGTCACCAAGTATATATTTTTTGCAATCATATTTTGTTCTCTTTCAAATACAATAGGCTCACTTATTCTCTGTCTCATTGATGCATGCCTTTAAATGTGTTAATGTACATAAAAAAAAATCCCCTCCAAATTTAATCACAATCGTGTTATTGGCATCACGTCAATGAAACAAAGAATCTATTCATAGCTCTCGCAGATCAGTGCAACCATTCATGTTAGGAAATGGTCCGCAGATGCGGATATCACAGACCTTCCTCTGATATCACTTCTAGTTACCGCTAGTCCACACAGTAGGGGAGAGCACTTTCCCGCCTGCCCTGTAACCAAATTGTATTTATTTCTCAGACCTGGAATTTTGTTAAATTATGAGCGCAGAATAGAATTGAATGCGGCTCTTCTTCATGCAGGAATTGGTGACCGAGCTGAGATCGCACGAGAGAACTCGAGTTGTAATCACAGGTGGTCGAAACCTGGGTCCGAACCAGGCCACTGCCTGGGCTAACGGCTTACGCGTGTCCTGTGCTTGCACCGTGTGTTCCCTGCGTTGTGCAGTTCATTGACCTTTGCATCCTGCTGGGCTGTGACTATTGCGAGTCCATCACTGGCATGGGCCCTAAGAAGGCCCTGCCCCTCATCAGGAAGTACCACAGCATTGAGGGCATCCTGAAGCACCTGGATACCAAGGTGAGACGAGGGCTCGCGACAAACACCGGCCAACGTGGTGGTGGTGTAGCACGCCGAGAGACAGAAAGACGAACAAACGGATTCGAGAATGCAAATCATGTCAGTAAGTGGGCAGGAAATGCCTTGGCTAGGTGGGTATGGCTAACAATGGAGCGGCAGTAAAGTAAAAAAAAGCAAGCTGAAAAAACTAAATGTGTACCCAATACAAGTGGTGTATATTACTTATTGGAGATCACACGCAACAGCAGCAGTCGCAGCATCGACCCCATCCTGCAAAACACTCGGCAGGAGCCTCCTGAAAAAAGTGTCTTGAGACTCGGTGAGATTTTCTGCAGAAATTGCCGAGTAATAATCACAATAATGTAACGCAACAACAGAGGTGCGTTGCAGTGCGATTGCGTTTGGCCGATTCTGACAGAGGACAACGGGCGGTGACTTTGTCGGTGCATTGCAGAAGTTTACAGTGCCCACCGCTTGGGACTTCAAGGGAGCCCGTGAACTCTTCAAGAACCCGTCCGTGTGTCTGGAGGGGGTTCCCGAGAGCCTGGTGGCCTCTACTCCGGACGAGGAGGGCCTGGTGCAGTTCCTCGCGGTGGAGAAGCATGTCATCAAGTGAGGCCTTCCTTCTTGTTCTTTTGCGACCTCACGCTTTTTCGGCCAACGCGTCGGCGCCGTTTGTCTGCCTCGAACGGGCTGCAGGGTGGGGTGGGGGTTGAGTCACGTTGACGCTCGTAAAGGCGATTCAATATGAATGGAAGCTTAGCGTCAAGTTGTGTTGCTACTGGGGACTTACCCCAGAGAAAACCGGCCACATTCATCGAGGTAATAGTGCCCAAAAACTGGGCAAAAAGACTGAAATAATTTGTCTTGGCGTTTTCGTTGACGTCATTGCGTGACATCATCTCCCAACGTAACACGTCATATGCCACGTGACATCGTCGTGTAAATTTTCATCTTCGAATTTAAATGATCGCTTTGACCGCCATGTGATGAACAGCATTGTAAAGTATTGTAGGATGCTGTTGGCATGAATGACGTTATATAAAATGAAAGCATTATTATCAGTATTACTCTGCAGCAGGGTGGATGGGAAAGTGCTGCCACTTGCAGGGATCTCAGAAGTAGATCTGTGATATCTGCTTCCATGGGCCTTTCTCTACAATGAAGTTTTGCACTGTTGTGAGAGAGCTCCAAATGGATCACGTATCTCATGACATGACAGTGATTGCGCAATCAGGATCGAACTGGAATAACACAAAAGCTTTCGTCGTGATGCTGTATAAAGCTTAAACAGGATCTTTGTGTGTGTGCGTGCTCGCGCGTGCGTGCGCATCACGGAGCGCAGGGAGGATCGCATCCGCAAGGGTGTGGAGCGACTGAGGTTTTACCCGCAGGCGACCAAGCAGAAGAGGATTGACAGCATCTTCAAATCCAGCAAGCGGCAGCGGAAGGCGGAACAAGCGGAGGAGGATGCGGTAGCGAGAGCACCCATCGCGACCCCACAGCTGTCAACTCACACGCTTTACCCCGTATTCTTGTGCAGGGAAATTGAGTTTCCAGGTCCATACGGCGTACAGCCGTTTCAATACGGGCATAGATATATATATTTGTCTGTTTGTGTTTCCCCCTTGCGATGGGACTTTGTAGGATGAACGTTGAGATGTATAAGGGGCACGGGGTGACCAATACGGTCTGAATTAGTCTGTAATAAGGTAGGGCATTGGTAAGGGGTTGACAGGGATGCGACCCCGCACACCCACGTGGTGCTATTCCTGGTCGCCATTGGGACGCCACATGACGTGGGGGTCCCAAACAATCGGACAAGAGGGTCAAGAGGGGCAATCGGCAATGCTGGGCACAGGAGTGGGATGACAGTCCGAATCATAGATCCTTCTCTCTTTGTTGTCCAATTCACGTGACTTGTTCACACGCTATCTAAATAAAATATATTTAAGTTAATCTTACATTTGTGCAGAAATTTGGTGCCAAGACATTTAGTGATTCTTAATTTCTTCTGCTATTTTTATAATTAAAGTAAAAAGCTATTTTCATTAGAGTTATTTACAATAATTCGAGGTACATACTGTTCGTCAGGTCTCGAATCGCTTTCACTGGCATCGTTATTTAGTCAATTTCCGCTGTGCACGTGCTCACTTGCGACGTTCTCTCTTGTCCCAGGCGGGCGGGAAGATGGGAAAACTGGAGGATGCGGAGGTAGTCGACGACGAGAAGGAGGAAGATACTGGGCCACCACTGCCCATCAACTCTCCGGCCTGCGTTCTGTAACGCACCCCCGTAGCACTGAGGCCACTCCGCCACCACTCTCATTCCTGTAGTGACAGTAGTGCACATCGAGGGCGGCCGTGACCTTCCTTTAGAAGAAGGGAGAAGCACAACGCTTGGGGTTTAGTGATGTGCGGGGAGTGGGTGAGTGGTAGTGGTGGTGGTAGGGAGAGAAGGATAGGTGCTGGGTCTCGTGCGGTCAGCATCTGGGGGTTAGTGGTTGGTATCGGTTTGTTGGGCTGGGGTCGTGGAGCAGAGTTGAGTCGGAGGTGAGGACAACGAAAAAAAGTGATTTTATATTTTTTTCTCCATTTGAAGAAAACAACAGAACATTTGCTTTGCCTTAATGACATTATTGTCATTAACTCTTACAATAGGGTTTTTAGTAGTTTATGGATGGAAACTCCATGAATCCTGGAATGATTTGCATCAATATTCCATGATTTCTGGGAATATTTACATGGAATTCCATAATTTATGGAATAATTATATGGACATTTCCAAATTTCTGCAATAATTTCGATCGAGATTGAACCTTTCCTGGGATGAGTTGTAAAAATTTTCCATAATTTATGGAATACTTGAAAAAAACAGCAACCAGCATGTTCTTTCGACGTGACCATTTGTTTGTCCGTCTCTCCCACCCAGCCAGCAAAACGTTATCTGATAACGAGAGCCTTGTTTCTCACAACCTTTTTCTTCGCTACTCTGCACTGTATATCGACATGAATCTCTATTTCTCACGTTGTCTCTGTCTGTGTCTCTCTTCATGCCCCATCTTCTCCCTCCCCCTCAATATTCCTCTGCTCCGTCCACTATGTCTCACTTCCCTCCCCCCTGTCTCTCTCCCTGTATCTCTCTCTACTCTCACCCTCGCTCTCCTTATTCCCACATCTCCCTTTCCTCTCTTGCCTCTCCCTAATATTCCCTCCCACTGCTTGTTGCTATACCTCACTCTCTCTTTCCATTTTGCTCTATTACTCCTCCCTCCCTCCCTCCCTCCCTCCCTCCCTCCCTCCCTCCCTCCCTCCCTCCCTCCCTCCCTCCTCTATCTCTCTCCCCTGTCACATGGGGTGGAGGGTGGGTGGGGGAGCGTTACGCCAGCGAGATTCACAAAGCTGGCTCAACGCTGGGGAATGCGGGCGACGGTCATACAGATACGATTGGTGATGTCACCACCGTGCACATGCACTTGTGCACCAGACAGAAATCCAGCCAGGCAGCCATGAATCCAGCCAGCAAAACTTTTTAAAAATAATATAGTATGGTTTCAGGATTTCCGGAATCATTTTAAAAGAATCTCTATCATTCCTGGAATAGTTTATATAGGAATTTCATCGTTCCTGGGCATATTTTTTTAAAGGAAATTCCATCATTCTTGGAATAATTATCACGATTACTATCATTCCTGAAATAATTTTAATGGCCACTGTCATTCAGGGAATAACTTTCAATGAAATTTCATAATTCCTCGAATGATATGGAAACATTGTTATTCCTGGAATAATTTAATGGAAACTTCAGCGTTCCTGGAATCACTTTTGGAATGAAAAATCCATTATTCCTGGAATAATTTTTAATGGGAACATTGCCCTTCCTGGAAATGTTTTTATGAAAAGTCCTTCATTTTGGAATAATTTTTAAATGAAATGTTATTATTCTTGGAATAATTTTAATGGAATCTCAAGCATTCTTGTAATAACGTTTGTGACATTTTAATCTAAAGCCCTCACCTCTGAGGTCCAGAACCATACGGCTCAAGTCAGGCAGTACTGGTCACATAGCTCACTGCTGCGACCAGCCCCAGAACTAAGATCGCGACTCAATTGAGTCGCGATCTCGGGCTCCCGAGTTGTGATCATGAGATTGATAGTGCATATATTTTTACTCTAAAGTCCATGATACACTCAAACGCTTTTAGGGCAATAGCACTCTCTACATGCTGGAGTGAAACGTCCTGACATCATGCCGAACAATACGTGGTAAAATCCGAAAAAACTACGCAGTGGTGATTTTAGGTCAATCGTGGGTGACATTCAACATAGGTGATCATTTCCCAAATTTGGACAAATTTGATCGCCGCTTTCCATTGCAGGCAACTTGGATGGCAATTTCTATTCGGCTTGTAGCCAGAATTCACATGACTTCCCATGGTTGTATGCTGCCTAGGTCTGTATGTATGTATGTAAAACTTCTTTCGCACCGTACATAGCCAACCGTGCTAGTAGGAGGTGCAGGGGAAGGAAAACAAACCAAACACGAAAAGGAGTTCAATCAATGATTCGAAAACAGACTTTTAAACAATCTCTTTTCTTGTTGGTTAGACAGAACTCCGGCACTCCATGCCATTTCCTTTCCGAGTTGCCAGTCGCTCATAGTACAAGGGAGGCTGAGACAATTGCCCTACACTGGCCCCAGTGTATCATGCCTAAGGCTACGATTTTGGCACGGTAGCTGTTGATAACATTCACGGAATGATAATGGGATTAGCTCGGACGGCTCACCCGCTACCCCTGACGTACGACACTTTCGAAAGGAAAGAAAGGGAGCGCGTAACCCGATGTATTTCCACATTTTCCGAGATTTCACAGACTATCTTAAAAGTCACGATTTTCGAGAACCAAAATCACAGCCTAAATTGCGGCGTTAAGAGAACGGAGGCTGTTGAAGCAGAGAGGTTGGGCTGCCGGGGGCTGTGAGTGTTTGCAGGCGACTGTGCCTTGTGGCAGGGTGAGAGAACATCTTTAGCCTGGCATTGGCTTGGCAGCCAGGCCTCCCGTCTCTCGTGCAGCCATGAAAATTGAGAACCAAATCATTTGTCGAGATGTAAAACCCTCACTAAGCACTTGCTCATGTAGATGCTCTTAACGTCAGTTTGCGGCAGGACTCTTTAATGAAAGGAGTATCCTACGGGAATTAGACTTTTTTGGTAGATAATGCAGGGTGACCATGAAGATTTCATCTGTTATGAAATATACATATATAAATTTAGACAGCAGTTTGAACTGTGCGGTTGAATATTATCCCATACAAACTTGAGCGGTCTTCAAGGTGACTCCGCAGAAGCATCCAAATCGCTCAAACCCAAGGGTTTGGACAACACCTGGGGCCCTCTTAAATCCACGGTGTGTGTTGCCAATGAAGTGGCGGACACGTGGCGTTTTGTAGGCATTTATTCCTGTTGAGTTTAGATGTGTGGAGCAATTCACAAGTCGGTGTCCAGGTCTGATCGCCAAAGCACAGGGGAGAGTGGTGGCGCAGTGGTAAGCGCGCAGCATCACAAACCCATTGATCCGAGTTCGATACCCATTCATGGCCAATACCAGTGATGATTATCTGTACCAGTCCTGGGCCTTGCCTACGTCTACTCAGCACCAAACGAGTACCTGTTGCGTGTGTAAACATCGCCACTGGGGAGACAAATGGGGCCGGTTGTGGTGCTGTCCACCCACACCCTCATTTGCCATTCCGGCCTTCATAGGTGCTTGCTAACACGCATAGTTTAATTGACAGAGCTGAAACTGCCGTCTAATTGTTTAATAATGGATGAAACCTTCATTAATCCCCTGTATATTTAGGATATCTAATGACTTGTACATTGTTGACTATTTACATTTCTCATTTTTTTTTACCTCCAAATATAGCTACAGGCTGTAGATGTTTTTTTGTTCCCACGTAGACCCGCGATGTATACCGGATACGGTAATATTCTGTGACGCACTTAAAACAAACTTTTGAAAGGACGTAGGCCAAAACTGTTGGGGTGTCCGATTACAGACGCGACGACAACAACAACAACAAAAACAACCAGCGTTGTAGTCTTTACGACCTTGTAGTAGAGAGCCTTAATCAATTGAGAGCATGGGAAGACGAAAATGCTTGAAATCGGGTTAGGATTACAAATGGTGCTCGTGAAAACCGAAATAATATTTTGTTTATTGAAGCACACTTGAAATCGTTGTATTCCTAAGCACTAACCGGTATCGAAACTGAGCTTTTGAAAAAATCGTGGTCTATAAAGTTAGGTAAGAACTAAATTCACGTAATCATGAGAGAATAATTTAATGCTGACCTCTCAAGATGGAAAAGCGGTGAAGCATTGAGTTTATTCGGGCGACTGGTGTGCGATTGACACGCGGTGGCGTGAGACCAGCCACAGATTTAAGTGGCAGGAGTGGAATTTCTGTGTCCAATGTGTAAACGAGTTCTGATTATCATGCATGTGAAGCGCGTGGGGGGGGGGGATGCAAAACAACGAGCATGTGAGACTTGAGAGGTCCGGGCAATTGTGCGTGATTGGTGCATTTGAGTCATGTTGGTGCTTTGCGCTTAAGCCCAAACTCATGTCCTGTTTTTCCCCTCTGCCTATGACTTGACAGACACTCTTTATAATACACGACATGCACAACTTGTTTCCGTAGACCGTATCGAGGTGCGGTCACAGTCGCTCAATGAATCCGCATCGCATTGCAGTTGCAACATTCTCGATGCCCTATCTCCAACCTTTCCCCACCATAAAGGAACCAACCGACCAAGGAGCTGCCAACATCGTAATGATGATAAAAAGCACAAACCTGGGACAGCGCGGCTGGTTTCGTTGGTTCGGGAATGGCTGTGCCGTGCCCCAGTCATTGAGATTCCTGCACCCAACGTGAACCAAACCCTGACCTCTGCCCCCTTTGTGCTATTGGTAACCAGGACTTAACCTCTCACTGACAACATTTTTGCGACACGCTGGTAGACTTTGCGGTAGGCGCGTGACTAGTAGCCGCCAGCCATCGTGAGGTTGTATTACTCGATGCGGCTGTTGCCGGTGCGGAAATATTTTCCACGCCGCCGACGCGGCACCGAACCAAGCTGCGGTTGAGGTTGTCAGTGCCCAGCACACGGACATCACGTTTCTCCGTTTTAAATTGAACGGCAACCTGTACACGATTACACGAACATTTTACATTTCTTAATAGTGTCTCTGTAGATTTATATAGAGTTTTTTTAGGTTTCTATAAGCAAGGTTTTTTTTTTTTAAGAAAAAAAGTAACTAAGATTTGTAGTGTGTGTTGCTTTGTGTCGTTTTTTCGTTCCATGTTTCCTAAAGGAACGGCTTAGAGCCTTAGAGCAGCGTCTCCCAAACTCCATCCATCCTCGTAAGCCGCGACCGATGCACCTTTTGCGAGCTGACCAATTTAAAATTCCGTCCCAATGCACAACGCCGTACATACGCCGTACATGCCTCCTGATCGCCACACTCGTTTCAGGTGATGCATGGAACATCGCTTTGAATCAATGTCGAAACATCGTGTGTGTGTGTCTTTGTATATGTAGGCGCATGATTCCCGCTCACGGTCAACACCGATGACGATTATCTGAACCGGTCCCAGGCCCTGCACGAGGTCGTCTCAGCCTCAAATGAGTGCCGGGTGCGATGTGTAAACATAGCCACAAGGGAGACAAAGGCGGCCGGGCATAGTAGTGGCCACCCTACCCCTTTGTGAGTGTTCGCTAACAACACTTGCGCCATCAGTCTGTTCAGGCTATATGGATGGATCTTTGTCGCTGTACATGTGTGTGACAAGTGATTTGGAAGGGATGATTAATCGAAGGATAGAGAGACCATGTGTGTGTGTTCACGTGTCCAGTATTATGTAGAGCAGTGGTTCTTAACCTTTACTGCAGCCTTGCAGTACAATGTAGTAAATACATAGTGTTTGATTAAACAAAGTAGTTGTACTCACGGGCCCGTGCTTAATTTGTGTGTCGATGATTTACCTTCTAAACACAAATGTGGCCATGTCTCGCGCTCCCAGAAAGGGCATCTCGCACCCCCAGGGCGTGCGTGCACCCCAGGTGAAG